>NC_068453.1:1736967-2069293 GCF_023373465.1 Oncorhynchus keta
AGACTTAAACAATCTGAGACAGTCTGTTCTTTGGCTAGGGTGAGAAAGGAGTGGTATTATCCATTGTTGGTGAGTGGGGAGGATATGGCAGTAATAGATGAAAAGGAAAAGGCAGAGATGATGACCAAAGCCTTTGTCCAAGGGCATAGCTAGGCAAATTTGTCAGAGGAGAGAGAATGAGAGGGGAGCACTGAAGAATGCTGGATAGGAGGAAAGATGTACAGTACTATTTAAAAGTTTGGACACACCTTCTCATTCCAGGGATTGTCTTTATTTGTACTATTTCATACTTTCTAGAATAATAGTGAAGATATCAAAACTTTGAAATAACACATATGGAATCATGTACTAACCAAAAAAGTGTTAAACAAATATTTTAGATAATAGATTCTTCAAAATAGCCACCCTTTGCCTTGATGACAGCTTTGCACACTCTTGGCATTCTCTCAACCAGTTTCAACTGGAATGCTTTTCCGATAGTCTTGAAGGAGTTCCCACATATCCTGAGCACTTATTGTTTGTTTTTCCTTCACTCTGCAGTCCAAATCATCCCAAACCATCTCAATTGGGTTGATGTCGGGTGATTGTGGAGGCCAGGTCATCTGATGCAGCACTCCATCACTCTCCTTCTTGGTCAAATAGTCCTTACACAGCCTGGAGGTGTGTTGGGGCATTGTCCTGTGGAAAAACAAATGATAGTCCCACTAAGCGCAAACCAGATGGGATGGCGTATCGCTGCAGAATGCTTTGGTATACATGCTGGTTAAGTGTGCCTAGAATTCTGAATAAATCACTGACCGTGTCACCAGCAAAGCACCCCCACACCATCACATCTCCTCCTCCGTGCTTCATGGTGGGAACCACACACGTGGAGATCATCTGTTCACCTAGAATTCTTCTCAAAAAGACACAATGTTTGAAACCACAAATCTCAAATTTGCACTCATCAGACAAAAGAACAGATTTCCACGGGTCTAATGTCCATTGCTCATGTTTCTTGGATTGGGGGAGACGAAGCAAAGAAGAGCCGTCTCCAGGTCCTGACTGGGGGTGAAAACCAGAGGACAGGCTGGCCGATGACCCGATAAGGGTGCAGAATGCCTTCCAGAACCGGGATGAGAACTGAGGACCACAATCGGAGACCATGTCGACTGGAAGTCCATGGATCCGGAAGACGTGCTGCACCATGACATGAGCTGTCTCCTTGGCTGAGGGTAACTTGGGAAGGGGAATTAAACGGGCGGCTTTAGAAAACCTATCCACCACCGTCATGATCGTGGTGCTGCCATCTGATGGAGGGAGATCAGTAACAAAGTCCAGGGATATATGTAACCAGGGGCGATGAGGAACAGGGAGTGGTTGAAGAAGGTGAGCCGGAGCTTAACGCGGAGCCTTATTTTATGCACACACAGTGCAGGCGGCGATTAATGCGGAGACATCAGGAACCACGGAAGGACAACAAAAGCGTTGTCGAATGAAAGACATGGTACGACGGGAGCCTGGATGGCAGGTCAGTCTCGAGGAATGTGACCATTCCAGGACCAGGGAACGGGCGGAGTCCTGGACAAACATCCGGTAAGCCGGACCCCGTCGGACCCCCCGGGAATGCTGCGCCTTAGGCACCAGGCTCTCTATACCCCAGACAAGTGCAGCTGCTAGACAGGAGGTAGGGAGGATGGTCTCAGGGTCAGACAGAGTAACAGCGTGAGAGTACGTCAGGCTTCACATTCTTGGACCCCGGGCGGTAGGAGAGAGGGAAATTGAAATGGGTGAATAACAGGGCTGAACGAGCCTTCCTAGAATTGAGGACCTTGGCGGTACAGAGATATTACAGGTTCTTATGGTCAGTCCACACTAAGATTTGATGTTCTGCCCCCTCCAACCAGTACCTCCACCCCTCCAACGCCAGGAGTTCTCGATTTCCACATCTTTATTCCTCTCAGCAGGGGTAAGACAATGGGAGAGAAAAGCGCAGGGGTGCAGCTTTTGGTCCTGATCAGAGCGCTGAGACAGGGTGGTCCCCACTCTGACATCTGAGGCGTCGACCTCCACCACAAACTGGTCCGAATGGATTAAGATGGGGGCTGTAGTGAATCAATGTTTGGTCCGAGAATGCCCAGTCAGCTGCTGGAGAACACATGAATAGAACCTTGGGAGAGGGGGAAGCCAGGGTGCTGTAACCCCGGGTGAAGCGGCGGTAGAAGTTAGCAAATCCCAGGAAATGTTGCAGCTGCACTATGGATGTGGCTTGAGGCCAATCCACCACCGCTCTCACCTTGTCTAGATCCATCTGTATATGTTCTGCAGCAATGATGTATCATAGGAAGGAGATGGTGGAGCGATGTAATTCACACTTGTCTGCTTTAATAAAAATCTGGTTATCCAGGAGACGCTGAAGGATCTGTTGGACATGCTCTTGAGCTGAACAGGAAAACACAAGGACGTTGTTGAGGTAGACAAACACAAACCGGTTCAGCATGTCCCAGAGCACATTGTTGACCAGTGCCTGGAGCGTTGGTCAGTCCAAATGACATGACAAAGTACTCATAGTGCCCGCTAGCCATGTTAAAGGCTGTCTTTCCGTATCCGAACCAGATGGTAGGTGTTCCGAAGATCCAATTTTGAGAAGATGGTCGCTCCCTGAAGAGGTTCGACAGCCAAGGAGATTTTTAACCGTGATGTAATTAAGGCCCCAATAGTCGATACACGGGCACAGGGTTTTGTCCTTCTTCTCCACAAAGAAAAACCCTGTGCCCGCGGGAGAGGCAGATGGACGAACACTCCCTGCAGTGAGAGAGTCTTGGTTTCTGGACCGACAGGGAGAGATCCGAGGCTTCTCCCAAGCCTGCAGGAAGATGTCCCGGGTCAGGCTGTGCCGACTTAAGACACTGGACATGGCGGAATGGGCTCCAACCCACGAAAGAACCAGTAGCCTAGTTGATCAGGGGATTGTGCTCCTGGAGCCATGAATACCCCAAAACCACAGGTACATTCGGAGATTCTATGAGATGGAACTGCATAGACTCACTGTGATTTCCTGATACTCGCAGGTTGATGGGAACCGTATTGCAGGTGACTCTGCCAATATAGTGCACATCCAGCGCTCTGACGTCCATGGGAATGGAGAGGGGTTGAGTGGAGATTCCCAGCTCCGACACCAAGGTAGCGTCGTTAAAGCTCTCGTTGGCCCCAGAGTCAATGAGCACACAGAAAGAAATATAATGTCCTGTAGTCCCACAATACAGACAGCTCATGGTGCTCAACCTGCATAAATGTTCATCCAGAGACAATCTAGCCCTTCCCAGTAGCTTGGGCTCTGGAGGAGGCGAGTCGACTGCCCTCTGTGATTCCCGTGAGCACTCGGGAATGCACGCCCAATTTTTCAGTTTTTGATTTGTTAAAAAAGTTTGAAATATCCAATAAATGTTGTTCCACTTCATGATTGTGTCCCACTTGTTGTTGATTCTTCACAAAAAAATACAGTTTTATATCTTTATGTTTGAAGCCTGAAATGTGGCAAAATGTCGCAAAGTTCAAGGGGGGTGAATACTTTCGCAAGGCACTGTAGTTGGAGCAGCTGACGAGCAGCCTCGCTCCCAGACAACGGATAATCTAACACTTTCGTACCTCCGCCACAAACTCCTCCAGACTGAGTCAATCAGTGGACTGTTGCTCTCACACTGCCGCAGCCCAGGCGAATGCCCTCCCGGACATCAGCTTTATGAGGTAGCACTGGGAGAGAAAATCCTGGCAGGTTCCAGAATATCTAACATAGCGCTCCGGAGGAGGTAAGCGAGGTTCTAGGCTGGGAAGAAGCGCCGCTGGTGGCAGGGTTGCAGAGAGTCTGGAGGATTACTGTTGTGGCTTGCTGCCTAGTAGGGAATCCGCGGAATTGCTCCAGCAATGTACTGAATGCATGGTCATGGCGTTCTGCCAGGGCATGGAGTTCCTCCATAAGGCTTTGCAGTAACTCATTGTGTCTTCCAATGGTGGCTCCTTGGGAGGAGACAGCGTTGCGGAACAGGTCCGAGTCTGCTGGGTCAGTTATGGCTAGTTCCTACTATCAAGGCTCAGGCTAAGACCCAGATGTAGACACAGGAGGCGGATAATACGCTTCTCAGAATATATTATAGTAGGGGCAGGTAAAAGGTAAGTCAAGGCAGGCAAAAAGTCGTAATCCAAATCAGAATCAGGCAGGTACAGGACGGCAGGCAGGTCAGAATTGGGAAAAACAAAAACTAGAGCACAGGAAACACGGGAACACACCGATAGGACTAGACTTGGCGGGACAAGACGAACTAGCAACAGCCAAACAGAAAACGCAGGTATAAATACACAGGGAATAATGAGGGGAGGTGGAAGACACCTTGTGGGGGGTGGAGACAAGCACAAAGACAGGTGAAACATATCAGGGTGTGACAGGACTGTCGTTTCTCTTTGCTTATTTGATCTGTTCTTGCCATAATATGGACTTGGTCTCTTACCAAATAGGGCTATCGTCTGAATACCACCTCTACCTTGTCATAACACAACTGATTGTCTCAAATGCATTAAGAAGGAAAGAAATCCCACAAATTAACTTTTAACAAGGCACACTGTTAATTGAAATGCATTCCATGTGACTATTTAATGAAGCTGGTAGAGAGAATGCCAAGAGTGTGCAAAGCTGTCATCAAGGCAAAGGGTGGCTGCTTTGTAGAATCTCAAATACAAAATATGTTTTGGTTACTACATAATTCAACACAATGTGTTATTTCATAGTTTTGATGTCTTCATTATTACTCTACAATTTTGAAAATAGTGCAAATAAAGAAAAATCATTGAATGAGTAGGTGTGTCCAAACTTCTGACTGGTACTGTAAATTATGCGTTGAATGCACCATTTACCTTGGCAGAGATGAAAAGGGCAATAGGTAAGGCTGGGTTAAATTCCCCTGAGAAAGATGAGGTGTGCTATGTTATATTGGCCCATCTTAGTGATGAAGCACTGGATAAGGTATTGGTGTTGTACAACTGGGTGTGGGAGGAGGGGAAACTACCAGGCTGCTGGAAGGAGGAAGTAGTGGTACCAATCTGGAAGCCAGGGGAGGACCGAACGAGGCCAACAAGTTATCAGCCAATAGCTTTAACATGTATGTAGGATTACGAAATAAATGAGAGGCTAACTTACTTCCTGGAGAGCAGGGGGCTAGTATCGCCACATCAGAGTGGGTGGGAGGAAGGTGGGAGATGAGGTACGCTTGAGGTTATATGGGAGAAACTTGGAGGTGGGGGCCTTCAGATTCCTTGGGGTGTAATTTGACACTAGGCTGACCTGGGCAGAACACATTGAGAGAGTGGTGGGAAAGTGTAAGAAGGTGCTAAATGTGGGGGGCTGGGAGTTCCTCATTGAGGGCCATCTATGTTGCATTGATCTGATCTGTAATAAACTATGGCAGTATAGCGTATGGTTCGGCAGCCCGGACCTCACTGGAAAGGCTAGATTTAATCCAAGATGGGGTAGCAGTACAGACGTGGTTTGTTGTCCCTCTCGCTTACTTTTTAAATTTTTCATATTTTTTGTATATATTCCAATTCATTTTTCAATCTCTTTTTCCATTTTTAAATGAAATATACCTTCCGGTAACCCGCCTCACTCAATGTGACACGGATCCACAATTTCTTTAGACCCTATAGCCAAAACCTTCATCAGAAGGTAGCCAGCTAATTAGCTAAGATACTAGCTATTTAGCCAATGTTAGCCACTGCTAGGGGCCTTTACCCTCTGCTCAGGCACCAGCCGTTTTTTAAGCCTGGATAATACCTGCTAGCCTCGGTCTTGATCATCACAGCTAGCTAGCTGCCACTGAGTGACCCAGCCCCAAAGCAGGCGCATCTCCTGGCTAGCAAATAAAATTACCACCACTACAATACCTCTTTCGCCCTTTGGCACGGTCCCTTCGTCGACATGGCGCCGTACCACCACAACTGGTCCACAGACATAGCTGTGCCATCAACCGGCCTTTGCCGGACGACGGAGCAGACGATTCTACTTACCCCGGACTGCTAACTTTAAACGCTGTTTCTCCCGTGTGCTAGCGTGACACTGGACCCTATGATCACTTGGCTACATAGCTGATGCCTGCTGAACTGTTCATTTATCACGGTACGCCACTTTGTTTACCTCTGTTCATCTGTCGGCCCTAGCCCCGAACTCAGGCCCTGTGTGTAGTTAACCGACCCTCTCTGCCCATTCATCGCCATTATACCTGTTGTTGTTGTCTTAGCTGATTAGCTGTTGTTGTCTTACCCATTGTTGACTTAGCTAGCTCTCCCAATCAACACTTGTGATTGCTTTATGACTCACTTTATGTCTCTCTCAAATGTCAATATGCCTTGTATACTGTTGTTTAGGATAATTATCATTGTTTTGGTTTACTGCGGGGCCCCTAGTCCCACTGTACATGCCTTAGATACCTCCTTTGTCCCACCTCCCACACATGCGGTGACCTCACCCAGTATAACCAGCGTGTTCAGAGATGCAATTTCTGTTATCATCACTCAGTGCCTGGGCTTACCTCCACTGTACACGCACCCCACCATACCCCTGTCTACACATTATGCCCTGAATCTATTCTACCACGCCCAGAAATCTGCACCTTTTATTCTCTGACCCCAACACACTAGACGACCAGTTTTGCTAGCCTTTAGCCGTACCCTCATCCTACTCCTCCTCTGTTCCTCGGGTGATGTGGAGGCTAACCCAGGCCCTGCGTGTCCCCAGGCACTCTCATTTGTTGACTTCTGACTTCGAAAAAGCCTTGGTTTCATGCATGTTAACATCAGAAGCCTCCTCCCTAAGTTTGTTTTACTCACTGCTATAGCACACTCTGCCAACCCTGATGTCCTTGCCATATCTAAATCCTTTCTTAGGAAGGCCACCAAAAATTCTGAGACTTCCATACTCAACTACAACATTTTCCGTAAAGATAGAACTGCCAAATGCGGAGGAGTTGCAATCTACTGCAGAGATAGCTTGCAAAGTTATGTCATACTTTCCAGGTCTATGCCTAAACAGTTCGAGCTTCTAATTTTAAAAATGAATCTGTCCAGAAATGAGTCTCTCACTGTTGCCGCTTGTTATAGACCCCCCTCAGCACCCAGCTGTGCCCTTTACACTATATATGAATTGATTGCCCCCCATCTATCTTCAGAGTTTGTTCTGTTAGGTGACCTAAACTGGGATATGCTTAACACCCTATCAGTCCTACAATCTAAGATAGATAACCTCAATCTCACACATATTTTCAAGGAAACCACCAGGTACAACCCTAAATCCATAAACATGGGCACCCTCATAGATATTATCCTGACCAACTTGCCCTCCAAAAACACCTCTGCTGTTTTCAATCAGGATCTCAGCGATCACTGCCTCATTGCCTGCATCCGCTACGGGTCTGCGGTCAAATGTTCACCCCTCATCACTGTCAAACGCTCCCTAAAACACTTCTGCGAGCAGGCCTTTCTCATCGACCTGGCCCAGGTATCCTGGAAGTATATTGACCTCATCCCATCAGTCGAGGATGCCTGGTGGTTCTTTAAAAGTTATTTCCTCACCATCTTAAATAAGCATGCCCCTTTCAAAAAATGTAGAACTAAGAACAGATATAGCTCTTGGTTCACTACAGACCTGACTGCCCTTGACCAGCACAAAAACATAATGTCGTGGACTGCAATAGCATCAAAGAGTCTCCGTGAAATGCAACTTTCAGAGACGTCAGGAACCAATACACGCAATCAGTCAGGAAAGCAAAGGCTAGCTTTTTCAAACAGAAATTTGCATCCTGTAGCTCTAACTCCAAAAAGTTTTGGGACACTGTAAAGTCCATGGAGAACAAGAGCACCTCCTCCCAGCTGCCCACTGCAGTGAGGCTAGGCGACACGGTCACCACCGATAAATCCATGATAATCCAAAATTTCAATAAGCATTTCTCCACGGCTGGTCATGCTTTCGTCCTGGCTACTCCAACCCCAGCCAACACCCCTCGCAGCTACTTGCCCGAGCCTCCCCAGCTTCTCCTTCACCCAAATTCAGATAGCAGATGTTCTGAAAGAGCTGCAAAACCTGGACCCGTACAAATCAGCTGGGCTAGACAATCTGGACCCTCTCTTTCTAAAATGATCTGCCTCCATTGTTGCAACCCCTATTACCAGTCTGTTCAACCTCTCTTCCGTTTTGTCCGAGATCCCTAAAGATTGGAAAGCTGCCGCGGTCATCCCCCTCTTCAAAGGGGGTGACACTCTAGACCCAAACTGTTACAGACCTATATCCATCCTCCCCTGCCTTTCTAAAGTATTTGAAAGCCAAGTTAATAAACAGATCACTGACCATTTCGAATCCCACAGTACCTTCTCCGCTGTGAAATCCGGTTTCTGAGCTGTCATGGGGTGCACCTCAGCCACGCTCAAGGTACTAAACGATATCATAACCGCCATAGATAAAAGACAGTACAGTGTAGCCATCTTCATCAACCTGGCCAAGGCTTTCGACTCTGTCAATCACCGTATTCTTATCAGCAGACTCAATAGCCTTGATTTCTCAAATGACTGCCTCGCCTGGTTGACCAACTACTTCGCAGACAGAGTTCAATGTGTAAAATCGGAGGGCCTGTTGTCCGGACCTCTGGCAGTCTCTATGGGGGTACCACAGGGTTCAATTCTCGGGCCGACTCTTTTCTCTGTATATATCAACGATGTCGCTCTTGCTGCGGGTGATTCCCTGATCCACCTCTATGCAGACGACACCATTCTGTATACATCTGGCCCTTCTTTGGACACTGTGTTAACTAACCTCCAAACGAGCTTCAATGCCATACAACAATCCTTCTGTGGCCCCCAACTGCTCTTAAATGCTAGCAAAACCAAATGCATGCTATTCAACCGTTCGCTGCCCGCACCCACCCGCCCGACTAGCATCACTACTCTGAATGATTCTGACCTAGAACTAAAAATACCTAGGTGTCTGGCTAGACTGTAAACTCTCCTTCCAGACTCATATCAAACATCTCCAATACAAAGTTAAATCTAGAATCGGCTTTCTATTTTGCAATAAATTCTCCTTCACTCACGCCGCCAAACTTACCCTAGTAAAACTGACTGTCCTACCGATCTTCGACTTCGGAAATGTCATCTACAAAATAGCTTCCAATACTCTACTCAGCAAACTGGATGCAGTTTATCACAGTGCCATCCGTTCTGTTACTAAAGCACCTTATACCGCCCACCACTGCGACCTGTATGCTCTAGTCGGCTTGCCCTCGCTACATATTCGTCGCCAGACCCACTGGCTCCAGGTCATCTATAAGTGTATGCTCGGTAAAGCTACGCCTTATCTCAGCTCACTGGTCACGATAACAACACCCATTTATTTACTTTGCAGCTCTTTTGCATACCAGTATCACTACTTACACACCATCATTACTTTATTACTATGGCCTATTTATTGCCTTACCTCCTCATGCCATTTGCACACACTGTATATAGACTTTCTTTTTTTGTAGTGTGTTATTGACTGTACGCTTGTTTATTCCATGTGTAACTCTGTTGTTGTTTCTGTCGCACTGCTTTGCTTTATCTTGGCCAGGTCACAGTTGTAAATGTTCTCAACTAGCTTACCTGGTTAATAAATAAAGGTGAAATAAAAAAAATAAAAATACAGGGGCAAGGACTCAGAATATGTAGTGGGGCGTTTCAGGCCTTCCCAGTGTCTGCGCTACAAGTGGAGATATGTTATTGCCGATTTCTAGACAACAGCTGGCAATTAATTATTGGGTCAACCTACAGGAACATGGGGTGTCTCATCCTGGAAAGGGATTTTACTGGTGTGCTGGAAACATGAGAGAGGACAGAACACAAGCTTTGGGTGGGTGGGTAATACCCAGGCGAAGAAGATGGGATTGTATGGAAGGGAGTTGAGTCCAATGGTAGCTATTCCTGTGAATCCACCATGGCTGCTCTCGCCTCCAGTAGTTGATCTAAAAGTGTTGGAGAGACAACGGAAAGATGGGAAGGGTGTTGATCCATCTTATTTGTTTAAAATAAATATGGATACTGTATATCAGGATGCTGTGGCCATTTACACAGATGGTTCAAAAGATCCAAGGACAGGATGTACTGGGTCAGCATTTGTAGTGCAGGAATGTGGGGTGGCGGTCAGGAAATGTATATGGCTGTAAATACGGCGGAACTGTTGGTCATACTGTTGGCCTTGCAGTGGGTGGAGGAGGTGAAGCCAGAGAGAGCAGTTTTTTGCTCTAATTCATGTGAAGTGTCATCACTTGCAAGTGTCTTCACTGACATGTTCAACCTGTCCCAGACTGAGTCTGTAATACTAACATGTTTCAAGCAGACCACCATAGTCCCTGTGCCCAAGAACACTAAGGTAACCTACCTAAATGACTACCAACCCATAGCACTCATGAAGTGCTTTGAAAGTCTAGTCATGGCTCACTTCAACACCATTATCCCAGAAACTCTAGACCCACTCCAACTTGTATACCCGCCTCAACAGATCCACTGATTTGGCATGGGTCCTGAGATCCTCAAAAGGTTCTACAGCTGCAACATCGAGAGCATCCTGACCGGTTGCATCACTGCCTGGTACGGCAATTGGTCGGCCTCGGACCGCAAGGCACTTCAGAGGGTAGTGCGTACGGCCCAGTACATCACTGGGGCAAAGCTGCCTGCCATCTAGGACCTCTACACCAGGTGGTGTCAGAGGAAGACCCTAAAAATTGTCAAAGACCCCAGCCACCCCAGTCATAGACTGTTCTCTCTACTACCGCAGTACCGAAGTGCCAAGTCTAGAACAAAAAGGCTTCTCAACAGTTTTTACCCCCAAGCCATAAGACTCCTGAACAGGTAACCAAATGGCTATTTGCATTGTGCCCCCCCAACCCCTCTTTTACGCTGCTGCTACTCTCTGTTTATCTTATATGCATAGTCACTTTAACTATACATTCATGTACACACTACCTAAATTGACCCGACCAACCAATGCTCCCGCACATTGGCTAACCAGGCTATCTGCATTGTGCCCCACCACCCACCAACCCCTCTTTTTACGCTTCTGCTACTCTCTGTTCATCATATATGCATAGTCACTTTAAAAATACCTACATGTACATACTACCTCAATAAGCCTGACGAACATGTGTCTGTATATAGCCTTGCTACTCTTTTTTCAAATGTCTTTTTACTGTTGTTTTATTTCTTTACTTACCTACACACACACACACACACACACACACACACACACACACACACACACACACACACACACACACACACACACACACACACACACACACACACACACACACACACACACACACACACACCATTGGTTAGAGCCTGTAAGGAAGCATTTCATTGTAAGGTCTACTACACCTGTTGTATTCGGCTCACGTGACAAATAAACTTTGATTTGATTTGATTTGACGATGCAATCTTTATTGCACTCCACACTGCCCTTTCCCACCTGGACAAAAGGAACACCTACGCGAGAATGCTAATCATTGACTACAACTCAGATTTCAACACCATTGTGCCTTCAAAGCTCATCACTAAGCTAAGGACCCTGGGACGGGTCGCCCCCCAGGTGGTAAGGGTAGGTAACAACACATCCGCCACGCTGATCCTCAACACGGGGGCCCCTCAGGGGTGCATGCTCAGTCCCCTCCTGTACTCCCTGTTCACTCATGACTGCATGGCCAGGCACGACTCCAAAACCATTGTCAAGTTTGCCAATGACACAGCAGTGGTAGGCAACATCACTGGGACCAAGCTTCCTGCCATCCAGGATCTCTATACCAGGCGGTGTCAGAGGAAGACCCTAAAAATTGTCAAAGACTCCAGCCGCCCTAGTCGTGGGCTGTTCTCTCTGCTACAGCATGGCAAGCGGTACTGGAGCGCCAGTCAAGGTCCAAAAGGCTTCTTAACAGCTTCTTCCCCCAAGCCATAAGACACCTGAACAGCTAATCAAAGGGATTCCCAGACACCTCTATTACACTGCTGCTACTCTCTGTTTATTAACTATGCATAGTCACTTTAACTCTACCTACATGTACATATTACCTCAATTATCTTGACTAACCGGTGCCCCCCGCACATTGACTCTGTACCGGTACACCCTGTATATAGTCTCGCTATTGTTATTTTACTACTGCTTTTGAATTATTTGTTACTTTTATTTTCTATTTTTTTACCTAACACTTTTTTTTCTTAAAACTTCTTAAAGCATTGTTGGTTAAGGGCTTGTAAGAATTTCACTGTAAGGTCTACATCTGTTGTGTAGACCTTACAGTGAAGGGCAGGCATTAATTTCAAGTACAGAAGAAAGTCGGGAGGGGAGGACCACAGGAAGAGACAGAAGAGAGGAGGCTATTTTACATGATTAAGGGTGGGACACAGACAGTTGAATAAGACTTTAAAACATGATAGGAAAGCATCCAACAGGAAAGTGTGATTATTGTTAGCCAGGGAATAGAGACAGTGGAGCATGTACTGATACAGTGTGGATGTAATGAGAAGGAAAGAGAGAGGATGAGATCCAGGATGATGGAGAAGGGGATACAGGAAATGAGTTTAAAGAGTATACTGACTAGAACGTCATTAGATTTTTTTTAAATATATATATATATATTTTATATATATTTTTTTATATATATTTTTTTTTGAGACTAAGGGAAACGTGCTGCCACGTAGGATTTATTTTCTCCCAGTCTCTGGCCCACACTCCAGTACAATAGGTGGTAGTAATGCACCATGACATTGAATGCCAACCGCCGATAAACTTCACGGAAGAAGAAGAAAACTCACGTGTTCAGTGCAGCAGATGAGCTTCGTACCCAATCAGACAACAGGTCACCGAGGCTAAAGTCGTCCCTCTCGCTGTCTTTGAGAAGCGTCTCCCGAATTTAAAACCTTGGTTACTTGGAAACAATGAGCAAGGGGGAAAACTATCAATGTAACGTAATACACAACGGCCACGTTAGAACAACATCAATACGGTATAAACATTTAGCTTTTTCAATGAGGCTTGTCATAATAGCTTAACACAGATATTTAGCGTCTTCGTTTTGGATTATTTGCCTCAACAAGAATTTGCTACCAACTGGAGAAGAATTGAACATCATGGACTGGTCAGACTAATTATTTTCTCACACTCTTCTGACACCATGCCAAATCGTCAAAAGAAAATTATATTCTCTGTCGCCGGTGTGTTGAGTTTCGGTTGCGTCCTCATTGTTGCGGCCGCGATGGGGTCGCAATTTTGGGTCCAGGGGACTATGCTGTGTACAACCGGGGCGCAGCTTGTAAATGCCACAGGACAAGAGCTTGATAAATTTGTCGGTAGGGTTAACTATGGTCTCTTTCACGGACAGACAGTGAAGCAATGTGGACTTGGTGGAAGAACCTTCAGATTTTCATGTGAGTAGAAGTCCATGTGAATTGCATGAGAAGTTTGTGAAACACTGTGGTTTTAAAGATTACTGCTGGGTTGAAATATCATGTTCTCATTTGAGCATCTATTATGAAAAGTGAATAACAATGAGACGAGGTTACCCACTCCATTAATAATTCAAATGACTATAGATAGACTACACCCTGTTTTAATTGAGTCCTATCCCTGTGACTGAAGGATCTATTTGATTAAATCAAATGTGATGTTGAGCATTAATTCGTTGGCAGGATTGGCACAATATAAAGCCTACTTATAGACTAAAAAAAAAATCACCTTTACAATAAAGTATACTGAACAAAAATCTAAATACAACAGTCAACAATTAACGATGTTACTGAGTTACAGTTCATATAAGGAAATCAGTCCATTGAAATTAATTCATTATGCCCTAATCTATGGATTTCACATGACTGGGCAGGGGGGCAGCCACGGGCGGGCCTGGGAGGGCATAGGCCCACCCACTGGTACCAAGTAAATGTGCGGGGGCACAAGTTAGTCAAGGTAATTTGTACATGTAGGTAGGGTTAAAGTTACTTATGCATAGATAATAAACAGCAAGTAGCAGCAGTGTAAAAAACAGAGGGGGGCGTGTCAATGTAAATAGTCCAGGTGGCCATTTGATTAATTGTTCAGGAGTCTTATGGCTTGGGGGTAGAAGCTGTTAAGGAGCCCTTTGGACCTAGACTTGGTGCTCCGGTACCGCTTGCCGTGCAGTAGCAGAGAGAAGTCTATGACTAGGGTGGCTGGAGTCTTTGAACATTTCTTGGGCCTTCCTCTGACACCGCCTGGAATATAGAGTACCAGTCAAAAGTTTGGACACACCTACTCATTCAAGGTTTTTATTTTATTTGAACTATTTTCTAAATTGTAGAATAAAACTATGAAATAACACATGGAATCATGTTGTAACCCACAATCTTTTTAAATCAAAATATATTTGATATTCTTCTAAGTAGCCACCCGTTGCCTTGATGACAGCTTTGCACACTCTTGGCATTCTCTCAACCAGCTTCATGAGGTAGTCACCTGGAAGGCATTTCCATTAACAGGTGTGCCTTGTTAATTTGTGGATTTAATTTTCTTCGTAATGCCTTTGAGCCAATCAGTTGTGTTGTGACAAGGTAGGGGTGGTATACAGAAGATAGCCCTATTTGATGAGAGGCCAAGTCCATATTATGGCAAGAACAGCTCAAAAAGCAAAGAGAAACGACAGTCCATCATTACTTTAAGACATGAAGGTCAGTCAATACAGAACATTTTAAGAACTTCAAGTGCATTTGCAAAAACCATCAAGCGCTATGATCAAACTGGCTCTCATGAGGACTGCCACAGGAAAGGAAGACCCAGTTACCTCTCCTGCAGAGGATAACTTCAGTTACCAGCCTCAGAAATAGCAGCCCAAAGAAATGCTTCAGTGTTCAAGTAACAGACACATCTCAACATCAACTGTTCAGAGGAGACTGTGTAAATCAGGCCTTCATGGTCGAATTGCTGCAAAGAAACCACTATTAAAGGACACCAAAAATAAGAGACTTGCTTGGGCCAAGAGCACGAGCAATGGACATTAGACCAGTGGAAATCTGTCCTTTTGTCTGAGTCCAAATTTTAGATTTTTGGTTCCAACCGTCGTCTTTGAGACGCAGAGTAGGTGAAATGATGATCTCTGCATGTGTGGTTCCCACCGTGAAGCATGGAGGAGGTGTGATGATGTGGCAGTTCTTTGCTAGTGATACTGTCAGTGATTTGTTTCGAATTCAAGGCACACTTAACCAGCATGGCTACCACAGCATTCTGCATTGATACACCATCCCCTCTGGTTTGCGCTTAGTGGGACTATCATTTGTTTTTCAACAGAACAGTTACCCAACACACCACTAGGATGTGTAAGGGCTACTTGAACAAGAAGGAGAGTGATGGAGTGCTGCATCAGATGACCTGGCCTCTACAATCACCTGACCTCAACTCAATTGAGATGGTTTGGGATGAGTTGGACTGCGGCGTGAAGGAAAAGCAGCCAACATGTGCTCTGTATATGTGGGAACTCCTTCAAGACTGTTGGAAAAGCATTCCAGATGAAGCTGGTTGCCAAGACTGTGTAAAGCTGTCATCATGGCTATTTTGAAGAATCTAATATATAAAATACATTTTGATTTATTGAAAACTTTTTTGGTACTACATGATTCCATATGTGTTATTTCATAGTTTTGATGTCTTCACTATTATTCTACAATGTAGAAAATAGTAAAAATAAAGGAAACCTTTGAGCAGGTGTGTCCAAACTTTTGACAGATACTGTATGTATGTATGTGTGTGTGTGTGTGTGTGTATATGTATGTATGTATGTGTATATATATATATATGCATTGTCTTGTTGGAAAGTCTACCTATGGCCAGGTCCCAGCCTTCTGGCAGACGCAACCAGATTGTCAGCCAAAATTGCCTGATACTTGGTGGAATTCATTATGTCATCCATCGTAACCAGTGCCCTTGGACCTCTGGAATGAAAACCTCCCCAAAACATCACGACCCACCACCATATTTCACCATGTGTATGAGGTGCCTCTCCTTGTATGCATCTCTGTTTCGACCCCAAACATGCCGATGCCGTATCTGACCAAAGCACCTTCTTCCAGTCATAATTTAAATTATGTTCAATTACGCTTGCATCTGTGTCTTGGGGTCAGAAAGGGCTTTCTTCTGGCAACCCTTCCGAAGAGCCTGTGGTTATGGAGGTGGCGTGTGATGGTGCTTTTTGAAACCTGGTGACCCCAAGACACCACCAAGGCCTGCAATTCTTTCACAGTGATTCTTGGGGATTTTTTTGCTTCTCTCAACATCCTCCCTATCCTGGGGGGGGGCAAAATGCATTTGCGTCCTCTACCCGTGAGGTTTTCAACTGTTCCATATCTTTTGATTTTTTAAATAATTGACCTGACAGTGCTCAATTGTTTGTGGATCTTCTTGTAGCCATTACCAGATTCATGAAGGTCTACGACCATCTGTCTCTTTTGACCTGCCAGTTCCTTTGTTTTCTTCATGGAGTTGGATAAAAGGAATATTGCATGCGTGTTACCTGATTTTTATATCCTAGTGAAACAGGAAGTGATGTAATGGCTCAATGTAGTTCCTTAAGACTTAAGATAAACTTAAATACGTAGAATTTAATTCCTGGTTTAAGTTTGGTAGATTGTAAATACAATCTTTAAGGGTGCCATTAACTGTGACACCTTGATTTGGAGGACATTGATTTTTAATTAAAACAGTAAATTATTTTGGTGGCTTCCATTGAAACATTAATAAAGTACAGTATTCCTCACATGTTGGTATTTTCAGTTTATCTCTAATTATATTGTTTATTTTTTATGGAACTCGGTCGTGAGTGTTGCTACCGAAGACAGACAATCTTTTATGCACTTCAGTACCTCGACGGTCCTGTTCTGTGAGCGTGTGTGGCCTACCACTTTCCGGTTGAGCCGTTGTTGCTCCTAGACATTTCCACTTCACAATAACAGCACTTACAGTTGACCGGGGCAGCTCTAGCAGGGCAGAAATTTGACAACTGACGTGTTGGAAAGGTGGCATCCGATGATGGTGCCATGTTGAAAGCTCTTCAGTAAGACTATTCTACTGCCAATGTTTATCTATAGAGATTGCATGGTTGTATGTTTGACTTTATACACCTGTCAGCAACGGGTGAGGCTAAACTTGCCGAATCCACTAATTGGAAGGGATGTCCACATACTTTTGTATATATAGTGTCTTTGGCTATATCCATTATAATGATCCTGATAAATTAATTTACCTAGCTCAGAGAAGCTGTCCGTCTCGTCACATTTATATGCATGGCACGTTTATATGCATTTGTTCCACAGGTCGGAGAGGCAGACAGAAAAGTTTAGACAAACCCAAACATGTCTTTTTTTTACTCCCCAACGGGATCAGGAGGGGCGAAGTTGGAGTCATGCGTCCTCCGAAACATGACCCACCTAACCGCGCTCCTTAACACCCTCCAGCTTAACCCAGAAGCACCAATGTGTCGAAGGAAACACTTTTCAACACAATAAGTCAGTAGGGCGCCATTAGCCAAGTAAAGCACCTACAGCAAAACCCGGACGACGCTGGGCCAACTGTGCCATCACGGCCAGTTGTGGCATAGCCCGGGAATGAACTCGGGTCTGTAGTAATGCCTATAGCACTGCGATGCAATTCCATAGACTGCTGTGCCACTCGGGAGGCCCCCCCAAACCAAACATTTTATAAAAGTACAGAATTCAAAATGGTAGTTGGGGGAAACATTGTAAAGTTATGTGTCTTTGAAATGTGATCAACTTGTTAACCCACTTCAGAGACAAGTAGGAGAAAATGCACTTTAATAATTTCCACACTGGAGAGCTCAACTTTGTTTATGCCCGTTCAGCATTGTCCACATCCGCTTAAGCCTTAGCCCCACCTATCTCTTTAAGAATTCCCGTGTTATTGCATGAATCAGCATGGCATTGCCCTCCAGAAAGTAGTCTCTCTATTATCCGATTGTCACTAGTTAAGTCATCAATTGTAGAAAGGGGCAGGGTTTTATGTTCTTTAAATACGATTTTAAACCTAGCCACACTTGCTAACCTTATGCCTAAACTTAAATGAATACCAAAAAGCAATTATTTTCCCATTTTTAAGATTATAGACAATTTGACTTTGTCACTGTGCTGTCTAGTGGAAACCCTATTACCCCCCCCCCCCATTATTTCAGCCGATCCTGCATTTATTTTTCTCTAAAAAGCTCAGTGCTCTCTTCTTGGCTAAACTAGGCTAGTAACTTAAATGTTTTATTCATATTTACGGATCCCATATAAGTTTGTAATTAAGTCATGTGAAAGTTTACATGTTCAAGAAGGCATTTCTGGAAAAAATAAATACAACATCTAATGGTCCTACTGTGTAGGAAATGGCATCAAATGCCTACTGGTCACAAATGATAGCCTCGTGGCATGAGGTAATATTGTCTAAACTTTTTTTCCAGGGGAGATTAAGTTTATACATTGACTGGCTGGGCTGTGGGATAAATCTAATGGAACTATTAACAGGCATTACCTGGAGGATGTGTCATTGTTGTGCTATAACTCCCTACTATCATCCAATCAGAATCCTAGATCCAAGCAACCTGTTTTATGATAATAGATTTACAGGCTGCGAAGATGTATAACGCTGCTGTAAAATTGACCTCTGTTGTTCAAGGTATTTGGAAATTGATTGAACAGTCACATCTCTAATGAGACTAGACTAGGCTACACATACAGTAAGCCTGTACACACATGTGGGTCATGGAGCCCTGATGACCACGTGTAAATGCGCACGTAGCCTACCCTCGGTGGTAGAAATACCGTAAACTTAATATTGATCATCTACAGCACTACCCCACCATTAATGTATGTGAAAACTGTATATTTCTATGTTTTTTTTAGTAAAACAGATAGTGGAAATGTGTTTGACATTACTTTACTTTGCCAACTCATAGTTGGTTCAAATCAGAAATGTTTTATTTTGTATCTGTATCTTTTTGACTATAAATCCACCGTTTTCACATGCTGGAGATGATTCAATTTGAAGTTGACACATTTTGGAATGTCAGCAGAACATTATTTAGTGCTAACAACAAACTCAAATCAAACAAAGCGATGTAAATGGAGTAAAAAGAGAACCCTTTATCAAAATCATGTAGGCTAGCCTTACAGGGGAAACTCAACTGCCTTCAACCAGGTTAATTGGCCATTCATAAGAGATGGGCATCTCTTATAACTCAGCAGTACATGTTTTGAGGTTGCAGTAACAAGAATCCTACACAAGCACAGTGGACTGAATCTTTAGTGGACCGAGACACATGCATCATCAGCAACTGTTCACTAATGAGATTTGGCACACACACACATTATCTTTTCGCTTGACCCGGCAGGCTTACTAAACCATTATGATGGCTTTTTATATGAACAAAAACTATTTGTTCTCTGATGGTTTGCGCCATCTGCCTTTATACAAATAGAACACAGAGACTCATGCATGTGTTTCATCACGTGGGGGGATATTATTTACTGTTTAATAACTGTAGAACATTCCCACACCTCTCCATATTGTCCCTCTCCTTGTAGTTTTTCCGAACTTGGTGGACGTCATCCCAGCCAGTCTTCATGTCACTGTGATCTTCTTCTGCGGAGTTCTCATCCTCTTCTCCTCTGTGGCCACAGGCTTCTTTGTGTACAACGCCTTTGGTAGTCCCTACGAGACTCTGCACGGAGCCCTGGGACTCTACCTCTGGAACTTCGTCTGCTGTAAGCACACACAAAAATAGCATCTTATCCTTTTTCTTTCTAGAGTGATATCCTTCACAGGGTAGCCGAATCACCCTCTAAGTTGTGAACAAGCAGCCTACCATATGAACATTGGCTAAGCACAAGCCCCCATACTCTGCAACATAAGCACAAAGCACACCGCTCACATCACAGGTGAACAGCTCTATTACACACATGCATTCCAACTTCAGATATAAATAGCTCGCTGTAGGCTAAACAGGAGCCACGTTTATTGGTTCTACCGTGGCATTTTTCCTGATGTTGGACACATTTTTAGACAGGTGTACACAATTAAGACTCCTTGTGATCTGATTGTATCAGCTCTTCCTGACCACCTCTGAAGGTAGTCAGGCACACATTGTGTCTGGATATATTACAATTGTAGACAGATCTAGTGAAACGATTTAAATAATCATTATCCCGCCCTCTAAAATCATTGACAGGTGGGTCCATTGTGTCTTTAAATAAATTAAGAAATATTATTTGGAAAGAAAATCTCAAATAATGTGGATACAGCAAGGGACCAATAATTCTGAAAATGTGGTCCCAATCAGAATGTGGACAAGATCAGAACGCATGTTAGCCCCATGTATAAACGGGGCGATAGAGCAGTGGTTCTCAACCAGGAGTACTAGTACTCTTGGGGGTACTTGGCCTATACACTGGGTACTTGACTCATGCTGGTACAGTAACCAAAAAAAGTTGAGAATCACTGGTATAGAGAACATGATTGGGGTCCAACAAAGGTGTCCTTCAACACTTCAACATTAGTTATAAGTGCATATCAGAGTCATTCAAACACAACAGCCAAGCCATGAGTGGTTGGCTGTACGTTATTGAAAAAAGGATCCACTTTCCTAGTGCCTTTTTCAGCTTTAAAACCATTATCCAGTAGCTTACCATCTCATCAGGAGAGAGTGGGCTACTTGACTTCCCATCCAAATAATGGCACAAATTAAGAAAAACTGCACCAGAGTTAAAGGATATTTCTCAGTTATCTGGAACCGAGGCCCTACTGCTTGCCAGGTTTACACTAGAATGCAAGTTTGGATTCATCCTATCAATGAACCTATTTTTACGATTATGTGAAAGATGTCACCATGTTAATTAAAATCTCTCGCTGCAGTGAATGACCTATGCTTAATTGTTTTGGTAACCTTTTAGTGATTGCAACTACTGTAGCATTAACATATTTCCTTTTAATGTGGTGATGTGGGGAAAAGGTATTCTGCCTTATAGGAACGTGTTTACAGTAACTGATCATTTGGATGCCTTTGACTTCTTATTTGAACTCCCAGTGTTCAACTGTAATAGTATAATATTGTGTGTCTGTCTGCCTGACCTTCTGAACAGGCCTCTGCAGCTGCCTGGTGATGATTCTGTTTGCCTCCGAGGTGAAGCTCCACCGGCTGTCTGACCACATCGCCAACTTCAACGAGGGCACGTTTATGTACAAAACGCACACAGAACAATTCGACCACTCCTTCTGGCTCATCTTCCTCACCTTCCTCGTCCATGGCCTTAACATCCTACTGATCCGTGTGGCCGGGATCCAGTTCCCCTTCCAGGAGGCCAAAGAGTCGAATGTCAACACTGGGGCATCAGATCTCATGTACTGACCAGGGCTTTTGTTTGTTTTTGTGGCCGCTGGCTGCCCCTCCCCCACTCTAGTGACACTGAGCCTCGGCTATTGGCATGTCTCAATGGGAGACTTGGGGCCATAGCTCCTTGGTGCCCATGTGCTGTTGTAAGGTCCAAGAAAATGTGACTGTCCTGAGCCACTTCTTTTCTCCTTCCCATGACAAGCTGTCAGTCCTTCAGACGACAACCGGAGAAGTCTCCCTGACCACCTCTGTTAGGGACGCTGTTTTGAATCTTGGAGGGGAGGGCTCTTGTTTTTCTTTCCATCGTGTCATTAATTGGTGATATCTCGTTAGGAGGTGGCCAATTAAATATAGAAAAGCAGAGACTTGTTTGGTTCCACTCCTTTTATCAGGTTTTTCCAAGAATTGGCAGTCCCTCCCTTGGCAGTCCCAAGTTTTATCAATGAAGGGGGACTGTTAAACAGTATGTGACGATTGATTGACCAGAATAGGTACCATGTGTGTTTAGCCTTTCATTAGTGCCCCCGAAATGTATTGAAAGACCACAACTGTACAACTTAAACAGCCGTTTCTCTATCCCTTGTGCTTCATATTGGTTTTTACTTACATATTTAGAAATCCTAGAGGTCGCTTCATTGTTTAGTTAGTTAGATTATGTATTCAGAATCATGTGATTTGCCAATTTGAATGATTTTAATGATGATCATTCCTAATACAACATTTTATTTTATGTGTAGAGCTTTTTAGATTTGCTCTAGATTTATATTCTGTTGGTCTGACATTCTGACCACACCGCTCGCGTGCGCGAGCGTTGCAAAATAAATTTCAACATACGTTATTCAATTATTGCACCCACTGCTCACGCGCGCCAGCATTGCCAAGTGATAAAATAGAAGTCAGTTCTATTTGTGACACCGATCGCAGTGCAAGTCCTGCCTCTCCCATCTCCTCATTGGTTTATAGAAGCAGATACCCATGTGCCATCTCCTCATTGGTTATACCCACGTGGGTGATTGAAAGATGAGCTGAGTTCGGTATTTCGTCGTGGTAACTGAGATGCCAATCGGCATATAAAGTCCAAAGAAGAAAAAGCCTGGAAGGAGGAGAGATGACTAGAAACGATTCGGTTGACCGTTTTATGTGTGGATTAATTTGTCGGAGTAGAGGACCTTGTCCATTTCAGGTAAAATAACAACTCAACGTTTATATCCCAGGTCAAATTAGCTAGCAACCGCAAGCTAGATAAAAATGATAAAATAGCAAGCTAAATTGCCATAAATGTTTAATGCTTTCCGACCTGTCCCCAAAATAATATAATTGGTTGAGTTTGTTTTGATATTTTAACCTGCAGCGTTCCTCTTTAACCAGCAGAGTTCCTAGGTCCAGTGTCTATTATTTTTCCCATCTTAATCTTTTCTTTTTATTGGCCAGTCTGAGATATGGCTTTTTCTTTGCAACTCTGCCTAGAAGCCAGCATCCCAGAGTCGCCTCTTCACTATGGACGTTGAGACTGGTGTTTTGCTGGTACAATTGAATGAAGCTGCCAGTTGAGGACTTTTGAGGCTTCTGTTTCTCAAACTAGACACAAATGTACTTGTCCTCTTGCACAGTTGTCCATCGAGGCCTCCCTCTTTCTATTCTGGTCCAGTTTGTGCTGTTCTGTGAAGGGAGTAGTATACAGCGTTGTACGAGATCTTCAGTTTCTTGGCAATTTCTCGCATTTCTCACCTTCATTTCTCAGAACAAGAATAGACTGCGTTTCAGAAGAAAGGTCTTTGTTTCTGGCTATTTTGAGCCTGTAATCGAACCTACAAATGCTGATGCTCAACTAGTCTAAATTAGGCCAGTTTTATTGCTTCTTTAATCAGGACAACAGTTTTAATCTGTGCTAAAATAATTGCAAAAGGATTTTCTAATGATCAGTTAGCTAATCCAAGTTTATAATTTTAAAAGGCTAACACAACGTGCCATTGGAACACAGGAGTGATGGTTGCTGATTATGGGCCTCTGTACGCCTATGTAGATATTCCATTAAATCAGCCGTTTCCATCTACAATAGTAATTTACAACATTAACAATGTCTGCACTGTATTTCTGATCAATTTGATGTTATTTTAATGGACAATAAAAAAAAAAAACATTTAAACAAGGACGTTTCAAAGTGACCCCAAACTTTTGAACGGTAGTGTACTTATTACCTCAAATAACCTCTACCCCCGCACATTGACTATTTTTTACTTAACACTTTTTCTTAACTGCATTGTTGGTTAAGGGCCTGTAAGTAAGCATTTCACTGTAAGGTGGTAAATTAAATTGATTGGACATGATTTGGAAAGGCACACACCTGTCCATATAAGGTCCCACAGTTAACAGTGCATGTCAGAGCAAAAAAACAAGCCGTGAGGTCGAAGGAATTGTCCGTACAGCTCCGAGACAGAAGAAGTTTGGAACCACCAAGACTCTTCCTAGAGCTGGCTGCTGGGCAAACTGAGCAATCAGGGGAGAAGGACATTGGTCAGGGAGGTGACCAAGATGCTGATGGTCACTCTGACAGAGCTCCTCTGTGGAGATGGGAGAAACTTCCAGAAGGACAACCATCTCTGCAGCACTCCAACAATCCAGTATTTTTGGTAGAGTGGCCAGACGGAAGAAACTCCTAGGTAAAAGGCAAATGACAGAAATCTGGTGGCACACTTGGAGTTTGCCAAAGGTCTGATGAACCCAAGATTGAACTATTTGGCCTGAATACCAAGCGTCACGTCTGGAGGAAACCTGTCACCATCCCTACGGTAAAGCATAGTGGTGGCAGCATCATGCTGTGGGGATATTTTTCAGCGGGAGGGATTGGGAGACTAGTCAGGATCGAGAGGAAACATGAACGGAACAAAGTACTGAGAGATCCTTCATGAAAACCTGCTCCAGAGTGCTCAGGACCGCAGACTGGGGCAAAGGTTCCTCTTTCAACAGGACAACGACCCTAAGCACATAGCCAAGAGAATGCAGGAGTGGCTTCGGGACAAGTCTCTGATTGTCCTTGAGTGGCACAGCCAGAGCCTGGACTTGAACCCGAGCAAACATCTCTGGAGAGACCTGAAAATAGTTGTGAAGTGACGCTCCCCATCCAACCTGATAAAGCTTGAGAGTATTTGTAGAGAAGAACGGAAGAAACTCCCCAAATACAGGTGTGCCAGGCTTGTAGCATCAGACCAAAGAAGACTTGAGGCTGTAATCGCTGCCAAAGGTGCTTCAACAAAGTACTGAGTAAAGGGTCTGAATACTTATATAAATGTGATATTTCCTTTTTTATTCTTTATAAATTTACTAAAATTTCTATACCTGTATTTTCTTTGTCATTATGGGGTATTGTGTGTAGATTGATGAAGAAAAAACACAATCCATTTTAGAATAAGGCTGTAACATAACAAAATGTGGAAAGAGTCAAGGGGTCTGAATTAGAGGTAGACCGATTTTATGATTTTAACACCAATACCGATTATTGGTGGACAGATTTATATTTGTAATAATGACAATTACAACAATACTGAATTAACCCTTTTATTTTAGCTTAATACATAAATCAAATCTATTTAGTCTCACATAAATAATGAAACATGTTGAATTTGGTTTAAATAATGCAAAAACACAGTGTTGGAGAAGAAAGTAAAAGTGCCATGTAAAAAAGCTAATGTTTTAAGTTTCTTGCTCAGAACATGAGAACATATGACATCTGGTGGTTCAATATTCCCAGTTAAGAAGTTTTAGGTTGTAGTTATTATAGGAATTAATAGATTCTCTCTCTATATACCATTTGTATTTCATATATCTTTGACTATTTGATGTTCTTATAGGCACTTTAGTATTGCCAGGCTAATGTCTGGAGTTGATAGGCTTGAAGTCATAAACAGTACTGTGCTTCAAGCATTGCAAAAGCTGCTGGCAAACGCAGTAAAGTGCTGTTTGAATTAATGCTTATGAGCCTGCTGCTGCCCACCACCGCTCAGACTGCTCCATCAAATGTCAAATCATAGACTTAATAATAATATAATAAACAGAAATAACGGCCTTTGGTCATTAATATGGTAAAATCCGTAAACTTTCATTTCGAAAACAAAACGTTTATTCTTTCAGTGAAATACGGAACCATTCTGTATTTTATCTAATGGGTGGCAACCCTAAGTCTAAATATTGCTGTTACATTGCACAACCTTCAATGTTATGTCAGAATTATGTACAATTCTGGCAAATTAATTACGGGTTTGTTAGGAAGAAACACAGTTCATGACGAGCCAGGCGGCCCAAACGGTTTCATATACCCTGACTCTGCTTGTACTGAACGCAAGAGAAGTGACACAATTTCCCTGGTTAATATTGCCTGCTAACATGCATTTATTTTAACTAAATATGCAGGTTTAAAAATATATACTTCTGTATATTGATTTTAAGGCATTGATGTTCATGGTTAGGTACATTTGTGCAACGAATGTGCTTTTTTTGCAAATGTGCTTTTAAATCATCACCCGTTTGGAAAAGTTGAAGTAGGCTGTGATTCGATGATAAATTAAGACACTGCATTGATTATATGCAACGCAGGACAAGCTAGTTAACCTAGTAATATCATCAACCATGTGTAGTTAACTAGTGAAGATGCGATCTAGTAACTTAACTTGGCTCATTGCACCCACAAGGTCCTTTTGATGGTGCACTCGCGTAACAGGTGGTCAGCCTGCCACGCAGTTTCCTCGTGGATTGCAATGTAATCGGCGTCCAAATAGGCCAATTACTGATTGTGATGAAAACTTGAAATCGGCCCTAATTAATCGGCCATGCAGACCTCTAGTCTGAATTCCGAATGCACTGTATATTTTTAAACGTAAAATCCATATAAATCCAAATGCCTAAGTATTTATATGCAGGCACATGTTCGATAGGAGAACCATCTAATGAGTGAATATGTATTCCATCTCATGAGTGAATATGTATTTCATCTGAAACATTCTTACAAGAGTTTGAAAACATGTATTTTGTGCTTAATACAGGCAAAACAAGTTTTAAATTAGGAAGGGATTTCTGCATCGCTATCAAATCTGACTGTAGTTTTGACACAGCCAGATCGACAGTTGGGGCAATAGCTTACATAATATTATCATCTACATATAGATTTATTTATAGATTGACCAATGGTGTTTATATAAATAGTGAAGAGAATCGGTCCCAAAATCTATCCGTGGTACACCTTTACATACATTAAGAAATTCATGTTCTGTCACGAAGATAATCCTGAAACCATGAACAGGCATCAGAGCTCAGGCCTATCGAGGACAACTTATTCAATAAAATAGCATGATCAACAGTATCAAAATCTTTTGACAGGTCTACAAACAAAGCAGCACATTTGATTTTAGTGTCTACAGCATTGAGAAGATCATTAAGACCTAAGTGGCTGCTGTAACAGTGCTATGCCCAGGCCTAAACCCTGATTGGTTTACATTCTAAATACATTTCTCAGATAAAAAATAGCAAAGTCGTACATTTACCAAGGATTCAAGAATCTTAGCTTGACAAGGAAGCCTTGAAATGGGGCAATCGTTATTAAGATCACTACAATCCGCACCCTTATTGAGTGGCAGCACAAGAGATGATTTCCATCCTTTTTGAATATTTCCTGATAAATGTTAAACAAAAAATGTGAGTTATTGTTCATCATTGTTGGCTCAATGGCGCTGCACACTTAAGCAGACCAGGATCTAATTAGTCGGCCCGTGTGTATTTTTTGTTCTCTATTGCTAGCAAAGCATCCCGGACTTATTTTTCTGTAACTAACCTAAAAGAAAAGCTTTGACTATAATTTATCTGATCATTCAGCAAGTTTCCCCTATCAGCATCCATACCAAAATCATTGAATAGACTTAGAAGTTCTGTCAAAGAGCTGAGATTAATTTTCCAGAATTTTGCCAGGTTCCCAATACAATCCGAGTGGTTACATAAGTCAGATTTGGCCTTTCTGACTTGTCTTAAACAATGATTCCTCAGTTGCTTAAGTGCTTGCCAGTCTGGGCCTAAGCATGTGTTCCTGGCCTTGACCCAAGCATCATCTCTTTTATGAATGACTTCTGATAATTCCGGAGTGTACTAGGCATTCGATCTGCCTTTAACTCTACATCTTTTTGAAGGGAGCATGACTATCCACAATTGTATTAAAGGCATCTACGAAAAGGCTGAAGGCTACACCAGGTTCAAGGATAGCTGAAATACAATTAAGGTCACTAAAATAAAGGTCACGCCTGTTCACTGAAGTATTTAAAAGTTCCTCTTCGTGATGACATGAAGCTTAGATTTTTGTATTCTCACATCTCTTACTCAAACAACTGGACAATGGTCACTAATGTGTTGGGCGACTACACCTGTAGAAACATATTTATCTGGTGTATTTGTTCAAATAAGATCAGAGTACTTTGAATGATCTTTAGGGTTGGGCCGTGTAGGTTTAGGTTTACACGTCTTTCAGATTGTCTGAAGCCTGCATTTCCTAATCAATTACAATGTACAGTTGAAGTCGGAAGTTCACATACACTTAGGTTGGAGTTATTATATCTCGTTTTTCAAGCACTCCACAAATGTCTTGTTAACAAACTAGTTTTGGCAAGTCGGTTAGGACATCTACTTTTTCCAACAATTGTTTACAGACAGATTATTTCACTTATAACTCACTGTATCACAATTCCAGTGGGTCAGAAGTTTACATACACTAAATTGACTGTGCCTTTAAACTGCTTGGAAAATTCCAGACAATGATGTCATGGCTTTAGAAGCTTCTGTTAGGCTAATTGACATCATTTGAGGCAATTGGAGGTGTACCTGTGGATGTATTTCAAGGCCTACCTTCAAACTCAGTGTCTCTTTGCTTGACATCATGGGAAAATCAAAAGAAATCAGCCAAGACCTCAGGGGGGAAAAAATTGTAGACCTCCACAAGCCTGGTTCATCCTTGGGAGTAAATTCCAAACGCCTGAAGGTACCACGTTCATCTATTCAAACAATCGTACGCAAGCATAAACACCATGGGACCACACAGCCGTCATACCGCTCAGGAAGGAGACACGTTCTGTCTCCTAGAGATGAACATACTTTGGTGCAAAAAGTGCAAATAAATCCCAGAACAACAGCAAAGGACCTTGTGAAGATGCTGGAGGAAACCGGTACAAAAGTATCTATATCCACAGTAAAACGAGTCCTATATCGACATAACCTGAAAAGCCGCTCAGCAAGGAAGAAGCCACTGCTCCAAAACTGCCATAAAAAAGCCAGACTATGGTTTGCAACTGCACATGGGGACAAATATCGTACTTTTTGGAGAAATGTCATCTGGTCTGATGAAACCAAAATAGAACTGTTTGGGCATAATGACCGTCGTTATATTTGGAGGAAAAAGGGGGAGGCTTGCAAGCTGAAGAACACCGTCCCAACCATGAAGCACAGGGCTGGCAGCATCATGTTGCGGGGGTGCTTTGCTGGTGATCCTAACTGACCTAAGATAGGGAATGTTTACTAGGATTAAATGTCAGGAATTGTGAAAAACTGAGTTTAAATGTATTTGGCTAAGGTGTATGTAAACTTCCAAATTAAACTGTAGATCACCCAGGATAATAACTTCTGATTTAATAAAAGAACACAAACTAGTTAACTCCTCGAGTGCACAATTGTTAGACGAGGGAGGACGGTAAGACCCCTAAAACAGTTATAGATACATTTTTTCCCCAGACAAAGGCTTAAAGATAGTAGGAAAAAACAAATGCAAGTGAAATGGATTTCAGTAGAGACAGAGAAATTATTTTTTATATGAATGGCCACTCTACCACTACTACCTCGTCTGTCAGTGCTAAACACATTATAACCCTCTTAATATCAGAGCTCAAAATGTCCCCAGAGATCCAAGTTTCAGTCAATACCAGAATGTCCGGATTCGTCTCCATAGCCCAGAAGATTACAACTGACAACACTCCTGGCAGTGTAGACAACAGTATGACGATAGCGCTTAGGTAATACCTCCCGTCCTTTCTTGGTCTGTCTCTGAATCATTATTTTGACCCGGCCTTGAAATGTAAAGGCTCCTATATGGTTTTGGATGGAGTACATCATCTCTATATAGCATATTTTGTTTCCAAAATTGTCAATGAAAGTTATGCCATCAGTAGTCTTTAAGCCAGATATGAAGAGCATGCTGAACCTTTCAGGGGTGGTGATCAGCTCAATAATATAATATTCATTAGCTCTGATTTACCCTTTTTGACGACAGGCCTTTTCTGAGCCTCCTTGAGAACCGGCGGGAGATTGGGGGGGCGGAGGACCCACGTCATCAATAGAAGCCCTCTGAGCGGGGAGAGGACCTTGAGCCTCAGACACCCTCAAGGCCTGATGTGAGAGGGAGCCAGAGGGTATGGGCCAGTGGTATGGGCCTGAGCTGGACCCTCAGGAGACAGGGTAGTGCAGGAATCTCTGGAAGCAGGATGGGATTCCCCAAAGCCATTTCAGCCCCATTCACCAAAGGCCGCTACCTTGCGTTGTGTTTACGGTGTGTGATGTGCCTCCACTGGGATGCAGAATCAGTAACGGCAGCATCCGCCAGCTCCTCATTAAATGTCATTGATCTTTTATTCTCCAAGGGGGGGGGGGTAGGATGGGAAGGGCGGGCGGGTGAGATGGGATGGGAGCGGTGACTTCATTTGGGAGGGGTCTCTGTTGGGCAGCCTGGGCCAGGACTTGAAAAGGAAAGGCTTGTTTTTGAAAAAAAATTGGTGCATTAAAATAACATCAAATTGATCAGAAATACGGTGTAGACATTGTTAATGTTGTAAATGACTATTGTAGCTGGAAACTGATTTTTAATGGAATATCTACATAGGCATAGGCCCATTATCAGCAACCTTCACTCCTGTGTTCCAATTTGCACGTTGTGTTAGCTCATCCAAGTTTATAATTTTGAAAGGCTAATTGGTCATTAGAAAACTCCTTTTCAATTATGTTAGGACAGCTGAAAACTGTTGTCCTGATTTAAATAAGTAATAAAACTGGCCTTTATGTAACCGTGAGTACCTGCATTGTGCTCTGGTAAGGTATAGATGGAAGAGAATGCTCTGGACACAATTCTGCAGGTTGTCTCTATTTTATGGACTGCATGGAATGGGTACAAATATAAGGTTAATGCTGCCGTCTGGACTCCCATGCAAGTATATTTGCCTGATAAAAGATTGCTGAATGCCCGTAAGAAAATCATCTGAAAACTCATGCTGTCTGTAGTCTAAAAAAGTAGTCTGATGTCAAGATGAATCCACATCCCTCAAAATTGGTTGCGTTGATCCAGTTATTGTAAACTCAGCAAAAAAATAAACGTTCTCTCATAACTGCGTTTATTTTCAGCAAACTTAACATGTGTAACATGTGTAAATATTTGTATGAACACAAGATTCAACAACCGAGACATAAACTGAACAAGTTCCACAGACATGTGACTAACAGGAATGGAATAATGTGTCCCTGAACAAATGGGGGGTCAAAATCAAAAGTAACTGTCTGTATCTGGTGTGGGCACCAGCTCCATTAAGTACTGCAGTGCATCTCCTCCTCATGGACTACACCAGATTTGCCAGTTCTTGCTCTGAGATGTTACCCCACTCTTCCACCAAGGCACCTGCAAGTTCCCGGACATTTCTGGGGGGAATGGCCCTAGCCCCCACCCTCCGATCCAACAGGTCTCAGATGTGCTTAATGGGATTGAGATTTGTGCTCCTCGCTGGCCATGGCAGAACACTGACATTCCTGTCTTGCAGGAAATCATGCACAGAACGGCTGGTGGCATTGTCATGCTGGAGGGTCATGTCAGGATGTGCCTGCCAGAAGGGTACCACATGAGGAGGATTGGTTCCCTGTCACGCACAGCATTGAGATTGCCTGCAATGACAACAAGCTCAGTCTGATGATGCTGTGACACACCACCCCAGACCATGACGGACCCTCCACCTCCAAATCAATCCCGCTCCAGAGTACAGGCCTCGGTGTTAGGCTTATTCCTTCGACGATAAATACGAATCTGACCAAAACCCCTGGTGAGACAAAGCCGAGACAAAAGAGCACTTTTTGCCAGTCCTGTCTGGTCCAGCAACGGTGGGTTTGTGCCCATAGGCGACGTTGTTGCCGGTGATGTCTGGTGAGGACCTGCCTTACAACAGGCCTACAAGCCCTCAGTCCACCCTCTCTCAGCCTATTGCGGACCGTCTGAGCACTGATGGAGGGATTGTGCGTTCCTGGTGTAACTCGGGCAGTTGTTGTTGCCATCCTGTACCTGTCCCGCAGGTGTGATGTTCGAATGTACCGATCCTGTGCAGGTGTTGTTACGGGTGGTCTACCACTGCGAGGACGATCAGCTGTCCGTCCTGTCTCCCTGTAGCGCTGTCTTAGACGTCTCACAGTTCGGACATTGCAATATATTGCCCTGGCCACATCTGCAGTCCTCATGCCTCCTAGCAGCATGCCTAAGGCACGTTCACGCAGATGAGATGAGACCCTGGACATCTTTCTTTTGGTGTTTTTCAGAGTCAGTAGAAAGGCCTCTTTCGTGTCCTAAGTTTTCATAACTGTGACCTTAATTGCCTACCGCCTGTAAACTGTTAGTGTCTTCACTAATTCATTTATTCCTTATGGTTCATTGAACAAGCATGGGAAACAGTGTTTAAACCCTTTACAATGAAGATCTGTGAAGTTATTTGGATTTTTACGAATGATCTTTGAAAGACTGAAAAAGTGACGTTTCTTTTTTTGCTGAGTTTATATGCCCCTCAAACGTGTGTAGATCTACAGTGCATTCAGAAAGTATTCAGACCCCTTGACTCTATCCACATGTTATTACATTCCAGCCTTATTATAAAATTGATTAAATTAAAACATAATAATTAATTACATGTATTCAGACCCTTTGCTATGAGACTTGAAATTGAGCTCAGGTGCATCCTATTTCCATTAATCATCCTCAAGATGTTTCTAGAACTTGATTGGAGTCCACCTGTGGTAAATTAAATTGATTAGACATGATTTGAAAAGGTACACTGTCTATATAAGGTCCCACAGTTGACAGCGCATGTCAGAGCAAAAACCGAGCTCGGAGACCGGATTGTGTCAAGGCACAGATCTGGGGAATTGCACCAAAACATTTTTGCAGCATTGAATGTCCCCAAGAACACAGTGGCCTCTATCATTCTTAAATGGAAAATGTTTGGAACCACCAAGACTCTTCCTAGAGCTGGCCGCCCGGCCAAACTGAGCAATCGGGGAGAAGGGCCTTGGTCAGGAAGGTGACCAAGAACCCGATGGTCACTGTGATAGAGCTGCAGAGTTCCTCTGTGGAGATGGGATAACCTTCCAGAAGGACAACAATCTCTGCAGCACTCCACCAATCAGGCCTTTTTTGTAGATTGGCCAGACGGAACCACTCCTCAGTAAAAGGCACATGACAGCCCACTTGGAGTTTTCTCAAGTCTGATGAAACCAATATCAGACTCTTTAGCCTGAATGGGAATTCCTACGGTGAAGCATGGTGGTGGTAGCATCATGTTGTGGAGATGTTTTTCAGCGGCAGGGACTGGGAAACAGGATTGAGGGAAAGATGAACGGAGCAAAGTACAGAGAGATGCTTGATGAAAGCCTGATCAGGACCTCAACATGGGGAGAAAGATCACAGGACAACAAACCTAAGCACACAGCCAAGACAACGCAGGAGTGGCTTTGGAACAAGCCTCAATGTCCTTGAGTGGCCCAGCCAGAGCCCAGACTTGAACCAGATCACACATCTCTGGAGAGTCAATAGCTGTGCAGCGATGCTCCCCATCCAACCTGTCAGAGCTTGAGAGGATCTGCAGAGAAGAATGGGAGAAACTCTCCAAACACAGGTCTCGTAATCTTCTAGCATCATACCCAAGAAGACTCGGCTGTAATTTCTGCCAAAGGTGCTTCAACAAAGTACTGAAAAAAACTGTTTTTACTTTGTCATTATGGGGTATTGTGTGTAGATTCGTGACGGGAAAATACAATTTAATCCATTTTAGAATAAGGCTATATCATAACAAAATGTGGAAAGAGTCAAGGGGTCTGAATACTTTCTGAATGCATTGTAGCTATATGCCCATTGCCGCTCAACCCCAAATGAATTCAAATATAAGCGTAAAAAAGAATGTGGTGCTATTCTAATCCATTAATTTTGGATTGTGGGACATGGCTGCAGCTACAAAACAGATGGCCTCTGACGTGGACTTATCTCAACAGAAGAACACTTTTGAGCTCTGAAAACAGACAAACTTAGATTTTGGAGTATAACCTAATGTCCTTTTAACCATGGTAATTCAGCTAGGTATGACTAATAAAACTGATTACATGTTGCATCTCAAGAAAATTGTTTAACTACACTGTACAAAAAATATAAACGCAACATGTAGAGTGTTGGCCCCATGTTTCATGATCTGAAATAAAAGATCCATACACAAAAAGATCCATACACAAAAAAGCTTTTCTCTCAACATTTGTGCACACATTTGTTTACATTCCTGTTAGTGAGCATTTCTCCTTTGCCAAGATAATCCATCCACTTGACAGGCGTGGCATATCAGGAAGCAGATTAAACAGCATGATCATTACACAGGTGCACCTTGTGCTGGGGACAATCAAAGGCCACTCAAAAATGTGCAGCTTTGTCACACAACACAATGCCACAGATTTCTCAAGTTTTGAGGGAGCTGCAATTGACATGCTGACTGCAGGAACACCAGAGCTGTTGAATGCTCATTTCTTTACCATAAGCCGTTTTAAGGAATTTGGCAGTACGTCCAACCAGCCTCACAACCGCAGACCACGTGTAAGGCGTCCTGTGGGAGAGCGGTTTGCTGATGTCAACGTTGTGAACAGAGTGCCCCATGGCGGCGGTCGGGTTTTGTTATGGGCAGGCATAAGCTATGGACAACGATGGCAATTTGAATGCACAGAAGTACTGTGAGATCCTGAGATCCATTTTTTTCAAGGTTCCTGTGACCAACAGATGCATATCTGTATTCCCAGTCATGTTTAGTCCATAGATTAGGGCCAAATGATTTTATTTCAATTGACTGATATCCTCATATGAACTGTAACTCAGTAAAATTGTAGAAATTGTTGCATGTTGCGTTTATATTTTTGTTCAGTATAAAACAAACCACGTCAATGTTTCGTGACAATATAACACTGTACAGGTCCTAGTCAGCTTTCAAAGATGTCACACTGACTGTTTTCAAAACATCTGTTTAATTGTATAATTTAGCACAATTGTTATATTGGGTTACAAAATGATCCATGTGCTGTAAGGGATGAGGCAAATATTTTCCTTGTTGCAGTCACAAGTGCTTTGATAACAATGACTCATCATACAGGGGTATTCCTATAGATCATTTTTAACAATAATATTTCATTATGTTGTGCAGCTGCAGAAGTCCAGTGACTGGTTAGTTCATTCACTTAGAGGGGGATAGTGACAGAGAAGTCTAACGTTTCCTTTTATACCCTTGGCAATCCATTTTTTTCTGAATTAATTTGAAAGATATAAGCATTATTATAACTTCTGGCTCGGTGAAAGATATCACCATATATAGTATCCTACTGTGGTGCTGCCTACACCATTCCACTCCACTGTAGTGACGTGTACACCCCCTCCTCCCTGTCATTGTCCTGGCTTTCCCCTGATGAACACAGCAGGACTGTCTCTTCACGTTGGACCCTAGACTGGCAATGGTCAAAACGTCGAGTTGTCCACGGAGACGCATACGGCCATGAAATGGTTGTGGAAACGGAGGGGGTCACCTGAGAGAAAGGGGATAGAGAAGAGATTCATAGAAAGACTGACACGTGACCATAGGTTCTGTTTTGTAGAGAATGATGGGCTGTCTAAGTTGGCAAGATCGGACAAAAAAAGCCACTGGCAAACTACTAGCATCATGCACTGAGCTGAGCTCAATCAATTTTGATCAATTAATCATAAATCAATGTGATTGAAGTATGGAGCTCACCTGGGTACACCAGGTATTCTCCCTCAAACTTCCCAGCCGAGGTGAGGTAGAAGCCTTGGCGAGCTCCAGTACCCTCTAAGAGACAATATAGTGCCGTCAGTGCCAGGCCACTTGATTAAGTCATGTGAATGGCCATGTCCCGTACAAATGCCTGTATTCGGCCTACTACTAGTCATCTGATGTGAGTAATGGACCCCCACACCATTATGTTTCTCAGTCATAACTCTCAGCAATGTGGTCTTCCTGTCTTCCAAGGCACTCTGTTCCTTAAAGCTATTCTCCAGTCCCGCATGGTACTGCCACATTGCTCTGGATTCACCTCAGGATTCTGTAAGGATCAATTAAACCAAACTGAGCGTGTAGGGCTTGAGGGGGAAGAAACTGGGTGTTCTGCCTAGGTTGTCGGGCCAGAGACCCCCGCCAGGGTCCCTATGATGCCCAGTTCACTAGCTGCATTCAAGTCGTCCACGCCCACAGAAGTTTATTCCGATGACCTGGCGGCTGTTCGCCATGCTTCCTCAACTCGCATCGTCTTTGGACAGTTTTCCTTGTCTTTGGCGAATCCATCGGACTGTGACATACCCGACCATGGGTTTTTGAATTAAATGTTCATGCACTGAACTGTCGCACACACTGGGTGGTGTCCACATGAGTTCTGATCTGGATGCGTATTGGCACATGCTGAAAAGCATAATAATCTAATGATTCCTTGGGTTGAAGCAGCTATTTGGAACAGTAGAATCTAGAGAAATGACACAACAGTCAAACACACAAACATCCCTAAAATATTGAGCATGCGTGATGTGCAGTGTAAGTGTGGGAGAGCTCTGGCATTTCCTTGTGGGTGGGAACAATATCACCGGTGTGTCGTGTGGTAGCCAATGGCAAGGAAGAACCGTGATTGAATTTGGTCAAGAGCATTGCCAAATAAGTGATACACAAACTATTCTCCAATTTTTTCGGTGACGATTAATGAAAATCGCAACAGTTTATTGGAACCATGAAGAAGAATACATTTAACAAAATGTTCTTATTACATCTCAATTAACTGAAACGAGTTCATTCAACTTAAAGTAAAAACCAACCATTTCTAGCTGTTGACACCTTTAAGTGTTTATTAGGTATCGTCAATGGATTTAATAACCTGTACATACAGTGCATTCGGAAAGTACTCAGACCCCTTCAGTTTACACATTGTTACGTTACAGCCTCATTCTAAAATTCTAAATTTCCCCCCTCAATCTACATACAATACCCCATAATGACAAAGAGAAAACAGATATTTTAAATTGGAGCAAATTTATCAAAATAAAACAAATATCTTAATTGCATAAGTATTCAGACCCTTTGCCATGACTCGATTTTGAGCTCAGGTGCATCCTGTTTCCATGGATCATCCTTGATGTTTCTAGAACTTGATTGAAGTCCACCTGTGGTAAAGACGATTGGACATGATTTGGAAAGGCACACACCTGTCTATATAAAGGTCACACAGTTGACAGTGCATATTAGAGCAAAAACCAAGCCATGAGGTCGAAGGAATTGTCTGTAGAGCTCCGATACAGGATTGTGTCAAGGCACAGATCTGGGGAAGTGTACCAAAAAAATGTCTGCAGCATTGAATGTCTCCAAGAACACAGTCCCCTCCATCATTCTTAAATGGAAGAAGTTTGGAACCCCCAAGACTCTTCCAAGAGCTGGCCGTCCGGCCAAACTGAGCAAAGCCAAAAGGCACATGACAGTTTGCCAAAAGGCACCTAAAGGACTCTCAGACCATGAGAAACTAGATTCTCTGGTCTGATGAAACCAAGACTCTTTGCCTGAATGCCAAGCATCACATCTGGAGGAAACCAGGCACTGCTCATCACCTGGCCAATACCATCCCTACGGTGAAGGATGGTGGTGGCATCATGCTGTGGGGATGTTTTTCAGCGTCAGGGACTGGGAGATTAGTCAGGATCGAGGGAAAGATGAACTGAGCAAAGAGATCCCTGATGAAAACCTACTCCAGAGCGCTCAGGACATCAGACTGGGGGCGAAGGTTCACCTTCAACAGGACAACCTTAAGCAAGACAATGCAGGAGTTGAGTGGCCCAGCCAGAGCCCAGACTTAAACCGAATCGAACATCTCTGGAAAGACCTGAAAATAGCTGTGCAGATGCTCCCCATCATACGGACAGAGCTTGAGAGTATTTGCAGAGAAGAACCGAAGAAACTGCTAAAATACAGGTGTGCCAAGCTTGTAGCATCATACCCAAGAAGACTCAAGGCTGTAGTCGCTGCCAAAAGTGCTTCAACAAAGAACTGAGTAAAGGGTCTGAATACTTATGTAAATGTGTGTTTTTTTTTATATACATTTACAAAAATGTCAAACCTGTTTTAGCTTTGTCATTATGGGGTGTTGTGTGTAGATTGAGGGGGTGTCCATTATACATAGCTTTGGGTGTGCTCTTGATCATATGGCAAGGATGTTGTGTTTTCATGAACAAATTAAATATTTTATTTTATACTACTAGTTGAAGATCCTCAAGCTCTTTCATGAGTTGAGCCTCCTTTTCCATCTTTTCAAGCTGAGAAACGACAAGGGACAAAAATAAAACACATGTTAGCACCAATTCTCTATTTTCAAGTAGAATATACAAATGTGTCAACTGGATCTTTATTGAATGTGTGTGTGACAGTAGTTTGTCAGAACAATACCTGGTTCTTTTGAATGGGTTTCCCAGTTGCTTGCAGTGCTTTCAACTCATCTATAGCTTTCAGTTTCTAGGAGTAAGTTTGAAATTAACAGAATTAACGTACAGCTAAGCAATTCTCAACACCAAGGGCAACACTTGATGTGGAACTTACTCAAGACTAATTTGTCGACAGTATGCTTGTGATAAATCATTTTCATAGCAGTGAAAATTAAAAGGTCAATTACATTATGAAGTAAAACCTGCTACCCCAAAGACGTAAATTGAATCTGTAAAAATACTGTAAGGTAAATTTGGACGAAACACAAACAGCTTACTACAGGTACTTCAGCCACCAACTGATACAGTTACTACTGACTATTAAACAGTGACCATATTTTTTCACCTTCTTTACGTTCTTGATCTTCTTGTCAGTCTCTGGGTCGCCACAGGAGAGTTCAGTCTGAGCACTGCTGGCTGGAGAGGGATCTGACTGGGGCTCAAGGGCATCTGGGTTTATCTCCTACACAAGCAGAAAACACAACTTGTTGAACCCTAGAAGGCTTTAAAACATCACAAAAATCACGCACAACTTGATCGCTTACCTAACCACCTCCCACTCCTGATATCTTAGACAAGAGCAATTCTCCACTTCAGTCATACATTCCAGCACATTAGGAGAAGATTTTGCAAAGTATCTGTACCTGTTTGGCTGCTTTCTTTGCCTCTCGTTTTTTCTGGTTCTTCAGAGCAGTCTTGGACAGCTGCTTGTCCCCGGTGGCGCCAGGCCTCATGTTCTGTGGAGGCTCCTCTTCATGCTGACAGAGAAAAGAGTGGATATTTACAGACCTTTTTCATCACTATTAGGTCTTCCTCTTCAGGGGTGGATTTAATACAATGCAACTTTATTTGGCCCTTTAAAAGGATAGTTCACCCAAATTCTATATTGGTTTGCTTACTCTGTAAGCAGTCTATGGATAAGGTAAGTCAGCAATCAATGCTTTGGTTCACCTGCTAACTTTTCAGCATTTACAGCACAACACCAATGCTTGGTATCACTAATATTAGCATTTTACGTCCAAATCCTCCCAAAGTGTCTAAAATCGATTGTGGACTTCAATAAAGTTACTTAAAACATGGACATGAAAAATGCTAATTGGAATTTGATGAACTTTCCCTTTAAATGCTCATGTTTTGTTTTATAACGGAATGCCTACTGAAGAAAAACCTGACCCCTGGCCCTCCTCTACTTACTAGTTTAGAGCTGGCTGTGACCGGTTTATTCCGTAGGGCAGGTGGGCGGTAGGCCTGAGCTGGCTTGGACTCTGTGCTGCCCAGCTCGCTGGGTGCTGCCTGGTACTTCACCGGCCTCTCAGGGAACGTCCCGTCTGGGAAGGGCTGCCACACAGTCTCCCAGAGCTCTGTGCCCGTCGGTGTGTCCTGCTTGTACAGAACCGTGCCTGTGTAGTGCCAGATCTTGTAGCCGTTGCTGACACGTAGCCGGGGGGCGCAGGTCGACGTGACGACGTGTTCACCGTCTGGGCACCAGGCGAAGTGGGTGGAGTCCGGCGCCTGGGGCTTGGACACCTGCTTCCACTTCTTGACATCCCACACCTCCATCTGGCCCCGTAGGTTCCCGAAGCCGGCCAAGACCAGGATGTGGCCCTGGGGGCTGTAGTAGACGGCATTGCGGGGGCCCGTGCCGAAGTCGAAGACAGGGTCGCACTTGAGGTTGTAGACAGTAGCCTTGGCGGGCATGAAGCCATAGACCACGCAGAACTCTGTGGAGTTTGGGCTCCATGCCACATCGTAGATGGGCCCGTTCTTCTCTGTTCACAACACAGATAGATACCATATGTTTACGAACCACAGAGCATCAGCTAAATTCATTTAAAATTATTCCTGGGTGTAAGCAGCGAGGCTCCGGGAGAGGCTCGAGCTGCTCAGTGTACAATTGCGCTCTGGTTCAATTTTTTAAAGAATGACGAGCTTCTCATGCCCGAGAACACTTGATAAATGCGGCATGCGCACACGCCGGCAAAAAAGGTACACTTCCAGTGTAACAGGCTGACTACACCGCTCGCATCGCGTGCGTTGCACAATACATTTAGAAATCTGTATTGTTAAATTATGGCACCCACCCTACTTGTGCATAACAATGAGCATCTGCATTGCCAAGGGCTAAAATAGAAGTCAGTTCTATTTGTGACGCAGATAACTCTGCAAGTCCTGCCTCTCCCATCTCCTCATTGGTTTATAGAAGCAGATAACCAATGAGGAGATGGCACGTGGGTGACAAAGACGAGCGAGGTCAGTGGCGGTAATGCACCTAATTTATGAAAGTTGCCAATCGCAATATAAATTCAAGAGAATTAAAAGCCTGGGAGGAGGAGTGATGACTATAAATGAGTCGGTTGACTGTTTTGTGTGGATTCATTGGCAGAGTAGAGGACCTTGTGCATTTCAGGTAAAATAACAACTCAACGTTTATATCCCAGGACAAATTAGCTAGCAACAGCAAGCTAGCTAAATAGGACAAATTAGCTAGCAAGTGCAAGTTAGCTATCTAAATTGCCATAAATGTTTAATGCTTTTTCGACCTGCCACCAAATTAATGTAATTGGTTCAGAGTTTGTTTTGATATTTTAACCTGCGTGTCGTGATCGCGTTTGGTGTAAGGGGACAAAATACATTTATGCAAGATGGCGCGCGCAGCTGGTTTTGGTTCCGTGATACAGATAAAAACATACCGAATGACCATCGCGCCAGTGCTGCTCCCCTGGTATTTACATATCGTTGCCTTCAGACGTACAAATAAGTAAAGTGGAGTAAAAACACACTATATAAAAATGATGCACTCACGTAGCTGCACCGCAGAAGTCTCCCCATTGGTGGCCAAGTAGTGTAAAGTCTGTTCTCCGTAGTATGAGGCCCCTGTTTTATCCACCTCTATGCTGGCCTGCACCAGAACCGCAGTGGCTGATTGAGGAAAAAAGAAAAAAAGCCGTCATGTCATTAATCTTCTACAAACAACAAACTTTTAGTATAACGCAAACGACACATTCTCCATAACAGAATTCTGTTGTAAATGTTGACCAACCTTTTTTGTTCCACAGCATGGTCACCCTGTCAGCCTTAAAGAAACTCTTGTTGGCCAGAGCACAGGTCGGGCCACCAAAGTTGGGGTACTGGTATAGCCGGACAAACGAGGGGGCACCTTTGCTCCCAGGGACATAAACAGCCACCTTCAGCAGAAACACAGTGGCAAATGTCAATACCCTCTTCTACAGTCAGCTAACCAAACAGATATATGAATTGTTAAGTTTATCGGCAGGAAACAGAATAAAACAGAGGTATACCTTACTAGGCTGACTTCCTGGGGACAGCACAAACTCGGACACCTTCTGCAAGTGAAGCTTATTGGCAATGGTGCCTGGAAAAAGAGACAATTAACTAATACAAATATTGTTACTTTTATAATAGAATGTGCATAAGCGCTACCTAGTGCTCTCAATAAATGCTTGGTTCTGTGTGTCAAATCAGTATGGAGCTGCCATCATGGCTAGTTATCCATTGTTAAGGAGATTTCTTGACCTCAATTGGAATTCCTGGTTGAATAAACTTTCAATAAATAAAATCTATGTAGACAAGAACGGGGACGATAAAGATACTTACTAAAATCGTTGTTCTCAAAAAAATGAAGTTCATTGTTAACACTCCTGACCGCAATCTTCTCGTCATCTGACCAGCCTGGACACCTGTACATATTGACAAGACAAAAACAATCTGTTCAGAAAATAAAGGTCATGATGCAAACATATAACTAAAAACTATCATCATTTTTCAGTTTCTATTCAAAGCAGTGAGGGGTGATAATGATAAAGTGGTGGCAGACATTATCTAGCCTTCCCAAGTGCATCATCTGTGTAACAGAGAATCACACTCACATGATTGGTAACCATCATTACGACCAGGAATACGACTTTCCCGAAGCAGATCCTTTGTTCGGACCTCCACCCTGGACATGGGATCTTATCCCAGAGGTCGACCCAAAACAAAGCGGTCGCCGCAGGAGAGGCAGATGGAGCGACCTACTGGTCAGACTTGGAAGGCGAGCACACCTTCCACTGCTTCCGAGCATATTACTCTCCAATGTCCAATCTCTAGATAACAAGGTGGATGAAATTAGGGCACGAGTTGCCTTCCAGAGAGACATCAGAGATTGTAACATTCTCTGTTTCATGGAAACCTGGCTCATTCGGCATATGTTGTCAGTCGGTACAGCCACCCGGTTTCTTCACGCATCGCGCCGACAAAGAAACATCTCTCTGGTAAGAAGAAGGGCGGGGGTGTATGCCTTATGATTAATGACTCATAGTATAATCATAACAACATACAGGAACTCAAGTCCTTTTGTTCACCTGACCTATAATTCCTGACAATCAAATTCCGACCGCATTATCTACCAAGAGAATTCTCTTCGATTATAGTCACATATCACATACACCCCCCCCCCCCAAGCAGATACCTTGACGGCCCTGAAAGGACTTCACTGGACTATGTAATCTGGAAACCATAGATCCTGAGGCTGCATTTATTGTAGCTGGGGATTTTAACAAAGCTAATCTGAGAACAAGGCTTTCTAAATTCTGTCAGCATATGGAATGCGCGATAACATTCTGGATCATTGCTACTCCAACTTCCGCGATGCATACAAAGCCCTTCCCCGGCCCTCCCTTCGGCAAACCAAACAATGACTCCATTTTGTTGCTCCCAACCTATAGACAGAAAATAAAACAGGAAATGCCCGGGCTCAGGCCTATCCAACGCTGATCTGACCAATCGGATTCCCCGCTTCAAGATTGCTTCGATCACGAGGACTGGGATGTGTTCCGGTTTAGCCTCAGACAACATATTGCTGATAAACTCGCTCACCGCGTCAGATAGCGAGTTTATTAGCAAGTGCATTGGTGATTTTGTACCCACTGTGACTATTGAAACCTTCCCTAACCAGAAACCGTGGATTGATGCCAGCATTCGCGCAGAACTGAAAGCGCGAACCACAGCTTTTAATCATGGCAAGGCGACTGGAAACATGACCGAATACAAACAGTGTAGCTATTCCCTCTGCAAGGCAAGCAAGCAAGCGAAGCGTCAGTATAGAGACAAAGTAGTCGCAATTCAACAGCTCAAACACGAGACGTATGTGGCAGGGTCTACAGTACAGTCAATCACGAATTACAAAAAGAAAACCAGCCCCGTTGCGGACATCGACGTCTTGCTCCCAGACAAATTAAACAACTTCTTTGCTCGCTTTGAGGACAATACAGTGCCACTTACACGGCCCGCTACCAAAGCCTGTGGGCTCTCCTTCACAGTGGCCAAAGTGAGTGAAACATTTAAACGCGTTAACCCTCGCAAGGCTGCCGGCCCAGACGGCATCCCTAGCCGCATCCTTAAAGCTTGCGCAGACCAGCTGGCTGGTGTGTTTACGGACATATTCAATCAATCCTTATCCCAGTCTGCTGTCCCCACATTCAAGAGGGCCACCATTGTTCCTGTTCCCAAGAAAGCTAAGGTAACTGAACTAAATTACTACCGCCCCGTAGCACTCACTTCTGTCATCATGAAGTGCTTTGAGAAACTAGTCAAGGATCATATCACCTCCACACTACCTGATACCCTAGACCCACTCCAATTTGTTTACTGCCCCAATAGGTCCACAGACGACGCAATCACACTGCCCTGTCCCATCTGGACAAGAGGAATACCTACGTAAGAATGCTGTTTATTTACTACACCTCATCATTTAACACCATAGTACCCTCTAAACTTGTCATTAAGCTCAAAGCCCTGGGTCTCGACCCCATCCTGTACAATTGGGTCCTGGACTTTGACGGGCCGCCCCCAAGTGGTGACGGTATGAAACAACATCTCCACCCCGTTGATCCTCAACACTGGGGCCCCACAAGCGTGAGTCCTCAGCCCTCTCCTGTACTCCCTGTTCACCCATGACTGCGTGGCCATGCACAGTTCCAACTCAATTATAAAGTTTGCAGACGACACTACAGTGGTAGGCTTGATTACCAACAACGATGAGACGGCCTACAGGGAGGAGGTTAGGGAGGAGGTTAGGGCCCTCGGACAGTAGTGGAGAAGGTGGCGAAAGTTTTAAGTTTCACGGCGTGCACATCATGGACCAACTGAAATGGTCCAGCCACACAGACATCATGGTGAAGAAGGCGCAACAGCGAAGAGTCACGACATCCGTTTGAATGTCCCATCTGAAAGACGGCACCTTACGCAGGGAAATGTCCCCGTCACTGTCCCGGGACATTGGAATCTCCTTTGACCAGAGTGCCCCCTACTGGACCACTTCCAGCAGCATCTGATTTCCCATCCAGGGACCGAACAGGACCAACCCTACTTAGCTTCAGAGGCAAGCAGGGTGTTATGCTGCTGGGTAATCCTCTGTATTTCCTCAGATGGACAAACACACAGTAATAGACAATGGTGCAAACTCACCATCCTTGTACCTTCTTATGGTAGAGAGCCTTGAGGCAGGTCCCAGTTTGCAAATCCCACAGCTGCAAGTTGGCATCTCCCTGTGGGTTTTCTTGTGTCTCTAACAAGAGAAAGGAAAAATACCATTGCATTACCTATTGTAAAGATGAGTGCTAGTGCAGCACAACCAACCACAAACCATACATTGAAATGGACATGACATTTAAATTATATCTAGTTCAAAACATAATACATTTAGACTCCCTAATTGTGTGCCTGCTTAAGGATTCTACAGACTACGCAAACAGTGACATACGGTCTGTCAAAAAAAAATCAGCTGGACAAGAATTCATTGAAACTAAAGTACATAGAACTACTGTATGTAGAAAGTGATGCACCGTCGCTCCATTTGCGTAGTGTGTAGAGCCCTTTGGTCATTAATAGATTCCAGAAAAAGGCTAAGGAGCACAATTTCAAGAGTCAGTGCTTTCCATTTTCATAATCTAATCAAATCTCGTGTTAGAATTTGTATTGCATTTCAATGTAGTTATGTAAACTTACTGCTATACACCTGCCATGTAGCCAGTACAGTGTTCAGCGGAGAGAACGCCAACATTGCAGTCTTTGGAAGGTCAAATGACCTGACTTGTGAGCCATCTGCAACCTTCACAACAGTGACCCTGACAAACAAAACATGGGCATGACAACTAATGTGATCGGAACAGTCTCAACGCATGCAAAATATTTCAATGCCTGAAGAAGTAGCCTACATGACGAATGTCACTACAGCATGCAGGGGTTTTATACTACTTTCGCATACTGATACATAGAGCTCGGGGCAAAAGTGGTGTACTATATAGGGAATCGTGTGCCATGTGGGATGCAGATTTAGTGCCATGATGTAGCTTTTCTTACTTCTCTCCATTGCACCATGCAAACAATGTCCCATCCTTGCTGAAAGCAACATATTTACTTTGCAGAGGGTCCCTGAAAATGAAAGGTTTAATAAATAAAATTGCATTTGCAACACATGAACAGGGATTGATTTGGCTAACAATGTAACATTATGTTAAGTCTGATAGAACGGGAATGACCTTTGAAAATCTGCATTCTTCTCGCAGTTTGGTGGTCCACGGAGCAGCACTGTGCCGTCAGATCCCCGGACTGTGATCACAATAACAGCAGCAGTTAGTCTAAAATCACTGATGTAATAGCTATGTAAGATTAACGAATTAGCTACATTATCATCAGCAGGAGGTAAATATGATTGGAACGGAACTGGGCTTGCAAGATATAATACTACAGTGATGGGTTTGCAGCATGCAAGCATACAGCATCTGGCAAAATGTTTAGAAAGCATTTGGCAAGCTTGTAACATTACTCTGACAAGAGCACGTCAAAATCGAGTTGAAAGTAAGGAAATTATTCAACATTCCAAATCACGTGACAGTTCATAGTGTCCGTGGCGTATATTCTACAACCCAGGTTAACATCTAAAACAATACGTAAACAACAAATAAAGAATTTACTCTTCAATGAAAGAACCCACCTGCTAAGAGAGGTGTGGGGGGCGCCATGATGTGCCGGAAAGAGAATAATCTGCAAAAGGAAATGCCAAAGTCTCAAGAAAAAAGGGGCGTGTTATTGGAACGTTGGCCACGTCATCAGAGAATTGTGTGACTAATCACTTTTTTTCTCCATAATAAATTCACTCCTACATTGAATGTTGTTTACTAACAAATACATGTTGATCTATAAACAAATATGTTTTATTAATCGCTTTTGGCCATGTTGTATTTTTTTCTATGAAACGAAACAACATTTTGGAATGACACGACCAAGGAAATGCTCTTCCTGTGTGGGAGTGTTCTACATTCTGTGTACGTAGACAAACTCAAGACACGCTGCCCGGTGGATGCAGATTTCACTGAAGGACCAATGCACCGGTCGAAAGTGAGTCAAGTCCAACTCCAGCTACGCCCGAACTCCAGCATTCACTCATCACTAAACGGCGATCGAGCTCTGAAAATTAGCCTCCTGTCTACATTTGACAGCTACAACTTCATAAGTAATCGATAGCTAAAAGGCTGCAATAAGCTTAAACAATGGTGGCAAAACAGAGAATACGCATGGCCAACGAGAAACACAGCAAAAACATCACGCTGAGAGGCAATGTGGCCAAATCCACGGCAAGTTTTGAGATGCAATCAGTCAATAGTCAGTCTTCTAGATGCATTTCTATTTGCTTGAAAATAATAGCTTAGCTACTTGTTTGAATGGTTTCAAAATATCTAAAAGTTTACTTCAAAATTTTGATGTATCTTGATGTTGGTTTCTGATATATTTCTGCAGAGAAATACAGGTGATGACAAGGTGGCAGTGGGACCATGGCTTTTGGCCTTATTCATCTTTGTCGTCTGCGGATCAGGTAAATGCACATGTACAGTGTACACGAATGTTTATTTTCCAATTATGTATACAAACACATGTTATACATTATTGGTTTATTCCCCCATGTTTTAAAACATTTGAAAAGTCTCGAGACCAAAGTCTCATAATAAACCAATTTGTGTTAGAGCGGCTAATATTACGTGATTCAGGTTAGGAATACCCTATTCATAGACTCTATAACTACCTTTAGCGCCTATTGATGAATGTATCTTCTTCTGCTTGGTCTGAACTAGCCCAATATGTACACTTAATGAGCTTACCATTAACCCTTTAGGTCCAAGGACCTTGTGCTATTTTCAGAGGTAGACTGGCTATAGCAGTCAAAAAATACATACTCTATAAACTTGAATCAATTCTCAATTGTGATATGGTTACAGAAACATAAAGCCTTTACTTTCATATCGCATCAAAATAATTTCACAAAGGCAACACTGTTTTAAACCACCTTTATCACAGTTGCAGCCGACAGTATTTTTCAGTGACAACGTGTTTCTGGCGACCTTCGTCCTTTACACACAGGTGTTCAGAGCATGCTATAGATAACTCATTAGCACAGGTGGTCCCTTTGTCTTCCATAAACACCCGCTGTAACATGGAGATATGGCTTTGTGAGAATAATAACCCTACAAAACGTGGATATCAAGTTTTGTTTTTTGGAGAGAAAAAAAATATCTGATATGAAAGATAAGGTCCTCATGCTTCCAAAACCTTAACACAAGCGTTTCGTGTTAATGTTCAGACTGAGTGTCTGGGCTCTTAACAAAACTCCCCCATACAGAAGACTCCTTCATTATTCCAGAACTGAGAGTCATGATCAAGGGCTAGGTCTAAACCTGAACATGCATGGCTTGTGGTACAGTTTTGGAAACATATCAGCGAGAAATAACTTAAAAAATATATATAATAATTTACTACACCTTTTTATAGGGTTTTGGTTAATGTTCCCACATGGCCTTGCCAGAAGATATCGACCCTACTGTTACGCTTATTTACACTGAGCTGAACTGAGGTCAGATTGCAGTCATGGTTAATAGTAATAATTGACGGTGCCGTACGAGATGGCTGCCGTTTTACAGGCTCCTAACCAATTATGCTATTGTGTGTTTTTTGACATTACTTGTAACTTATTTTGTACATAATGTTTCTGTCACTGTCTCGTATGACCGAAAAATAGCTTCTGGATATCAGAACAGGGATTATTCTACTCGTACTGGAAAAATATTTTTTATTTAATGAGTCGGAGGCAAAGTTCCAAATCCCAGTCATTCGCATTAAGAAGAGACAGGTATATAGGGGTTGTAGGTCGGGGTGCCTTGTAAGAATCCGACACCGAGTGGGTAATCCGCCTCTACCATCAGTCCTATTAGCCAGCACAGGAGGACTGATTAGAATGTGATGAATGCTATTTGATAGAAGCAGTAAGAGCCTTTGTATTCAAATGCTCAATCTAAAGATAAGATGGGCTTGTGTTTGCGGCGTCATATCACAAATGTTTATTTCCCTTCCACAAGTGGGATAAATGAATCAGTAAATCAAGAGTACATAAACCTCAATTTCTGTAATGTGATTGAGGGCCCTATTTTACCCCCCCCAATGTATCAAATGCTTAATAGTGTCCTCTGATATTTTGTTTCAGCAATCTTCCAGATCATTCAGAGCATTAGAATGGGAATGTAATATCAGGAGTCCTACCGTCATCACCTGTTTCCAGCATTCCTCTACACAACAAGTGGCTTCATGGTGCCTCACAGGATCAAAGATTATCAACTACCATCTGTCCATTCCTTTTTTCCTATTTCTCTTTTCCCCTTTTTGGCATTGCCAAGCAGGGAAAGCACACCCTTGTCATCTTTACCTTACATAACTGATGAAAAAGATTGGAGAACGATTGAAGGATTTTGTTTCAGGGAACTACATGGGTATTTGTACAGTGATGACTGCTGTATGTGTCGCTTGATGTGCCAAAACCAAATGGAGTGAATTTCTGATATTCTCCTGTGGTATAAATTCCAGAACACAAGACCACAGTGACTTAATTCTAGAACTAAACTCTTTTAACTCTTCTTGGTTGTACACGGACAGTATCTGGTGTCTTATAGCCTTCATATTATAATGAATATTATGTGATGCCTTTTTCAGATTTCTTCCACCAAACTAAATGGTCTTTGAATCAGAAGATTTTTGCTAAGACAATGACATTCACTATTTCTGCCTAATCAAACAAATTAAAAAGGTGTATCCTTGTTTGACATGTTATTTTCTTGAGGGGCTGCATACCCAATAACATTTTAGCGGCTCATGCACTTCAAATGTTGTATGAAAAGGAACATAGGCATACAACCATAAGAGAGATTGGAAAACCACTTTGCCCTGGTTGTAATTGTATTAGAACTAGGCAACTAGTTAATTAGCTAACTAAGCTTGATGAGTTATGATGGGAAATTTGTAAGTCGCTCTGGATAAGAGCGTCTGCTAAATGACTTAAATGTAATGTAATGTCTTTAGAATTGTTTTGTTGCATATAGTATCCAGCAGATGGCAACACGTGCATGGTTCACTGATGAGTTATGTCATTTCCTACTGTAAGCGTTGTAGTTCCGACAAGCTGTCAATCAAACTTTGTGTCAGTCGATTGTTGTCTGGTACTTTGTCTTGGAAAGCAACTTAATCAGAACCACACATTTACACTTTCGATGGAAACTTTGCGGGCTTGGACATCAAACCCGGAAGAGAACTAACGTTAATAAGCGAGACGAGCTGCGTTTACACACAGGTTTGTAGCTAACGCTTAGGCTACCTAGCTAAGTTAGCTAACAGTTGTTTGAGCCAGCCAGCAGTAGGCATTTTCCATTGCCGAAATAAGAAAAATGGCCCAATTTCACAACCTTTTTGAGAAAGTGTGGAGCTGAAATCGTAGCTAAAACTAATCATTGACTCTTGGGCAGCTAACGTTAGCTAGCTAGATGTTGATATATCTCATCATTCCTTCCTGTCTGTCACACGTAGGAATCACCAGTGTCAATCTCACCCGCGTGATTGCATTTTTGGGAGTTGTCCCCGGATAGATTAGTCCATTAACGTTTTATGTTATGCTTATTGTATTGGTATTGAGTCAGCAATGGTTGTGACTGCCTAGTATAAAATAAAATTTGCACGGCCTAGAAATCTCGACCCTCTTCTCGATCCTTTGTATACAGTAAGGGCTACAATAAATGCGTATCTGGTGAAATCACCAATTGGCATCAAGAAGTTGTAGCTAATTGTGAAAGTTGTAAAGAAAAAATATTGTAAACGTGCATAACAGCCACATCCAGTGGTTAAGATTAAAAGCCAGAGCACAGCTTTTTCAGAAAAATAATTGATTCTCTATCCATATCGAAGTGCGACCATGGAAGCAGAAGCACACAGTTGTCACCGACTGCCTGGGAAAACATCAAGAAAGAGGAGGAGGGATGAAATCAATGGAGATATGGCGGGAGAGCAGGCCGTCAAAGTCCGACGATCCACAGTGGTGAGTGACGCCCGTTTACATCACGACCTATTTAAGCAATAAGGCACCTCGGGGGTTGTGGTGTATATATATCGCGGCAATGGGCTGTTCTTATGCACGACACAACGTGGAGTGCCCGGATACACCCCTTAGCCGTGGTATGTTGGCCATATACCACAAACCCCCGAGGTGCCTTATTGCTATTATATACTGGTTACCAACGTAATTAGAGCAGTACAAAGAAATGTTTCCTCACACCCGTGGTATACGGTCTCATATACCAATCAGCATTCAGGGCTCGAACACCCAGTTTATAATTAATTTTATACAACGGGGTGGGTACAATGCTGATTGGTTAAAACCGCATTCCAGCCGGTGTATATTCCGCAAGTTACCACCTTTTAAATCTATTACCTTAAAATACCTATTTTTTTCTGTTCCATCTGACTGCGCAATCCACTGTCTCGTCAGCCCAGCCAAGCAATTTATAAACTTGATCTCCTCTATAAAAAATGATCTAAATGTTAGCTCACATTTCTTTTAGACTAACATTTAGTTTTCAACAGTGGAGATTTGTATAAACCTTGTCTGTCTGTCTTTCCCAACATTTTGCAACATTGTTTCAATATTCAAATTTCGATCTCCAGCTGTCCCATAGTAATGAACTTGTTGGGAGTCGAGATGACAGACAGGAAGGCAGGTAGAGTTTCTTAGCCAGTCAAATTCATGAATCAGCTGACATAATTTTTATGGATATATACAAATAAATGTAAATTGAAAAGGTAAAACTAAATTAAATGCAGCTAGATTGCACTCTTTCCTGCTTCAGTTTGAAGTGATTGTATTGGCTGTGCTGTTGGCTAACTCCTCTGAACAACAGTGTCCTCACGAGTGAGCAAATTTTCTATGCCAGGCGAAATCACGCCTCATTTCTTCATTATTTTGGATGTATCCCACTAAATGTCACTAAAAACAGCTTATGTGAATGTGGCTACTTTGCCATTCTTGCTGCACTTTTTGCCGTGACCGTAAGTTAGCCGTAGTTGGCTAGATAGCAAGCAAGGGATAAGAATGTTGCCAGCCAATATGGTAATGGGACATTTTGGAATGAACGACTGGGTCGTGTCCAGAGATGCAGAACAAAAAGACTGAATGACTGGGTTGCGTCTCTTGCAAATAGAATGATAGAATGAACGACCAGCCGGCTTGGGTAGCAACCCTAGATTTGTGTCGGGACTATATCTTGTGGAAGGATGAAACAGTATGAATTAGAGGTTGACTGATTAATTAGGGCCGATTTTCAAGTGTTCATAACAATCGGTTATCTGTACTTTTGGACGCCGATTACATTGCAATCCACTAAGAGACTGCGTTGCGTGGCAGGTTGACCACCTGTTACGTGAGTGCAGCAAGGAGCCAAGGTAAGTTGCTAGCTAGCATTAAACTTATCTTGTAAAAAAACGAAACATGGTTGATGATATTACTAGTTTAACTAGCTTGTCCTGCGTTGCATATAATCAATGAGGTGCCTGTTAATTTATCATCGAATAACAGCCTACTTCGCCAAACGGGTGATTTATCTCATTTGCATTCTTGTCAGGGTATATGTAGCAGTTTGGGCCACCTGGCTCGTTGCGAACTGTGTGAAGACCATTTCTTCCTAACAAAGACTGTAATTCATTTTCCGTATTCCGTATTTCCGAACGGTTCCGTATTTCACTGAAAGAATAAACATTTTGTTTTCGAAATGATCGTTTCCGGATTTGACCATATTAATGACCTACTGACCTCTGTGTTTTATTATATTATAATTAAGTCTATGATTTGATAGAGCAGTCTTGAGTGGTGGTCGGCACCAGCAGGCTCATAATTATTCATTCAAACAGCACTTTCCTGTGTTTGCCAGCAGCTCTTTGCAATGCTTGAATCACAGCGCTGTTTATGACTTCAAGCCTTTCGACTCCCGAGATTAGGCTGGCAATACTAAAGTGCCTATAAGAACATCCAATAGTCAAAGGTATATGAAATACAAATGGAATAGAGCGAAACAGTCCTATAATTCCTATAATAACTACAACGTAAAACTTCATGTTTCAATATTTATTTGAGACTAAATTTATTTTATTTTATTTGTATATTAAGTTAAAATAAGTGTTCATTCATGATTGTTGTAATTGTCATTATTACAAACAAAAACAAAAAAACGGCCAATTAATCGGTATCAGCTTTTTTTTGGTCCTCCAATAATCGGTATCGCCGTTGAAAAATCATAATCGGTGTGTGTGTGTGTGTGTGTGTGTGTGTGTGTGTGTGTGTGTGTGTGTGTGTGTGTGTGTGTGTATTTATATATATATTACACACACACCTGAAAGGCCCCAGAGTCTGCAACACCACCAAGCAAGCGGTATCAAGAACCAGGAGCTCTCCAAATAGGACAGGGTTGTGGAGATGTACAGATCAGGGTTGGGTTATAAAGAAATATCAGAAACTTTGAACATCCCACGGAGCACCATTTAAATCCAGTATTAAACAATGGAAAGAATATGGCACGACAACGATGCAACGCGGAGTGCCTGGATACAGCCTTTAGCCGTGGTCTATTGGAAATAAACCACAAACCCCTGAGGTGCCTTAATGCTATTATAAACTGGCTTCGAACGTAATTAGAGCAGGAAAAATAAATGTTTTGTCATACCTGTGCTATACGGTTTCATAAACCACAGCTGCCAGCCAATCAGCATTCAGGGCTCGAACCACCCAGTTTATAATCACTTTTATACAACTGGTTATCAACATTTTCAAGTAATGATTAATCAAAATAAAGTTGTCAATGTGTTAATACAATTTCATCCTTCCACGAGATATTGTCCCGGCACACATCTAAGTTTGCTATCCAAGCCGTTCTATCCGTTGGGTTGCCAGAGACATGACCCTGTCGTTAACTATTTTTGTTCTGTGTTTATGGACGTGACCCAATCGTTCATTCTGATCCCTTGCTTGCTAGCTAGCCAACAGCTGCGGCTAACTTACAGTCACGTCAAACAGTCCAGACAGAAAAACAGCAAAGTAGGTGCATTTGCGTTTCTTTAAGCTGTTTTCTAGTGAGATTTATTTTGATACGTCCACAACAATGAGCTAATGATGCAAGATTTCGCCTGGCAGAGAAAATGTGCTCTCAGGACACCGTTGGTCAGAGGAGCTAGCCAACAACACAGCTTGCACAATCACTTCAAACTGAAGCTGGAAAGACAGCAAACTAGCTGAATTTAATTTCATTTTACCTGTTTTCTGTTGACATTTATTTATATACAGTACCAGTCAAAAGTTTGGACACACCTACTGATTAAAGGGTTTTTCTTTATTATTATTATTTTTATTTTTTTTCTACATTGTAGAATAATAGTGAAGACATCAACACTATGAAATAATAGATATGGAATCATGTAGTAAGCAAAACAGTGTTAACCAAATCAAAAGATGTTTTAGATTCTTCAAAGTAGCCACCCTTTAGCTTGATGACAGCTTTGCACACTCTTAGCATTCTCTCAACCAGCTTCACCTTGAATGCTTTTCCAACAGTCTTGAAGGAGTTCCCACATATGCTGAGCACTTGTTGGCCTGCTTTTCTTTCACTCTGCGGTCCAACTCATTCCAAACCATCTCAATTGGGTTGAGGTCAGGTGATTGTGGAGGCCAGGTCATCTGATGCAGCACTCCATCACTCTTCTCCTTGGTCAAATAGCCCTTACACAGCCTGGAGGTGTGTTTTGGGGCATTGTCCTGTTGAAAAACAAATGATAGTCACACACAGCGCAAACGAGATGGGATGGCGTATCGCTGCAGAATGCTGTGGCAGCCATGCTGGTTGTGTGCCTTGAGTTGTAAATAAATCTCTGACAGTGTCACCAGCAAAGCACCCCCACACCATCAAACCTCTTCCTTCATGCTTCACGTTGGGAACCACACATGCAGAGATCATAATTTCACTAACTCTGCGTCTCCAAGACGACGGTTGGAACCAGAAAGCTCAAATTTGGACTCAGACCAAAGGACCGATTTCCACCTGTCTAATGTCCATTGCTTGTGTTTCTTGACCCAAGCAAGTCTCTTTTTATTATTTGTCCTTCAGTAGCCTCATGAAGCTGGTTGAGAGAATTCCAAGAGTGTGCCAAGCTGTCATCAAGGCAAGAAGAATTTGAAGAATCTCAAATATTTGTTCTACATGATCCCATATGTGTTATTTCATAGCTTGATGTCTTCACTATTATTCTACAATGTAGACAATTGTTTAAAATATAAAATAAAAAACTTAATAAATAAAAAAAATAAAAAAATGGAATGAGTAGGTGTGGTACTGTTTTGGTTGGTACTGTATATATCCATAAATATTGATGCCAGCTGATTCATGATTTTGACTGGCTGAGAAAAGGTGTCTGTCTCGTCCTAACTACTGACACGTTCATTACTATGGGACCGCTGGAGATCGAATTTCAAAATTGAAATAATGTTGCAGGTGTCAGAGAGACAGACAACCAAGGTTTATACAAATCTCCACTGTTAAATCAAATGCCAGTCTCAATGAAATGGGAGATAATGTCTTGATGCTTTTTATAGTGGATCAAGTTTATGAATTGCCTGGCTGGGCTGATGAGAAAGTGGATTGCGCAGTCAGATGGAACAGAACATTTTAACGTCGTAGATTTAGCCAGTGGTAACTTGTGGAATAGACACCGTCCGGAATTCAGTTTTAACCAATCAGCATCCAGGATTAGACCCACCCGTTGTATAAACTGTAGGTAACGACCTCTGCACCTAATAATTATAATAAAAAACAAATCACAATAAACTAAAACTGGAGGCAACAGTCATAAAGTAGAATTTGCTTAACAGAAAAGGCATATTTTTGGACATTCCCCGTTCAAGTGAATGACATCATGCATAACATAAGAGTGCTTATGGTTAATGTGAATGGGACTTAAGGAAGTGATTGGGTGAAGACTGTCACCCAAGCACATTGTCATACTGTCTGTGTTTGTGTGTGTGTTTTATAGGGTCTGACAGATCCAGCCCCATTTGCTGACCAGCTAGAACCAGTTACCGCTCCGTACGTGCGTGTCAGTATGGAGGAGGCATGCCAGGGCACCCCACGTAAGTTTCTCACTCATTCTTCCATTTTTCTAGCTCACCACAGCTAAACTAGGTTCATAAAGCACCTGAGTGGTGTCGTAATACCCATAAAACCTAGCGGTCAAACGGGAAAATGGTTCCACCGTTTTCCCCATTGGAAATTTTAGAAACACTTCAACTAAGTATTGTGTTTCATATAGGTTTACCCTGGCGTGACATATTCAACACTATGTAAATCTCTCTTGGACAAAGTTACTTTTTATCCATATATTTGACGATATTGCCACTCCTATTTGCCATAGCAAATTGGAGTGGCAATACTAGAAAATGTGTGACCTCAGGCCTGGAGGGAAGCAAGTCATTCCGCTTCCTAAGAATAGTAAAGCCCCCTTAACTGGCTCAAATAGTCAACCAATCAGCCTGTTACCAACCCTCAATAAACTTTTGGGGAAAAATGGTGTTTGACCAGATACAATGCTATTTTACAGTAAACAAAGCACGCTTATAGGGAAGGACATTTAACAAGCACAGCACTTACACAAATTACTGATAGGCTGAGAGAAATTGATGCTAGAAAGATTTGTCGCTGTTACACATTAGTGCGGCTTTTGACATTATCTATCATAGTCTGCTGCTGGAATAACGTATGTGTTATGGCTTTACCCCCGCTGCTATATTATTATAAAGAGTTACCTGTCTATCAGATCAGAGGGTGTTCTTTAATGGAAGCCTCCAACATAATCCAGGTAGAATCAGGAATTCCCCAGGGCAGCTGTCTAGGCCTCTTGCTTTGACATGCCACTGGCTTTGAGGAAAGCCCGTTTGTCTATGTATGCGGATGACTCAACATTATACATGTCAGCTAGTACAGTGACTGAAATGACTGCAACAGTTGCAGTTTCAGAATGGGTGGCAAGGAATAAGTTACTCCTAAATATTTAAAAAAGTATTGTTTTTTTCACTAAACCCTAAACTTCAACTAAATCTTGTAATGAATAATGTGGAAATTGAGCAAGTTGAGGTGACTAACCATGGATTGTAAAAACTGTCTGTCTATAAAGCGCTACTCTGCATTCTTAACAGGCATGTCAACAAGGCAGTTCCTACAGGCCCTAGTTTTGTTGCACCTGGACTACTGTTCAGTCGTGTGGTCAGGTGCCACAAAGAGGGACTGCAATTGCAATTATAAGAAACATTGCCTTTTTTTGCGACTTTTTCTAATCATAGTCGCACACCTCATGTAGCCTAGCCTATATGCCTACATATTTTGTATCTAAAGTGGCCAAACAACTTCTTAAAATTAGCACATTAATCCACTTTACAAGGGGTGTAGAAGCTAACTGGCATATATAAGTAGTGCGTAAGTTTCAAGTTTGGGGAAGATAATTTTCTTCATAAAAATGCACCTTTATAATAAAAGCATTACATGCATAATTGCATTTGCGGACACTTTTGAGAATGGTGTTTTCCCGCTAAATAGCCTAATAGTTTATCAACATTCTGATCTGTTGCGTCAGACACATTGCATAAAAAAAATTTTTTGATGCTAGTGGTTGTAATTAATTTGGGATCTATCGCATCCCACAACTGTCCCAGACTATGTTTGGAATATTTTATTTATTGCACAGAATATGATAGGTTGACATTTGTCCTATGGGGGATAGTAGATTGACACAGGCTAGTGCTTTTGCTGTTCGTTAGACCTGCTCATCTAGTTGGCTGGCGAAGTAAATTTGGACAGTTCTTCCAATATCTTCAATATGCACCTCGGAATTGGATCAGGACGTCCACAGTTGCGCCCCCAATGTGTCTGTCTTCACTTGTAGCCTGTGAGAAAGACCCGATCACGTGACGGAGAGGCGCTTCGGATTGTGCAGCACACTCTGGGAGAAGGGCACAACGCAGCATTCTGGGCCGCAAAAGGCATGTTTTTTTTGGGGGGGGGGGTGCATTATGGCCACCAGGGGATGTCGCTGTAAAATATGAGGCATTATCAAGTGCTTGGCAAATTGTCAGTGAGAGACTATTGGAGTATGTACAGCCTGCGCAAAAAGACAAAGCAGAGCTCATGCCTTTTCAAGCAAAAACATTATTAGTCTCATGTAGCCTTACAATGTATTCAAAATCAAAACGTATAGCCCAAAATGTGTAGAACTATTAAAGTTACATTAATAACTCTAAATTAATTAAGCATATAGGAGTACCTGTTTCTTTCTTAAACCCTCAACACAGAATATTCCCTCAACGTTTTGGAGAAATATCTATTTTATTCAGCTTTGTTCAATTTTATTTTACATACTATGAAATAATGCCATGGAATAATAAGCAAACCTTATCTGCTAAATGAACTAGTGTAGCCCACAGCCATATGGCATAGTCAGATCAGGACCCAACAAAGGGACAACTCTGAGTATGTTGTTCTGAAATAGACTACATTTTCTTATTATTATGCTTCTTTAGACCTGTCTAAAATAATGGATTTATTGTGAAGGTGTAGACTATATTACATGGATTCATGAGACTTTTCTAAATGGCTTGAAGGCTGTGTGTGGAAGCCAGGCATTGCTAAATGTGTTCATATTAATTAACGGTCAATTATCGTGAGACCGACAGTTATTTGCTTGACAATCACCGGCTGACGAAATTTCGTGACCCCCACAGCCCTGGCTCGGACACAAATGCATACCCCACACGACGTGCCACCAGAGGTCTCTTCACAGTACCCAAGTCCAGAACAGACTATGGGAGGCACACAGTACTACATAGAGCCATGACTACATGACTACAACTCTATTCCACATTAAGTAACTCATGCAAGCAGTAACATTTTATTTCAAAATACACCTTATGGGACAGTGAAGCAACGCAAACAGGCGTAGACACATGCATACACATACGATAACTTACGCACGATACACACACGTAATCATGGATTTTTGTTGTTGTGGATATGTGGTATTAGAGTAGTGGCCTGAGGGCACACACTTAATGTGTTGTGAAATGTATTGTAATGTTTTATACAACTGCCTTCATTTAGCTGGACCCCAGGAAGAGTAGCAGCTAATGGGGATCCATAATAAATACAAATTTACTCAGATTTGAAAATGTTAATTAGCATCAAAGTAGACATCATGCAAGACTACAAATCCCTGCAAACTCGTGCAGGTCATCTCTAGCTATCACATATGCTAACAGGTATTGTTTCAATAAAAAATGTACACAGACAGTTCACAGAATTGTCCATTTAAAGAAATGTATCCAATTTATTCTTTACAAAATGTAGGTCTCGTTAGATCCAGAGATTCTTACCTGTGCCCTGATTCGTCAGTCTAGTCCAGATCATCTTGACATTTGTAGTTATTTATGATAGCCACATTAGCAGCTAATTATAATTTCATTTTTGGAGGGTAAATACAGGCGAATATATTGATAAAAGTCACCTTGTTCTAGGAAGATTTACACGGTTATCAAAACGTCACTCCAGGGTAAGCCTACATGAAACACAGTACTTATTTTAAGTGTTTCTAAAATTTCCTATGGGAAAAATGAATAGTGGAGAAATGATTGGAACCATTTCCTTGTTTGACCGCTAGGTTTTATGGGTATTATGACTCATACTCATATTTAGAGAAATATCAGAGCTCCCCCTGGCACCAGCTAAAGTTTTTGCACTTCTGTGTTGTGTTCATTTGAGTACACTGTAGCAGAATGTTTCAAAACCCTCCACAATGAAAAGTTCTGTCATGGAAGTACGTCCTATGGAGGTTTTGGACCGTCCTATAGAAGGACCGTTTACTACTGTCTTGTGCCTAGTGAACACGACCGTGGTGTTAACATTCCATCTCTCTCTGTTTTTTTTCTCCCTTTTTTCACTCTCACACCCTCACACTCCCCATTTCGCTCTTTCAGAAGAGCGTCCAGTGCGGGTATATGCAGATGGAATCTTTGACATGTTCCATTCCGGCCACGCCCGAGCACTGATGCAAGCCAAGGGGCTCTTCCCAAACACCCATCTAATTGTCGGAGGTCAGGGTTGATAAGTACTGTATGTTTTCTCTCTTGACCTCTTCATGACCAGAAGGGGCAAAGGCATCTATGAATGTCACTTTTGCCAAGTTATCCTCACTCCTATACATTCTGGTCAGTCACACTAAATTGATGAATGCCGTAGTTAAACTACGGTACCCAGAGTTTTTACTGGTCAGGTTACATGGCCCTATTAATCCATGAGCCAGGGGGGTCAGTCAGGCTCTCTTGGGTCAATGATGTCTCATCGTGATTTTATTTGAAGGTCTATGTCCCTAGTTGGAAAATTTGTGATGACAGTGCAGCATTTGTTAACTTATTTCATTCATCCCTCCATCCCATTAATTTTTCCCATAGGGATTTTACCCTTTGACATACAATGTCAGTATACAAGTTATTGCTCACTTATACTCTTATCATATATAATTATTGGAAAGCTTCGATTCACAGCAATCCATCAGACTAATTCTTGGAATGTTCATTTCAATAGAATTTTGACCGTTGTCCTCTAGGGGACATATCAGAATTACATGTATAAATGGCTTTATAAAGAAACACCCTGATAGCTTAAAATGTATGTTTGACAAGTGCTTCTAAAAGGTAATGAAATTCTACTTCAAATGATTTAAAATATAACCAACTTTGAAAGCAAAGCTACATCTATTGTTTAAAAATACCATATCACCCATATTGTGCCATTGGTATTAGAATGGTGGCAGCTTAGCCATAGAAATACATGTATTGGGACAGCTATGTTTTTGAATTGTAACTTTGGTAATAGAGGCACCAAATTGCACACACAAAGCTAGAACAGGGTTTAAAACATGTTTGTAGATGTGGCATCACAGAATTCACACATTAACCTCACATAAGCCACTATGGCCACCAAGGAACTCAATGGAGTCTTATTGGACAATTTTGCATGACTGTATGAAATGTAATTGTAGTATGCCCAACATTTTTCATAGTGATGTAAAATACACAGACACATGTGCCAGATATACACTGAGTGTACAAAACTTTACTAAACATCCATGACATACAAAGAATTCGGGAAGTATTCAGACCTATTGACTTTTTGGTGGAGTGCTTCAGAGATGGTTGTCCTTCTGGAAACTACTCCCATCTCCACAGAGGAACTATTTTATATTTTAGTTTCTTCAAAGTAGCCACCCTTTGCCTTGATGACAGCTTTGCACACGCTTGGCATTCTCTCAACCAGCTTCATGAGGAATGCTTTTCTAATGGTGTTGAAGGGGTTTCCACATATGCTGAGCAATTGTTGGCTGCTTTTCCTTCACTCTGCAGTCCAACTCATCCCAAACCATCTCAATTGGGTTGAGGTTGGGTTATTGTGGAGGCTAGGTCATCTGATGCAGCACTCCATCACTCTTCTCCTTGGTCAAATAGCCCTTAGACAGCCTGGAGGTCATTGCTCGTGTTTCTTGGCCCAAGCAGGTCTCTTCTTATTATTGGTGTCCTTTCGTAGTGGTTTCTTTGCAGCAATTCAACCATGAAGGCCTGATTCACGCAGTCTCCTCTCAACAGTTGATGTTGAGATGTGTCTGTTACGTGAACTCTGAAGCATTTATTTGGGCTGCAATTTCTGAGGCTGGTAACTAATGAACTTATCCTCTGCAGCAGAGGTAACTCTGGGTCTTCCTTTCCTGTGGCGGTCCTCATGAGAGCCAGTTTCATCATAGCGCTTGATGGTTTTTGCGACTGCACTTGAAGAAACATTCAAAGTTATTTAAATTTTGGCTTGCTTAAAGTAATGATGGACTTCTTGCCATAGTATGGACTTGGTCTTTTATCAAATAGGGCTATCTTCTGTATACCTACCTTATCACAACTGATTGGCTAAAATGCATTTAGAAGGAAAGAAATTCCACAAGTGAACTTTTAACCTCTTACAGCTACCCCCTACTTTGTGCAATTTCCGCCTGAAGACCTTCCCAAATCTAACAGCCTGTAGCTCAGGCACAGAACCAAGGGTATGCATATTATTGGTACCATTTGACAGAAAACACTCTGAAGTTTGTGTAAATGTGAATTGAATGTAGGAGAATATAACACAATAGATCTGGTTTAGATAAAACAATGTATCATCTTTAAAATGAACAAGATAAAACAAACATTCAGATGGGATGATGGACAATTTCAGTGAAAAAATATAAGAGGGCAACAGTACTTGTACGGTATTTCCCTTCCAAACTCAATAGGTATGGGTTTTGTTCTATTTAGCGTGATCTTTTATCATTTTTCTTCACCAACGGTCGTAATGTAATGTCCATCCTTTTCTCAATGTCTCTCCCTCCTTCCCCCCCCCCGCGTTAACCAGGTCAACTCCCATTGGCCACAGCTTAGCAAGCGACCTTATTCATCAAAACTTAAAAGTAAACCAACCTATTCACTTGTACATTATCAATTAATTATAACAAATAAACTCAATACTTGGTTCTACCAAGGGTATTACACATGTATTTATTTTAGACGGGTCTAAAGAAACATGATATGAAGAATATGTAGTCTATTTTGTCGTGCAGAACAGAATGGCATACTCTGAGTTGTCCTTATGTTAGGTGCTGAAATGGATATGCAATATAGCTGTGGGCTACACTAGTTAATTTAGCAGACAAGATTGCTTAGAATTCTGTGGCATTATTTTTTTATGATTTTATGGTCAGAAGAATACAATTGACCTTAGATTAATAAAATAGGATATTTTCTCAAAAAGGTTCCATGATGGGACTCTAATGATGATTTAGAAAAAAGTTGTAAGCTGCACATACTTCATCAATCTCTCATTCACAATTTGACAAGAACTTGATAATATTCTCACCAGACCTTGAATTTCCCAGCAGCATCTCCCATGTGTCAGTTGTGCCCTTGGGCTGAATATAATCTTTTTAATTCCCTTCTCCCGGCTGCCGTGGTATAAAGCACCTCTCACTCACATGGCTCTTTCAGATCTTTCGGGTCCTTCTAACAGGCATTTCAGCTAAGAATTAGGCTACAAGTGAATGAAGACAGACACCCTTAACGAATTCCGAGGTGCATATTGAAGATATTAAAACTGTCCACTATTAACCTACTTTTCATCTGCCAACAGGATTAGGACTAACGAACAGGAAAAGCACTAGCCTGTCAGTCAATCTAACATCCCCACAGTACAAAAGTTGACCTATTCTATTGGTCAACTTGTCCTTCTGTGCAATAAATATATATATTCCAAACATAGTCTGGGATAGTTGTGGGATGCGATTGATCCCAAATTAATACAACCACTCACATAAAAAAAATGTTTTAAAAGCAATGAGGCTGATAGCCTAATCATTTAGCTTTAACATAAGTGCAGCAAAGCACACACTGCGTTAGGCTATACGCGCAAATATTCCAAAATGCAATCAATTAGCAGGAAACCGCTGTTCTCTAAAGTGATTGCAAATGTGATTATGCGTCTAATGCTTTATTATAAAGGTGAATTTTTATGGTGAAAATCTTCCCCAAACTTGAAACTTACACACAGCCTATGTATGCCAGTTAGTCGCTACACTGGTTATAAAGTGGATTAATGTGCTTAATTTTAAGTAATTTTGTTATTTAGTTGTGATACAAACCTTATCAAAACATATGGACTAGGATACATGAGGTTTTGCGACTATGATTTGAAAAGGTCTAAAGGAAAAAGGTGTGCTCCGTTTCGTGCCTTAATGCACAAGTTGGGCACCATTCACAAGTGATAATACATCCTTCAGAAGGGATAGGCTAATATGGTGACCCATCAGACTATTCTTAATTAGATCTTGTGTTTACATATACTAATTCATATGTGTGAAATTAGTTTAGATTTAGAATGGGACCACTATCATGCACCTGTATCAACAGGGGCAGGGGAGGAAAATACCTGTCATCTATGCACTTAAATAGTGAATAGAGGATGCTTTTCCCATGGTTGACTTTCATACCAGCCAGGTGGGCTATGTTCCTGTCATTGTTCTTAATATTAGGAAGTTAATAAATAAGTTAATAGATAAGTTGATAAATAACGTTTTGTAGGCCTGGCCTGTAGAAAGCTGATGGGATCCTCTTTTTATTAGAGTCCATCAAAACTCTATTCTCACGCATAGCCTATAGAAATGTTGCGCAACATGAGCTCATGGGCACTCATGAGTGCTGAGTACCAGGCGGCTAGCACGTTTGGTAGACTACTAATGACCATCAGCAGCATCAGAGCTTGGAGAAGCCTAGTTACTGTGACTAAACGGTCACGTGGAATTTGACTGCCTTCATGACTCGTGACCTCCGGTGTGGCGGTAATACAGTCACCGCAGCAGCCCTACCTTCAACAAAATCACAATGGCCCAAAATTGGATCTGGCTCATGGATTATATAATCCTTCTCTTACTGACCGATCAGATCTAGTGACCATAGTCCCTGTGACCTCCCTTTCCTCAGTATGCAGTGACGACCTGACGCACAACTTAAAGGGCTTCACCGTAATGAACGAGGACGAACGCTACGACACCGTCAGTCATTGTCGCTATGTTGATGAGATCGTACGGAACGCACCATGGACGCTCACGCCGGAGTTCCTGGCTGACCACAGGGTGAGTGAGAAATGTCGGAGGACAGGACTTGCTTGCACTCAGTCTGCACCGAAGAATATAAGTTTTCACAAGATTTTTGCACTCTGTATTAGGGATGGCTAAAACTACTAGAGCTATTGGGTATGAAGGCTTTTGATACAGCCCTACTCGAAAACAGCTGATTCAGCTAAACAAGGAGGTCCTATAATCCTGTGTCTTCGAGAAGGACTTTAGTGAAAGCCTGCACACCAGTACAGTGCCTTCAGGAAGAATTTGCAAAAATGTCCCAAAATCCTGTTTTCACTTTGTCATCATGGAGTATTGTTGAAATAGATGAGATAATTGAATTAATTTTTTTTATCCATTTTGAATTGTATTCGTTCATACCCCTCAACTTATTTTTTTAAAATCTCACCCATTTCATACAATGCCCCATAATGATAAAGTTAAAACACCATTTTTGTTGACATTTTTGCTAATAAAATCTCTTTTACATAAGTATCCACTCCCTTAAGTCAATACCTTCGGCAGCGATTACAGCTGTAAGTCTCTAAGTGCTTTACACATCTGGATTGTACAGTGTTTGTACGTTATTCTTTTAAAATTCTTCAAGCTCTGTCAAGTTGGTTGCTAGACAGCCATTTAAGTCTTGCCATATATGTTCAAGTCAATTTTAAGTCCAAATTGTAACTAGGCCACTCAGGAACATTCAATGCCATATTGTTAAGCAACTCCAGTGTATATTTCTGTTTTTGGTTATTGTCCTGCTGAAAGTACAATTTATCTCCCAGTGGCTGTTGGAAGTGAACCAGGTTTTCCTCTAGCCTGTCCCTAGCTCTATTCCGTTTCTTTTTAGCATAAAAAAAACTCTCTTGTCCTTGCCATACTTGAAAATATGAAGAGTGGTACTCAGTGATTTGCCCTAAACATAATGTTTTCTATTCAGGACATAAAGTTAATGTTTTAGTGCCTTATTGCAAACAAGATTTTATTCTGTACAGGCGTCCTTCTTTTTTCACTCTTGTCATTTAGGTTAGTATTGTGGAGTAATAACTACAGTACCATGTTGATCCATCCTCAGGAGAAAACTATCACAGCCATTACACTCTGTTTTAAAGTCACCATTGGCCTCATGGTGAAATCCCTGTAACTAACTTATGTGACTTGTTAAGCTTATGTAGGCTTATTGACTCAAGACATTTCAGCTTTTCATTTTAAATTCATTTGTAAGAAGTATATTTTAAATTCAGGCTTTAACACAACAACATGTGAAAAAAGTCCAAGGGTGTGAATACTTTCTGAATGCACGGTAGCTCTCCAGGAAGTGTGTTGGCCATCTGTCACTGTCATCAGTTCTGCTAACATTTTGTTTGTCTTACATTTGACAGATTGACTTTGTCGCCCATGACGATTACCCATATTCTTCTGCAGGAAGTGACGATGTTTACAAGCACATCAAGGCGGCAGGTGGGTATAGTCGCAACATTTAGTAAACGCTGCACCGGCAAGACTTGGGCCCAGTCCAGAAACAGCCCCTAGGAACTTGCAGTTGAAAGCATCAGATAGGTGTAAGCAATATGGTGAATGTTCTACTAAGCCTATCAGAAGGCTAAGTGGAGCAACTGACATATTTCTTATACCTATCAATTCCTTGTATGTTGAGAGAAAGTGCCACGGGTGTGCAGGGGCTAGGTTAGGGGCTGCTTCTGGGCAGCGGCCGACATTGATGCCGGTGTGGCTTTGCTGCATTGGGTTTAGCTGACTTCTCCCTTCACCTTCAGGCATGTTCGCACCCACACAGCGGACAGAAGGCATCTCTACTTCTGACATCATCACCCGTATTGTCCGCGACTACGACGTGTACGCACGCAGAAACCTGCAGAGAGGCTACACTGCCAAAGAGCTCAATGTCAGTTTCATCAATGTGAGTTATTCACCTTTTCTAGCAATGTAGTCAACTTCAAGGATGTATACATTTTAGACCATAGAAATGGATATCCCAATGGTTTGTTCATGTGTCAATGTCTTTCCAACTTTTCTTTTGAAAGAAAAAAATGTCCCACTGAAGCTTGCATTCTAAAACAAGTGTAGAAAAACACAGACTTTGACTTTAGTTCTATTTATTTTTAAATTGCAGTACATGAAACTGCAAGTTTACTTCAACTGTACTTATAATGGAACTTGCTGTTAGAAAGGTGAGCCAGAAACCAGAGGGTTGCCAGTTCCAAATCCCTGGTCTGGCGGGAAGTGAGCGGAGGGTTGCTGAAATCAAATATTAGATGCCATTGCCTGGCGTTGTGCCCTTGAGCAAGGCACTTAACTCTCCACAACAACTGTTCCACGGCTGACATAGTATAGCAGCCCCCAGCTCCAACCTTGTTTGTGACTTTTGGAGGGGTTGGGATAAAGCAGAAGTCAAATCCGTTGGACCTTGTGTACAGTTGGATAAATAAAGTGATCGTAATCACCATGACCCCTTCTTCCTTGTCAGTCAAAGTCTAAGTTTGATATTTCAGGCCAAAAATAACATTGTTTCACTAAACAGTACATTTTGTGGCCAGAAATGTACAGTTGAAGTCAGAAGTTTACATACACCTTAGCCAAATACATTTAAACTCAGTTTTTCACAATTCCTGACATTTAATCCTAGTAAAAATGCCTTGTCTTAGGTCAGTTAGGATCACCACTTTTATTTTAAGAATGTGAAATGTCAGAATAAAAGTAGAGAATGATATTTCAGCTTTTATTTCTTTGATCACATTCCCAGGGGGTCGGAAGTTTACGTACACTCAATTAGTATTTGGTAGCATTGCCTTTAAATTGCTTAACTTGGGTCAAACGTTTTGGGTAGCCTTCCACAAGCTTCCCACAATAAATTAGGTGAATTTTGGCCCATTCCTCCTGACAGAGCTGGTGTAACTGAGTCAGGTTTGTAGGCCTCCTTGCTCGCACACGCTTTTTCAGTTCTGCCCACAAATTGTATATGGGATTGAGGTCAGGGCTTTGCGATGGCCACTCCAATACCTTGACTTTGTTGTCCTTAAGCCATTTTGCCACAACTTTGGAAGTATGCTTGGGGCCATTGTCCATTTGGAAGACCAATTTGCGACCAAGCTTTAACTTCCTGACTGATGTTGCTTCAATATGTCCACATAGTTTTCCTGCCTCATATGAAGCCATCTATTTTGTGAACATGATGCTGCCACACCCGTGCTTCACGGTTGGGATGGTGTTCTTTGGCTTGCAAGCCTCCCCCTTTTTCCTCCAAACATAACGATGGTCATAATGGCCAAGCAGTTCTATTTTTGTTTCATCAGACCAGAGGACATTTCTCCAAAAAGTAAGATCTTTGTCCCCATGTGCAGTTGCAAACCGTAGTCTAGCTTTTTTATGGTGGTTTTGTAGCAGTGGCTTCTTCCTTGCTGAGCAGCCTTTCAGGTTATGTTGATATAGGACTTGTTTTACTGTGGATATAGATACTTTTGTACCTGTTTCCTCCAGCATCTTCACAAGGTCCTTTGCTGTTGTTCTGGGATTGATTTTCACTTTTGGCACTAAAGTACGTTCATCTCTAGGAGACAGACCGCACGCGTCTCCTTCCTGAGCGGTATGACGGCTGCTTGATCCCATGGTGTTTATAATAGCGTACTATTGTTTGTACAGATGAACATGGTACCTTCAGGGATTTGGAAATTGCTCCCAAGGATGAACTGGACTTGTGGAGGTCTACAATTTTTTTTCTTAGGTCTTGGCTGATTTCTTTTGATTTTCCCATGATGTCAAGCAAAAAGGTACTGAGTTTGAAGGTAGGCCTTGAAATACATCCACAGGTACACCTCCAATTGACTCAAATTATGTCAATTAGCCTATCAGAAGTTTCTAAAGCCATGACATAATTTTCTGGAATTTTCCAAGCTGTTTAAAGGCTCAGTCAACTTAGTGTATATAAACTTCTGACCCACTGGAATTGTGATACAGTGAATTATAAGTGATATAATCTGTCTGTAAACAATTGTTGGAAAAATTACCGGTCATGGTCAAAGTAGATGTTCGAACAGACTTGCCAAAACTATAGTTTGTTAACAAGAAATTTGTGAGGTGGTTGAAAAACGAGTTTTAATGACTCCAACCTAAGTGTATGTGAACTTCTGACTTCAACTGTATCTACAGGACTATAGCAATACATGTTTTTCTACAGGAAAGCCTCATTTTACCTCTGGCATTCCTTTTGAATAAAGTTAGACTATGGCCTTGTTCGTATACTCTAAAAATGCATCCGCCTTTCATTCCTTTCTTTGTGATTTGCCATTGATCTGTAGTGTACCTCACTCACCTTATATCATTTGTTACTTCAAAGAAAGGGAGGAATGAAGGAAGGAGGCATTTATTAAGTATTCAAACAGGGCCTCAGAATAAGCACGATCAGTTTAGCCTTTTAGATCATAATGAATAAGATCACATGGACAGGTGGGGACCTGATCCTAGATCAGCTTTGTGGTTACGGACCTTGGTGTGCGTCTCAACATTGCCCCCTATCCGTCCAGGAGAAGAAGTACCACCTGCAGGAGCGTGTGGACAAAGTGAAGAAGAGGGTGAAGGATGTGGAGGAGCGATCCAAAGAGTTTGTACAGAAGGTAGAGACAAAGAGCATCGACCTGATCCAGAAGTGGGAAGAGAAGTCCCGAGAGTTCATCGCCAACTTCCTTCAAATGTTTGGCCCAGAGGGAGCACTGGTGAGTGTCACTACATGCGTCCTAAATGGCACCCTATTCCCTATGTAGTACACTACTTTTGACCAGGACCCGTAAGGCTCCAAAGTAGCGCACAGTGTAGGGAATATGGTGACACTTGGAACAGAGCCTTTTGAGAATGTCAGGGTGTGGGTCATGATCCAGGAGTTTTTCTTGACCGTGTTACTAGGGCCCCACGTGTTTCCTGGTCAGCAAAATGTCCTGCCTCCCTATTGAGGAGCAGCTAGGGGTCCCATTCTACCCAGGAAAGTAGGTTAGGCTACTTGCTTTTTGTCCAACACCAATCCGATCTAGCCACTGTTCTGCATCAAGCTAGCTCAGTGAAGCTCCTCTGTCAGTTGCTATGGGTTGTTGTTTCAAATTTTCGATCCTTTTTGACACTATCCTTTCTCCCGAAGTGTGCATGGGTTCATTTTTCTTCATGTTATCATGACATAGCCCTTTTTGGGTGTAGATCGTGCCCCCCCCCCACACTCTCTCTCCTAAACCCAGGTATTGTTATCCACCTGGTCATGCAGAAAGAGAGGGTGAGAGCACAGAAAGAGAACAATGGACTTCACTTGGCCAAACTCCTAAATCCTCAAAATGGGAGAATTGAACATTCTTTCTACATTTGAGAATGTGGGAATGATCTGTGCACACTTATGTTGAGTGTGTTTCATTTGGGGTTCTCATGAAGGACAGGGAACACACAAATGTCTCTTAGTGTACATTTCTTAGTGTACTATCTCTTAGTGTACATTTCCCAGCTGTCAGGTTTACATCTAAATGTTGTGAAATGTATGTGATTAAAGATGTGAAGTGATGTTGACCTTCTAAATGAGAGCATGTATTTTCATATCAAGATTAACTAGTCAGTGGCCACACCCCCGTGAGCCCAGACATTACATTAGGCGTCATGGAACCACCCTTTTCAACTGAAACGTATAAAAACCACTCCTGATTAAATTCACACCAGACCACGCAAACCAGTAAGCTTAGGTTGCAAATGGTTGAATCTATGAGACCCAAAACATGCCGGGTGACGCTGGTGTGTGAAGTGATTTAAACTACAACTCTACCAAAGGACAAGACTATACCACGTGGATCATTGGCTACATGGCTAGAAATGGTTAAACTCTGAGACTATCGATCCCTACAGAATAAGAGCAAATCTTAGACGTAAGATTTAGAAATTACAGCTAGAAATTACGTAAACCTAGGATGAGAATACAGACAACCGCCAATGTATCTATTCTATTAGAACATTTCTGAATGGTACTCTGAAGTATCCATTCCAACCACCTACAACCAGGAAAGACTAACTTCAATGAAAGTGAAATGAAATGAAACCAGAGACTCTGATGAACCCTACAGGACGATCGAGGATTTCAACAGAGAAGACAACAACGACGTACGGGCGTAAATATATATACATTGCAATTATTCTCGAATGAGTGGCCGTTCATGTGCAAAGGATTAGCACTTCAATTAATATAATTATAGACTGTGTAATGAATCCGTTTCTTTCCAGCTCTTTCTCAGTCTACCAAGCTGTCATATTGGCTTAGCCCACTAGAGACTTTTCCATCATTGTTAGTAACCAATATCTACTGTTTGTTATTTATTTCTGTGATTATTTTGTTAGTAAATAAATAATTAAGTCGATTTCTTTATAGCTGATTTATAATTTATGCTAGGGTTCGTGCAGATAACCAATCATTTTACTATGTTCAGATGAGACTGATAGAAGGTAAAGAATAATTAATGATTGACTGCTATTGATATAAAACATCTTTAGATCTTTAAGAGTGGATTTGGGAAATAGCTGCTCTATATAAACGAATACTTCCGTGGTGCCCCGGATTCCTAATGAGTTAGTTATTGTCTGATTAATTTAATCAAATAATTAAACGTTAGGTAATCTATTTGAAAATAGCATGTCATCTAATTTAACCATACTAGAGACACAACAATGTATTTGAAAAGAAATGACTGGTAGAATAAGAAATATGATGGAAACACCCTTGTGTAGCCCATATTGGGATGCAGGATCTGTCTTTCAATATCTTTCTCTTTCATTTATTCTCTTCTCCCTCTATAGAAGCACATGCTAAAGGAGGGGAAGGGGCGGATGCTGCAAGCCATAAGCCCCAGGCAGAGCCCCAACAGCAGCCCGACCAGAGAGCGCTCACCCTCTCCGCCGCCCTCCTTCCGTCTGCCCTTCTTCACCAAGACCTCCCCTCCCTCTTCGCCCCACCACCTCAGTGGAGCAGACCGCATAAGCGAGGATGACGATTAGGAGCCTCCCTCCATTCCTTTCTCTCCCTGTGGCTGAGATGGTGCAGGTCAGGGTTAGGGTAAATACCATTTCAGTCAATTGATTAAATTGAAATGGAATTGACCCCAGCCCAAGTGCTCACAAGGAATTGATAATTCACATGTTCTTGAATTAGGATGCCATGTTGCGTTTTTTTCCTATCCCGCTCACATTACTGGTTATCTTTACCAGGCCTCTAGTGTCAGTTAGGCCTTTGTCATGTTTAAAGGAAACCACGACACAATAGCACAGGAAGTTTAATCATAACTTTCTGTAAAACGGCTGTTCTTTGGGGTCACAGTGTTGTTATACACAAAATGTTGTTGTTTTTTCATGTTTCATTTATGATGTATAAAATGAATTAATGAGCATGGGAAGGTGTCAGCTAATACGGGCGTGGGTGATGGGACACTCATTCGCTCACAAATGACTTGCATGTTCTTCCGACACACACTGAATTGTATTTGCCATGCTAAATCCACGGTAGCGCCAGAGAAAATTGAACAAGTGATAACCGGTACTTTCTGTAAATAATATCTTTCTACTTTCCCATAGATTTCATTCTGAATTTTCTTTATGGGTGTCACATGAAGTAATCGCTTAAGTCGTCTGGATTTTTAAACTTCTCTGGTGAAAGCATAGTTCACATGGATATAGCACGACATGGGTAAGAAGCTGTTGAATCTAGTAGGGGTTAACCATCGTACCGGAGTGTACGGAGCCCCTTCCCTGTTTCCCAGTCTAAAACTAGCCGGCACCTCATACCAGCTGTCTGCCTTTTTATCCCATAACAAAAGCTGGTTTCAAACATGGGGAGGGAGGGGACATGGGGAGAGTTTCCTCCAATATGAAGCAGTAGAATGCCATCCCTCCTCCCTCTCGTGATCACGCTACAGGAGCAACACAGCAGCCTGTTGTTATCAATGAAAGACATAGTGAGCCTCCCTCCTCTCGTAGATGCATTCTCTTCAACTCCACAGAAAAAGACCACTTTGGTAGAAAGAAAGCCTTGTGCAGAATTCCGAATACCCCCATAGCCACCTACCACCCCTTATAGGGCCTAGGCACTCCTGTAGATCTGAAAGGATGGGATAGCTTTTGCGTTCTGGCTGGGTGGCATTTGCACTGTGTTGGATACACCTATTCAGTCCTTTTAGGCCTAGGACACACGGAGGTTGTACAATGCATTGGACTCGACAGTTGTGATGCAATGGATATTGTTTTTAAACGGAAACGTTTAAAATATTGTTATTTGGTGTCTCCAGAGTGGTCGGGTAAATATTTGTGTGCAGACAAATGCATAACGAATACCTGTTGTATCATATGCGTTGTACAACCTAATGTGAACTAGGCCAGTAGACCTACAGGTGGCCTAAGGCTGTTCCACTTGCTCAGGAGTGAAGTTTCACTAGGGACAGATCTAGGATCAGCTTCCTCCCCCAATACCCCCCATTAGTGGAGAAAATGCTAAACTGACCCAAGATCAGGGGACACTTGACCATACTCCATTCTGCTTAATAACCTCCCGACTCTGTAACTGTAATTAGGTTGATCGAGGACTTTTGACTACATTGGTCACCTGATTAGTCACCAAGTTGAGTTGTTTTATCCTTGTATTTTGTCATTTGCTTTTATTTAATATGTACGAAGTGTGTTGGTTTGTGTTAAAGGAGATCTACTGTATGTACTTTAATCTTGTATATATGTCATTTTTGTACACCTCCTGGAAAAACCTTCTGCTGATTTTTCTTTTTTTGTTGTTGTAGAAAATAGTAATTCCACTAATCAGTAATTCCAAATACATTGTGCATCTCCACAACTTTATGCCAATAGATTCCAAATAATTGTTTTGGGGGGGTGATTTATTAGATTTTTTTCCAGAGTGCTGATGCTATGTGTAATCAGACCTGCATTGTGGCATTCCTCCCAGACATGTTTTTTATTCAATAGAATTCATGTTTAAGCTTAGCCAGAGTCTGTGGTTATTCAAATCGTTTAGGCACTTATACAATAGTATGTGAAATATTATTCTGCGTTTACACGGGCAGCTCAGCCTGATTCTGATATGTTTACCAATCAGATCATCTCTGAAAAAGATCTGATGTGGAAGAAAGATCAGAATTGGTCTGCCTGTGTTGTGTTCAATTGAAATACTGTAGAATTCCATTCATTCCTATGGAGGACTGCTCCTACTGGGGAGTGGCAATATTGCCGGGCGGTGGCTTCAAGGCCTCTCAATGGCCAATATATGGCATCCGCAATCCAGGCTTTGTACAGTGCATTTGGAAAGTATTCAGACCACTTGACTATTTCTACATTTTGTTACGTTACAGCCTTATTCTAAAATGGATCAAATAGTTTTTTCCCCTCATCAATCTACACACAATACCCCATAATTAAATTTTTGCATGTTTATAAAAAATAAATAAAACTGAATTATCACATTTACATAAGTATTCAGACCCTTTACTCAGTGCTTTGTTGAAGCACATTTGGCAGCGATTACAGCCTTGAGTCTTCTTGAGTATGACGCACAAGCTTGGCCCACCTGTATTTCTTTCTCTGCAAATCCTCTTAAGCTCTGTCAGGTTGGATGGGGAGCGTTGCTGCATAGCTATTTTCCGGTCTCTCCAGAGATGTTTGATGGGGTTCAAGTCTGGGCTCTGGCTGGGCCTTTCCTGCGTTGTCTTAGCTGTGTGCTTAGGGTCGTTGTCCTGTTGTGAGGGTGAACCTTCGCCGCAGTCTGAGGTCCTGAGCACTCTGGAGCAGGTTTTCTTCAAGGATCTCTCTGTACTTTGCTCTGTTCATCTTTCCCTCGATCCTGACTTAGTCCCTCCCACTGAAAAACATCCCCACAGCATGATGCTGCCACCACCATGCTTCACCGTAGGGAAGGTGTCAGGTTTCCTCCAGACATGACGCTTGGTATTCAGACCAAAGATTTCAATCTTGGTTTCATCAGACCACAGAGAGTCCTTTAGGCTGTCGTGCCTTTTACTGAGGAGTGGCTTCCGTCTGGCTGCAGATATGGTTGTCCTTCTGGAAGGTTCTCCCATCTTCACAGAGGAACTCTGGAGCTCTGTCAGAGTGACCACCTGGTTGTTGTTCACCTCCCAGACCAAGGCCCTTCTCCCCCGATTGCTCAGTTTGGCCGGGCGTCCAGCTCTAGGAACAGTCTTGGTGGTTTCAAACGTCTTCCATTTAAGAATGATGGAGGGGACTTTTAATGCTACAGACATTTTTTTGGTACCCTTCCCCAGATCTGTGCCTCGACACAATCCTGTCTCGGAGCTCTACAGACAATTATTTTGACCTCATGCCTTGGTTTTTCCTCTGACAACTGTGGGACCTTTTATATAGACAGGTGTGTGCCTTTCCAAATCATGTCCAATCAATTGATAATTATTTGCAAATTGAGTAAAAACAATTTTTTCAATTTTAGAATAAGGCTGTAACGTAACAAAGTGGAAAAAGTCAAGGGGTCTGAATACTTTCTGAATGCGTTGTGTGTGTAAAAGCAGCTGGTTACTGCTTACATTTGTGTTTTTGCTGGTCACAAATGTATGCATTCCAGTGGCAGGCTTATGAGGGCCAACACAATATCCTCCTGTTTTTAAATGTCCTCATTATTTCTCTTTTTTTTTTTCTTTTTTTTTTTACCTTTATTTAACCAGGCAAGTCAGTTAAGAACACATTCTTATTTTCAATGACGGCCTGGGAACAGTCGGCAAAGGAAATGTCTGTCTTGTCATGAACTGTCAACCTGTTGACTACTATCAGTTATAACAAGGACTAAAATAAATATGTACAAAGAAAAATACTCAATTTTGAAGTAGACCACTGTATATTTAAGTGATTTTATGTTTGGCAATGTGTTGTTGCATATTTCTAAAGTGGTGGTGGTGCATATACAGTTCTGGCAACCATTCCTTGTTACACAGGAGGGAAAATATATACCAAACAATTTAACATGGTAGAAAAACAGGCAATAGTACTCACTTCAATTGCACAGTTTTTACATGTTGCCTTAAATATAAAATGAATAACATTGGCATTTTTCACTGATCTGCACATCCTACACCACATTTTAAGTGAGACAAAATCTAGACGGTTCTAAAATTAACTTCTGCTTGAATGCATACGTATCCACCCCCTTTGCTGTGGCATCTCCATGTGCAACAATATTTGTTTACAATATAAATACCCATCTTTGTAAGGTCCTTCAGTTAATGGATTTCAAGCAAAGAGTTAACCTCAAAGCTACCCCGGCGCTTTCAGAACATCTCATTAACACATTTGTAGGTAGGTACAGATTAGGGGAGGGTCCTTTAAGCATGGTCAAGTTAATAATTAAGCTGTGAATGATTTATCACGAAGGTGACCATGGTGATTGTAGAATAGTTTCTTGGTTCGGATGGGGGGGGGGAAGATCAACATTTCAGTCACTCCAATACTAGAAGGGTCAAAAGCAAAATGGTGCAAAGGACACGTAAAACATATTCAGTCTGTTGAACACCTGACACTGGATAAGACGTTGACATTTCGCCAGGACAATAACCCCAAAATAAGACCAATGCTGCACTGGAGTGATTTGCCAAGATGGTCAATGTCTCTGAAACCCTGTTTTTACCCAGTTGTAACATTTGTCCTGATCTAGTGCTGAAGGTTCACGTTACATCACTATTTACATTTAAAGGTTAACTTCCGATTGAGCCAACATATGCAGCGTTCACCATGAATGCGGTCTCTGCAAACGCGGGAACCATTGTCTTTAAAATAGCATTGTAGTGCGGATCTTCAGCTCTACGGATCGAATCGAGCCCCTTGTCCACATCCTGATTGTGTCCACAGCTGGTGGTGTAACCGCCGTCTAAAAATCATTGACAGGTGGCACCATTGACTTGTGTTAATATAAATATATATTATTTTGAAAGATTATTCATCAAATAATTTGTATATGGGGGGGGGACAAGAAAACAGGTCACAATGCAGACAAGGTGGACGGATAAGGCCGTATAAAGTCGTCTGAAAATGATGGCACAATCAGAACGTGGACAAGATAGGGATGCATGTTAGAACCAGGTATAAAACGGGGCTCGAGTGACCTAGCCTAGTAGTTAAATCTGCGTCAAAATCTGACCGTAGTGTGACAGCAAAGTTGGAGACTTTTTCAAAAAGTGGGTCAAACTGCTGCTAAAGGTGCTTCCACCAAGTATTTGCCCTGGGGTACAAATAAATACATTTTTTTGAAAGGTTGTTGTGAATAAATCCCAATGTATTGTTTCCCCCCCTCTAAATGCAAGGCAAGTAATAGAAAACAGGGGAGAGAATACTTTCCATAAGCACTGCATCACATTTACACCCTTTATCTCAAAACAAATTACTATACTGTTAAGTGACATAGAAATATCAACTCTGCCCTAGACATTTTAACAAAGTGAGATGTATCAATACAACAACTGCATAAAAATAAGGCATCACGTTTAAAGGGTGAGCACGGCTAGTCTTTTCTGACCAGATCTTAGTCTGAAACTTCATTCATCATTAAGGACAAGGTTGAGTTCTGGGATCTATTCCATTTATGACCTGGATTTAAGAGAGTACTGTCAGAGTACAGCCTGCTTAAAGTTAGACTCAGACATATGACGACATCCTTCAAACCGGGGAAACTTCCTGTTTACAGACATCAACAACAGAATTTTGATGTGCTAAGACTGACACTATTGGCTCTAGAATAGAGGGTTGTTTCCATTGGTCAATTATCTGTTCATTCCAAGGTTAACCTTAAGTTATGTTTTTTTTTTTATCACCACACAAAGATGTATTTTGAAAGCTCACAATCCCTGGGTGAATAAGGTCCAATATGTGGCAGTCTTGGCATATTTAATATTAGTAAGCAGGAAGTCGTCATGCTGTGTATGAGGATGTTGTATTGCTGAGTCCACCTATAATATTGTTGCGGTGGGTTCGTCCTCTTTTCCTCCATGCCTCATTCTTTCCTTCCCAGCTCTCATTCTTCCCTCACTCTCTTCATTCAGCTCAGCTGTTCAGGCGGATGACCCAGGAGTTTGCGGAGACCACGTTGCCGCCACGATTGACGCGACAGGTATAAGTGCCCTCGTTAAACTCGTTGGCGACGACGCGGAGGTCGCGGTCCTTCATGGTGATGTAGCCGGGGATAGAGATCACGAGCTGCTCTCCATCCTTGTACCAACTAGAGCAAGGTCAAAGGCCGTACCAGGGAAGAGCACAGGGAGAGAGGAATCAACCATTCAAATGTCATGTATGCCCAACAACCTTTGCCAGCAACATAGTCATAGTAAATAAGAGAAAACGACCTGCATGCTGTTTAAATGCTCCCATTAAAAGACCTGTTAAAACGATGGGAGAATCAGACCGGTAATTATGGTATATAGTGGTCCGAGGTTGTCAAGCGGTCTAAGCCCCTGTCTTTGGAGCACATGTATTGTATACTGCCATTGTGTGTATCGGTTTGACTCCAACCCACTGCTCTAGCACCCTCTCTCCTATCTACGTATCCTGTCCAATAAACACCACAAATATGATTTGTACATTACTGTATTTAGACTATTCTCTCACCTGACTTTGGGAGGCGATCTAGGATTCTTCGTCCCACAGCGGAAGCCCACAACCTTTCCACGAGGAACTATCTTGATCTTGACGTTGGCAGGCGGTGGACTTAGCGTGGTAACGGCCTCCAGAGGCTCTACAGGAAGTGAGTGAAATACCAGGACGGTCATAAGACTTCCCCCACAAGATATTCCTCTTATGGCTTTTTCTCAATGAATCTTTCCTCAATTCCTCACATCCTCTTTCCTCGTCGCCTCCTCAAAACAAATCGGAGAAGGGCTGAGGGAGGAGACCTTGGACGTTCTCCAATATGGTTGAGAAAGAGAGGATGCGAGGAATCGTGTAAAGATTTGAAATAGTTTATTGGGGATAAAGCATATGCCACAGAGGTGTTATCAGTACAGTAGGACAAGGGATGACACAGGACAGGAGTTCGGCAAGCTACAGTCTGAATGTTGGCAACATAGCACGCGGTTAAACATTTTAAGATGTCCATTCTGTCATTCCATGGCGGCAGTGTAGCCTAGTGGTTAGAGCGTTGGACTAGTAACCGGAAGGTTGCGAGTTCAAACCCCCGAGCTGACAAGGTACAAATCTGTCGTTCTGCCCCTGAACAGGCAGTTAACCCACTGCCCACCAGGCCGTCATTAAATAAGAATGTGTTCTTAACTAACTTGCCTGGTTAAATAAAGGTAAAAAAAAAAATTCAAAGTGCCTTACAAATCCAGGCAGGTCCATAATTACACATCTAATTTGGAGAGGTAATTCTTTGGAAAGACACCTACCAGGCAGCCAGTTTGTGTTAAAATGTCCAAAATCAGGCTAGATCCACATTTAACTATCAAGTCCTGATCTATTTGCTGGCTTAAGACAGTCCTAAAAGCATGTCATTAATAGGATCTCATGGAGATTGCAACTTTCAATTCCAACTGGTGAACTGCGGCGCAGTTAAATTCATGTCCAATCAAGAGTGGACAATATGCCTGTCTGACCATAGCAGAGATCACATCGTCGGGCACAGTGTTTCTTCATGAAGCTCTTCCTCCTTTCGCAGAAGCCAAGGCGAGCCCATGGATCACACACTCGCTTCTTGTCTGTGCATCCTGGAATACGACATTTGTGGTATTAACATTTTCTTAGTGTGTAATTATACCTGTGTAATAAAACAAATTACTTGTGTAGCAATAACATTGTATTAACATGTTACATAGTACTGTAGTAATTGTATTGCTATCGTGTTGTAATTGCACAATGAGTTGAGCGGGAATTGGTGGAATAGAGAATGTTAATAGTAATGTTTAGACTATATTAAAACAATGTTAGAAATTACATCATTACAATACATGTATGAAAAAAAATATAGAAAGTCTTGATTTATCATCATAAATAAACAAAAAAAAACATGTTTGATCTGTGTGTTCCTTTACCATAAAGGCGCTGGATTCCCCAGATGTCGTCCTGGGCAATGTTCCTCTGGCCCGTGTAGGTGGCATTGGGGTGCATCAGGGCCTGGGGGTCACGGGAGTGCCACAGCCCCAGGGCGTGCCCAATCTCATGAGCCGCCACCTGTACCAGGTCATTTAACCACACACCTGGGGAAGGGAACAGACCCAATTAGGCATGTACACACATTATATCAAAGGACAAGGATTGGGATCCCTGGATAGAATACATGTGATCAGTCTTGTGTGTATGGTGTGTGATTTGAGATAACATCTAGATTCTAGAATGGTGTGTTGGTATATACAGGTAACTGCCAAAATAAGGGAAACATTTGAGTAAATGAGGGATCAAAGTATATTGAAAGCATGTCCTTCTACACAGGTGTAGTTTTCAGAGTTAATTAAGAAAGTAATGCTTAGGGTTATGAATATAAATGCCCAGTTAACCATTATTTTGTGTACCATGGCTAGAACAAGATATCTCAGTGACTTTAAAAGAGAGGTCTCAAAGGAGCTTAGGGGATTTAAAGTATGTGTGTGTGTGTGTGTGTGTGTGTGTGCACGCACATCTCAGTCACCAGATTTCAACCCATTTGAAAACTTAAGGGAGATTCTGTAGCGGCGGCTGAGACAGCGTTTTCCAACATCAACAAAACACAAAATTATGGAATTTCTCGTGGAACAATGTTGCTGCATCCCTCCAATAGAGTTCCAGACACTTGTGGAATATATGCCAGAGGCGTCATGCCCCCTCATATTTGTCCTGTTAAAAAAAATATATATATACACTACCGTTCAAAAGTTTGGGGTCACTTAAAAATTCTCTTGTTTTCCATGAAAGCATACATGAAATGAGTTGCGTAATGAATAGGAAATCTAGTCAAGACGTTGACAAGGTTATAAATAACGATTTGTTATTGAAATAATAATTGTGTCCTTCAAAATTTGCTTTCGTCAAAGAATCCTCCATTTGCAGCAATTACAGCCTTGCAGACCTTTGGCATCCTAGCGGTCAGTTTGTTGAGGGAATCTGAAGCGATTTCAACCCATGCTTCCTGAAGCACCTCCCACAAGTTGTATTGGCTTGATGGGGACTTCTTACCTACCATACGGTCAAGCTGCTCCCACAACAGCTCAATAAGGTCCACTCCATTATAGACAGAATACCAGCTGACTGCTTCTTCCCTAAATAGTTATTGCATAGTTTGGAGCTGTGCTTTGGGTCATTGTCCTGTTGTAGGAGGAAATTGGCTCCAATTAAGCGCCATCCACAGTGTATGGCATGGCATTGCAAAATGGAGTGATAGCCTTCCTTCAAGATCCCTTTTACCCTGTACAAATCTCCAACTCTTACCACCCCCAGACCATCACTTTGCCTCCACCAACTCACAAATGTTCTATGTGATCCGAACACCTCAAGCTTAGATTAGTCTGTCCATAACACTTATTTCCAATCTTCCAGTGTTTTGCCCATCCTAATCTTTTCTTTTTATTGGCCAGTCTGAGATATGGCTTTTTCTTTGCAGATCTGACTAGAAGGCCAGCATCCCGGAGTCGCCTCTTCACTGTTTACATTGAGACTGGTGTTTTGCGGGTACTATTTAATGAAGCTGCCAGTTGAGGACTTGAGGCATCTGTTTCTCAAACTAGACACTCTCATGTACATGTCCTCTTGCTCAGTTGTTCACCGGAGCCTCCCACTCTTTCTATTCTGGTTAGAGAGAGTTTGTGCTGTTGTGTGAAGGGAGTAGTACACAGCGTTGTACGAGATCTTCAGTTTCTCCACGGAATAGCCTTCATTTCTCAGAACAAGACTAGCCTGATGAGTTTCAGAAAAAAGGCATTTGCTTCTGGCCATTTTGAGCCTGTAATCGAACCCCCAAATGCTGATGCTCCAGATACTGAACTAGTATAAAATAAGGCCAGTTTTATTGCTTCTTTAATCAGAACAAGTTTTCAGCTGTGCTAACATAATTGCAAAAGGGTTTTCTAATGATCAATTAGCCTTTTAAAATTATAAACTTGAATTAGCTAACACAACGTGCCATTGGAATACAGGAGTGATGGTTGCTGATAATGGGCCTCTGTCATTTACAACATTAACGATGTCTACACTTTATATCTGATCAATTTCATGTTATTTTAATGGACGAAAAAAAAATATTTTCTTTCAACAAACATGGACATTTCTAAGTGACCCCAAACTTTTGAACAGTAGTGAAACACACACACACACACACACACACACACACACACACACACACACACACACACACACACACACACACACACACACACACACACACACACACACACACACACACACACAGTTGAAGTCAGAAGTTTACATACACCTTTAGCCAAAGACATTTAAAATCATTTTTTCCACAATTCCTGACATTTAATCCTAGTAAAAATTCCCTGTCTTAGGTCAGTTAGGATCACCATTTTATTTTAAGAATGTGAAATGTCAGAGTAAAAGTAGAGAATGATTTATTTCAGCTTTTATTTATTTAATCACATTCCCAGTGGGTCAGAAGTTTACATACACTCAATTAGTATTTGGTAGCATTGCCTTTAAATTGTTTAACTTGGGTCAAACGTTTTGAGTAGCCTTCCACAAGCTTCCCACAATAAGTATTGTATTTTCCACCATAATTTGCAAATAAATTCATAAAAAATCCTACAATGTGATTTTCTGGATGTTTTTCCCTCATTTTGTCTGTCATAGCTGAAGTGTACCTATGATTAAAATTACAGGCCTCTCTTATCTTTTTAAGTGGAAGAACTTGCACAATTGGTGGCTGACTAAATACTTTTTTGCCCCACTGTATATATATATATAAATCACAGACAGTGTCACCAGCAAAGTACCATCACACCTCCTCTTCCATGCTTCACGTTGGGAACCACACATGCGGAGATCATCCGTTCACCTACTCCACGTATCACAAAGACACAGCAGTTGGAACCAAAACCCCCAAATTTGGACTCGTAAGACCAAAGGACAGATTTCCACCAGTCTAATGTCCATTGCTCGTGTTTCTTGGTCCAAGCAGGTCTCTTCTTCTTGTTGGTGTCCTTTAGTAGTGGTTTCTTTGCATCAATTAGACCATGAAGGCCTGATTCACCCTGTCTCCTCTGAACAGTTGTTGTTGAGATGTATCTGTTACTTGAACTCTGAAGCATTTATTTGGGCTGGTAATTTCTGAGGCTGGTAACTCTAATGAACTTATCCTCTGCAGCAGAGGTAACTCTGGGTCTTCCTTTCCTGTGGCGGTCCTCATGAGCCAATTTCATCTTAGCGCTTGATTATTTTTGCGACTGCACTTGAAGAAACTTTCAAAGTTATTGACATTTTCCGTATTGACCGACCTTCATGTCTTAAAGTGTTGATGGACTGTCGTTTCTCTTTACTTATTTGAGCTGTTCTTGCCATAATATGGACTTGGTCTTTTACTAAATAGGACTATCTTCTGTATATCAAACCTACCTTGTCACAACACAACTGATTGGCTCAAATGCATTAAGAAGGAAAGAAACTCCACAAATTAACTTTTAAAAAGGCACACCTGTTAATTGAATTGCATTCCAGGTGACTATCTCATGAATCTGGTTGAGAGAATGCAAGAGTGTGCAAAGCTGTCATCAAGGCAAAGGGTGGCTACTTTTGAAGAATCTCAACTATAACATTTCTTTATTATTATTTTTTATTTTTTAGTTACTACATGATTCCATTGTAGGAATTTCCTTGAAGGAAATACACGGGTGAATGAGTACACTATTTGGGGTAAGGGAAGAGAATCGGAGCACAGACAGACAGAATGTAGATATTATTTGCACCTTGTTTCCAGCTGAAGCGGGACTTCCCCAGGATCCAGAACTCATGATTGTCAAAGTGGATCTCCCCGCGTGGGGGCAGGAAGGCATGGGCCAACTCCCCGTTTAGTCCATCAAAACAGGGATGCAATGGAGACCACCAGCAGTCTGTGTGGTTCCACGTGTAGAAGCCTGTGCCCACACACACACAAAAAAAGCAGGGGGTTGTCATGACGTTGCCCTGTTGGGTGAGGTTTATCCCCACATAAATACATACCCCCACATAAATACATTTCCCCCTTTTCTCTCCACTCTGCAGAATGGACTCTTGAAAAGCCCTGTGTTTCCACAGAGAAAGTATGGGAACATCAAAATGTTGGGGAATGGAACAATATTTTCCTTTCTCAACCAGTTGAAAGTGTCCGTTGGTACTTAAAGAATATGTCGTCAGATCAGTTGTTGTCTGGGACATTATATCTGATGATAGGACAACAAATTGTATCTTGGAAAGTCTGCACATTCTAGTTATATTCAAATGGAATTGATGTGCAATTTAAATGTTTAAATATGAAACTATTTGTGACAAGATTAAATGTGATTTTAGCTTCTAAATGACAGAATTGTTTTCATAAGTAAACTTATGCTCACTCAGTGGCCACTCCCAAGTGAACAGACATTGGTTGAGAACTATGAAACACGCCCTTCTCTCCCACAGTACAAAAGCCCGTTGACGGAAATCAACCTCCGTTCGAGATGACATGAGGACTGGTGTCCAGACGTTTAAAAGGGCTAATTTCAACTACAAGCTAACGATATTAACATTTAGTTCCAGAAATGTTAGGACTGCTGTCCTAATGTTTATTAAAAGGGTGAATTTCAATGTGGAGGTGACGAATGGTGAATTTAGACTAGCCCAGCCAAAATACAGCACAAGCTGATTATAGCAACTTGGTAAGAACTTTGAATGATTATTTACTAAAGAAGAAGTGATACCTCCTAGATGTCGAGTTATCAGCTGCAGCTGTAAACGTACATGGACAGAATCTCAGAAGAACATATCCGATAGCCCTACATTCTCAGAAGAACATATCCGCTCTACAACACTACGACCAGAAAGATTCTTGAAAGAACATTGGTGATCTCTGCTGGGTAAACCAGTCTTCAATCTTCGACTCATCTATCAAAACGCAGCTCAGTGTAAATATATATCTTGCATTTTCCTTTTCCGAATGGGCGGTTATTAGAATGCATAAGATTCTGTATTTACGGCAGCATAGCTTCTCAAGGTCCAATATAGACCCAATCCCCTTTATCCCTCAGTCTTCCCGCTCTTTCATTCAAACCCAACCCCCTTTATTTGTGTAACCAGCCATCATTATCGGTTTCATCTGCAAGGGACTTTTTCTTTTATGACATGATTAGTAATCAATTTATGATCTATTCTGTGTATATGTAATTCTGTGTGATTATTTAGGTATTTAGTAAATAATGAAGCCAATTTTTGTATTGCTGATTCAACTTGTTAGCCAGGGTTTGTGCAGATAACCAAGAATTTTACAACGTTCAGATGAGACTGAATAAGGTGATAATTAATAATTGACTGCTATTGATATAAAAGACCTTCAGATCTTTAAGAACCAGAACCTGGTTCCAAAGGTTATTAAGTAGTTAATTGTTACCTTTATTTTAATAGGCAAGTCAGTTAAGAACAAATTCTTATTTTCAATGACGGCCTAGGAACAGTGGGTTAACTGCCTTGTTCAGGGGCAGAACAACAGATGTGTACCTTGTCAGCTCGGGGATTCCATCTTGCAACCTTTCGGTTACTAGTCCAACGCTCTAACCACTAGGCTACGCTGCCGCCCCAATTCAAATCACGTAATCAAATGTTAGGTAATCAATTTGATAAAATAGCATGTCATCTCATTTAATCATACTCGAGACACAACAGGGTATTAAAGACTTAACAAATATTTAGATACTCACACACACCCATATCTTAAGGTGATACAATGTGGTTCTAATCAATTACGTGGTCTCACCGATGATAATATCAGCACTCTTGTTGGGGTTTTTGATTTCGGCGAAGTAGAGAGGGGACACGTCGCTCCACTTGGAGAACGCAATGCTGATGGCCTGGCGGGTGTCATCTTTGTTCAGCGTGTTGGGAAACTTCACGATCCTGACAGATGTGAACGGACACACAGACAAACAGACAAACATAGACAGACAGACATACAGCTGTGAACAGAAAGACAGACAGGAAAGTGACAGACAATGCGACTAACTTGGATTCCCAAAAACGCAGTGCTGTTCCCTTTCAGTCAGTCACTCAGTATAACATTATGGGGAGTCAATGGCCAACCATATTCACCTGAAAAAAATGAAAACGCCCAACGGGCCAATGGATGCCGAGCCAATCCCCAGAAGTCCTGCCTTCCTGACTATAATACCGGGGCTCACATCCATTTCCTCAATTCTTCTCTCTTCAGCCCGCCTGAAGGAAGACCGTGTAACGCAAATGACAAACTTTTCAAGCACACAAAGACTATCAGATTCGGCTCCGTCACTGATGAGCTAAAGGTGACCTGCGATTCCCCTCATTCAGCCAGGCTGGTGCTACCAGGTTAAGGTGAGTTCATGAATGTAGAGTATAGAGGAGGCGGGGCTCATTTGCACACCACCGATGGATGGAAAGCTGCCGAGTTACTTAGCTCCAGTTCTGAGGCTAACAAGGAGGCTAATCTTCTGAATAAACAGTCCCGGTTCTAGGCGGAGCAGTTGGACAAAGTATACCAGGCTGAGGGTGTGGTTCTTGAAAGGAACAGGCGGCTGTACTTGGATGAGCCAGTTTCGCCAACAAGGTTGTTTGGCTCGGCTATGGAGTCCTTACAGTCCTGTTTCGAGGAGAAACAAAAACAGGACCCAGCTCTACAGGTCCTTTTCCCACGAAAGTTCCTTCGTGGGGGCAGCTCTGCAGTTCCAGAAGCGTGAAGGAACGAGTCCAGGCCAGAGGCTGGCGTCGAGGTTGGTTTTTGACCGTATTGGTGTTTCTGGGAAGCAGCGGAAGTCTTGGCACAGACGCTGTGCTGGGTCGAAGGGGAGTGGGGTGAACGCTGATTCTTCCACGCCCATGGGGGAATGAGCAGACCTCACGACCCTAGCTGGAGGCCGGTGGAGGGGCATGTTCTCGGAGCCCTCCTCCACATTTACTAATGGCAACAGTGCTTCCAAGTGGCTCGGTCAACGGGGGCAAGTTACTGGTTGCCGAAGACCCCAAACCCGGTGTTGGCTGGGTATCAGAATGGCGGTACCACGAAAGCACAGTGTTTCTACCCAAGGTTTCTCTACGTTCAGGGGTATCGGGAGTACGGCATCGTCCAGATGTGGGCATAATAAACAAAGTTAATTCCCCACATTCAGACACACGGTTGTTAAGGGTGATGGATATGAAAACAAGCATGAAAGAAAAAATTATAAAACCCAGTACCAGTCATAGGTTTGGACACACCTACTCATTACAGGGTTTTTCTTTATTTTATACTATTTTCTACATTGTAGAATAATAGTGAAGACATCAAAACAATGAAATAACACATATGGAATCATGTAGTAACCAAAAAAGTTAAACAAATCAAAATATATTTTATATTTGAAATTCTTCAAAGTAGCTACCCTTTGCCTTGATAACAGCTTTGCACACTATTGGCATTAGTTGGTTTTGTACCTGAGGGTTTGCAAGTTCAAAATGCTCACACTTTGCTGGCTATTGCAGTCGGCGCATCACTGTGATTGGTTCATGTCCATAGATCTGAAGGATACGTACTTTCATGTGGCTATACATCTTCCCCACCGAAAGTTTCGGAGGTTTCATTTAAAGGGTGTAGCCTATGAATTTCTGGTCCTGCCTTTTGGACTTTAAGTATTGGCCTATCTGGACGATTAGCTGGTCATAGTGGAGTCGAGGGAACAGGTGGAGCTCCATACTGCCACACTGGTTTCCCATATTCAGTCTCTGGGGTTCAGAGTGAATCACAGGAAAAATGGTTTGACTCAGCACATTCAATTCCTGGACTCAGTTCTGAATCATGTGCTTTGGTCCCAACAAAGTAGGTTTGAATTCCAGCTCTGTCTGGTACAGTTCTTTTATGATAGCTATTGTGTCTCTAGGACTTCTGTTGATATGTCTGTTTCAGCGCTGTTGATGAGTCTGTTTTGCAGGTTCTCTGTTGCAGGTGGTTCTCATGGGCCGGGTAGTGTCCCGCAGGGTGATCACGACAGACGCATCCTTTATGAGATGGGGAGTACTCTGTGTGGGCTACTCGATGAGGGATTAGGTCAACAGCGTAAAGGGAGTTGCATATCAATTACCTAGAGATACTGACAGTTTGGCTGGTGCTGAGGCGTTTCCATTGAAGGTTTATATGGCAGCCATCTCTGCGTGTCATGTAGGGATGGACAGCTCCACACAGGGGACTCATCCTCCGGTGGTGTGGCCCCTAAAAGGCGTGTCGACTCATGGCGCCGACTAGGGACCGGGCCTTGGTCCCCTCAGTGTGAGTCTCCGTTTGAACCATTAGAGTCTGTGGACCTAAAGCTAATTTCCTACAAGACTGCCCTGCTCGTGGCCTTGGCATCAGCCTAGCATGTTGGGGATCATAGTAACCTTGCCATGATTCATCGACTCTGGTTGATGCTATGCAAGCGTGAGTGTGCGCTTTACCATGTCACAACAAGTGTTCTGTTGTTTTTGACGGTTCTTTTTACAAGTTCTGACATTTCAGGCTCACAAGGTAAGTATTGTTCTTGGAACCATGGGTTCTATGGACTTGGGCTGCAGTGGCAGCGTGTCAAGTTGCAGCAGATTCTGGTTCCCTATATGGGGTTCTGACAGTTCAGGCTTCATCAGGCTCTGACAGTTCAGGCTTCTCAGGTAAGTATTAGGGGAAAAGGTGGCTTCTGTAGACTATTTTTTGACCGGTAGAACGTGTGTATCCTTGAGCTGCCATGCATCTCCTAGTTTGGTACCCAATGAGCCAGCTTGGGGCTTGATTGTATGTCCCCATAGTATGTTATACCAAGTTACCGACTGAATGGCAATGTATGAAAATAACTACTGTTCAGTTAAGGAGGTAATGAGGTATAACATATTTTGCGCAGGGGATTTGGGCTCGCTGAAAAGTGTTACTGAATTGAGGAAATTAATGTCCCGGTATTATAGCCAGGAAGACGCGGCATCCGAGGGCAGGCTTGGCATCCATTAGCCAGTTGGGCGTGATTTCAGTTTTCAGGGGAATATGAATGGTTGTTGATTTCCCTTCAGGGAACAATAGTTGTATTCATAACTGAAATAATATTTGTATATCTGGTCAGTGGGCCATCCTCCAACATTCTCTGAAGCTCTAATTCTCAAAACAGTACTCAGAAGCCGACCTCCCAGTCTCTTCCATCCCCTCCCTGAACTCCCTGAATCCCAAGTCAACCCTCGTCCCTTCCCCCTTGACACTACATCTGAGAGGATTGGATAGGTGTCAGTAATATGGTTGAACCTTGCCCCCTGATAGGTTAGGTGGAATTGCTGCTATATTCCTTACAACTTGAGAAAGTATTCATACCCCTTGACTTATTCCATATTTTGTTGTGTTACAGCCTGAATTTTTGTTCTCACTCATCTACACATAATAACAAAGTAAAAACATGTTTTTTGTGCCCATTTAGTGAAAATAAATACAGAAATGTCACATTTACATAAGCATTCACACCCTTGAGTCAACATATGTTAGAATCACCTCTGGCAGCCATCACAGCTATGAATCTTTCTGGGTAAGTCTAAGAGCTTTGCACACCTGGGTTGTACAATATTTGCACATTATAATGTTTTTAATACTTCAAGCTCTGTCAAGTTGGTTGTTGATCATTGTATATTTGGCCTTGTGTGTTAGGTTGTTGTCCTGCTGAAAGGTGATGTTGTCTCCTAGTGTCTGTTGGAAAGCAGAATGAACCAGGTTTCCCACTCGGACTTTGACTGTGCTTAGCTCTATTCCGTTTATTTTTATCCTAAAGAACTCCCTAGTCCTTGCCAATGACAAGCATATCCATAACATGATGCAGCCACCACCATGCTTGAAAAAATGAAGAGTAGTACTCAATGTGTTGTTATTTGCCCCAAACATAGTTTTTTTATTCATGACATGTAGTTAGTTTATTTGGCCAATTTTTTACAGTTTTACTTTAGTGCCTTATTGCAAACAGGATGCATGTTTTGGAATATGTTTATTCTGTACAGGCTTCCTTCTGTCATTTATGTTAGCATTACGGTTTCCTTCCTCTCCGGCAACAGAGTTAGGAAGGACGCCTGTATCTTTGTAGTGACTAGGTGTATTTATACACCAACCTCATTATGTTGAAAGGGATATTCAATGTCTGCTTTTTTCATTTTGACGAATCTACCAGTAGGTGCCCTTCTTTGCGGGGCAATGGAAAACCTCCCTGGTCTTTGTGGTTGAATCTGTGTTTGAAATTCGCTGCTTGACTGAGGGACCTTACAGATAATTCATTGTATGTGTGGGATTAAAAAAATCATATTAAACACTATTATTGCACACAGAGTGAGTCTATGCAACTTATTATGTGACTTGTTAAGCAAATGTTTACTCCTGAAATTATTTAGGTCATAACAAAAGGTTTGAATTGACTCAAGACATTACAGCTTTTCAATTTTAATTAATTTATAACACAATTCTAAAAACATAACTCCACCTTGACATTATGGGGTATTGTGTGTCACGCCAGAGACAAAAAATCTCAATTTCATTCATTTTAATTTCAGGCTATAACAACAAAATATGAAAAAGTCAAGGGGAGTGAACAATGTTCCCTTTAAACTGCGCATGGGCATCCCGCTGATCCGGCACTGCGAAGCAGAAGAACCACCAGCCTACGCAGAGAAGGACGAGATTGAACTTCACTTAACTTTCTACAGTTTTTCCCCTTAGTTAACATTTCCCTTTAGTGTGGGAAAGTAATTTATTGCATTGAACTACTGTGGGAGTTCAATGCAACATACCGAAACAAAATTAACTATGCAAGACTTAGACGCATCGGAGTACACCAGTCAGAGCTGCAGATCCAATCAGAGCACCAATCAGAGCTGCAGATAGACCAGTGCCATATACGGATCTGTGCCATTCTCTTTAAACTGGACTGTGTTTACAGCATGAGTGGTCGTGAGTAGATGCTCAGTTATAGATACACTATACAGTGCATTCAGAAAGAATTCAGACCCCTTGACTTTTCCACATTTGTTACATTATTTTTGCGAATGTATAAAAAATACAAAACTGAAATAACACATTGACATAAGTATTCTGACCCTTTACTCAGTACTTTGTTGAAGCACCTTTGGCAGGGATTACAGTTGTGCTTCTGGAAGGTTCTCCCATCTCCACAGAGTAATTCTAGAGCTCTGTCAGAGTGACCATCAGATTCTTGATCACCTCTCTGACCAAGGCCCTTCTCCTCCAATTGGCTGGGCAGCCAGCTCTAGGAAGAGTCTTGGTGGTTACAAACTTCTTCCATTTAATAATGATGGAGGCCACTGTGTTCTTGGGGACCTCCAATGATGCAGAAATATTTTGGTACCCTTCCCCAGATCTGTGCCTCTACACAATCCTGTCTCGGAGCTCTACGGATATTTCCTTCAACCTCATGGCTTGGTTTTTGCTCTGACATGCACTGTCAACTACTAGACAGGTCTATGCTTTTCCAAACCATGTCCAATCAATTGAATTTACCACAGGTGGACTCCAATCAAGTTGTAGTAACAGCTCAAGGATGATCAATGGAATCAGGATGCACCTGAGCTCAATTGTGTACTTCCGGGTTGGAGCGAGCGGTCGCATCGGCACTTCGCTCCGCAGGTAGTATAACTTTTTCATTACATTTCATTACATTTCATTATAGTACAACGGTTTGATTTGTCTAATCTTAGCTATTTCTTCTTAGCTAGCTACATAGCCGTCTTTGTATCAAAGATAATTGCATAATTATCGTATTTCGTCGTCTAACGTAGTCTTCACTGCTATTTGCCCAGCAGCTAGCCAGCTAGCCAGCTAGCAAACGCCCACCGATTAGCAGCACTGTAGTAACTATTACACTCAACTGAACGACTTGATTAGTGTAGTGTTAGCTAGCTACATAGCTGTCTTTGCTGTCTTCGTATCCAAGATAATTGTGTAGTTTAGAGTGTGTAGTCTTAGAGTGATTATCTTAATTTACCGAGGTTAGCTAGCCAGCTATTTGTCGTCCTTAACGTAGGAGACTCTGCTAGCTAGCCAACAGCTAACAGCTAACAGTCAACGTCTACTGAATAGAACTCAACAACCCGGTCGCATTCACAGGTAGTATCACATTTTCATTTCATTTCATTACAGTACAACGGTTTGATTTGTTTGATCGTAGCTAGCTACATAGCTAGCTACATAGCCGTCTTTGTATCAAAGATAATTGTGTAGTCTAGAGCGATTTTCTAGGTTAGCTTGCCAGCTATTGTCGTTCTTTTAACGCAACGTAATGTAAACAACACTGCTAGCTAGCCAGCGAATAGCAGCACTGCAGAAACTATTACACTCAACGGAACGACTTGATTAGTGTAGTGTCAACAACGCAGCCACTGCCAGCTAGCCTACTTCAGCAGTACTGTATCATTTTAATCATTTTAGTCAATAAGATTCTTGCTACGTAGCTTAACTTTCTGAACATTCGAGACGTGTAGTCCACTTGTCATTCCGAACTCCTTTGCATTAGCGTAGCCTCTTCTGTAGCCTGTCAACTACGTGTCTGTCTATCCCTGTTCTCTCCTCTCTGCACAGACCATACAAACGCTCCACACCGCGTGGCCGCGGCCACCCTAATCTGGTGGTCCCAGCGCGCACGACCCACGTGGAGTTCCAGGTCTCTGGTAGCCTCTGGAACTGCCGATCTGCGGCCAACAAGGCAGAGTTCATCTCAGCCTATGCCTCCCTCCAGTCCCTCGACTTCTTGGCACTGACGGAAACATGGATCACCACAGACAACACTGCTACTCCTACTGCTCTCTCTTCGTCCGCCCACGTGTTCTCGCATACACCGAGAGCTTCTGGTCAGCGGGGTGGTGGCACCGGGATCCTCATCTCTCCCAAGTGGTCATTCTCTCTTTCTCCCCTTACCCATCTGTCTATCGCCTCCTTTGAATTCCATGCTGTCACAGTTACCAGCCCTTTCAAGCTTAACATCCTTATCATTTATCGCCCTCCAGGTTCCCTCGGAGAGTTCATCAATGAGCTTGATACCTTGATAAGCTCCTTTCCTGAGGACGGCTCACCTCTCACAGTGCTGGGCGACTTTAACCTCCCCACGTCTACCTTTGACTCATTCCTCTCTGCCTCCTTCTTTCCACTCCTCTCCTCTTTTGACCTCACCCTCTCACCTTCCCCCCCTACTCACAAGGCAGGCAATACGCTCGACCTCATCTTTACTAGATGCTGTTCTTCCACTAACCTCATTCCAACTCCCCTCCAAGTCTCCGATCACTACCTTGTATCCTTTTCCCTCTCGCTCTCATCTAACACCTCCCACACTGCCCCTACTCGGATGGTATCGCGCCGTCCCAACCTTCGCTCTCTCTCCCCCGCTACTCTCTCCTCTTCCATCCTATCATCTCTTCCCTCTGCTCAAACCTTCTCCAACCTATCTCCTGATTCTGCCTCCTCAACCCTCCTCTCCTCCCTTTCTGCATCCTTTGACTCTCTATGTCCCCTATCCTCCAGGCCGGATCGGTCCTCCCCTCCCGCCCCGTGGCTCGACGACTCATTGTGAGCTCACAGAACAGGGCTCCGGGCAGCCGAGCAGAATGGAGGAAAACTCGCCTCCCTGCGGACCTGGCATCCTTTCACTCCCTCCTCTCTACATTTTCCTCCTCTGTCTCTGCTGCTAAAGCCATTCTCTACCACTCTAAATTCCAAGCATCTGCCTCTAACCCTAGGAAGCTCTTTGCCACCTTCTCCTCCCTCCTGAATCCTCCTCCCCTCCCCCCTCTCTGCAGATGACTTCGTCAACCATTTTGAAAAGAAGGTCGACGACATCCGATCCTCGTTTGCTAAGTCAAACGACACCGCTGGTTCTGCTCACACTGCCCTACCCTGTGCTCTGACCTCTTTCTCCCCTCTCTCTCCAGATGAAATCTTGCGTCTTGTGACGGCCGGCCGCCCAACAACCTGCCCGCTTGACCCTATCCCCTCCTCTCTTCTCCAGACCATTTCCGGAGACCTTCTCCCTTTCCTCACCTCGCTCATCAACTCATCCCTGACCGCTGGCTACGTCCCTTCCGTCTTCAAGAGAGCGAGAGTTGCACCCCTTCTGAAAAAACCTACACTCGATCCCTCTGATGTCAACAACTACAGACCAGTATCCCTTCTTTCTTTTCTCTCCAAAACTCTTGAACGTGCCGTCCTTGGCCAGCTCTCCCGCTATCTCTCTCTGAATGACCTTCTTGATCCTAATCAGTCAGGTTTCAAGACTAGTCATTCAACTGAGACTACTCTTCTCTGTATCACGGAGGCGCTCCGCACCGCTAAAGCTAACTCTCTCTCCTCTGCTCTCATCCTTCTAGACCTATCGGCTGCCTTCGATACTGTGAACCATCAGATCCTCCTCTCCACCCTCTCCGAGTTGGGCATCTCCGGCGCGGCCCACGCTTGGATTGCGTCCTACCTGACAGGTCGCTCCTACCAGGTGGCGTGGCGAGAATCTGTCTCCTCACCACGCGCTCTCACCACTGGTGTCCCCAGGGCTCTGTTCTAGGCCCTCTCCTATTCTCGCTATACACCAAGTCACTTGGCTCTGTCATAACCTCACATGGTCTCTCCTATCATTGCTATGCAGACGACACACAATTAATCTTCTCCTTTCCCCCTTCTGATGACCAGGTGGCGAATCGCATCTCTGCATGTCTGGCAGACATATCAGTGTGGATGACGGATCACCACCTCAAGCTGAACCTCGGCAAGACGGAGCTGCTCTTCCTCCCGGGGAAGGACTGCCCGTTCCATGATCTCGCCATCACGGTTGACAACTCCATTGTGTCCTCCTCCCAGAGCGCTAAGAACCTTGGCGTGATCCTGGACAACACCCTGTCGTTCTCAACTAACATCAAGGCGGTGGCCCGTTCCTGTAGGTTCATGCTCTACAACATCCGCAGAGTACGACCCTGCCTCACACAGGAAGCGGCGCATGTCCTAATCCAGGCACTTGTCATCTCCAGTCTGGATTACTGCAACTCGCTGTTGGCTGGGCTCCCTGCCTGTGCCATTAAACCCCTACAACTCATCCAGAACGCCGCAGCCCGTCTGGTGTTCAACCTTCCCAAGTTCTCTCACGTCACCCCGCTCCTCCGCTCTCTCCACTGGCTTCCAGTTGAAGCTCGCATCCGCTACAAGACCATGGTGCTTGCCTACGGAGCTGTGAGGGGAACGGCACCTCAGTACCTCCAGGCTCTGATCAGGCCCTACACCCAAACAAGGGCACTGCGTTCATCCACCTCTGGCCTGCTCGCCTCCCTACCACTGAGGAAGTACAGTTCCCGCTCAGCCCAGTCAAAACTGTTCGCTGCTCTGGCCCCCAATGGTGGAACAAACTCCCTCACGACGCCAGGACAGCGGAGTCAATCACCACCTTCCGGAGACACCTGAAACCCCACCTCTTTAAGGAATACCTAGGATAGGATAAGTAATCCTTCTCACCCCCCTCTAAGATTTAGATGCACTATTGTAAAGTGACTGTTCTACTGGATGTCATAAGGTGAATGCACCAATTTGTAAGTCGCTCTGGATAAGAGCGTCTGCTAAATGACTTAAATGTAAATGTAATGTAATTTTGAGTCTCATAGCAAAGGGTCTAAATACTAATGTAAATAAGGTATTTCTGTGTTTTATAAATTTGCTAAAAATTCTAAAAAGCCTGTTTTCGCTTTGTCATTATGGGTTATTGTGTGTAGATTGCTGAGGAATTTATATTTATTGAATCAATTTTACAATAAGTCTAACGTCAAGGGGTCTGAACAGTTTCCGAAGGCAAACAACATTTTCAGTCACCTCCTTGTCTGAAGGACAGGTGGATAAACAGGTTAATGTCAAGCCCTGCATGTTTTTTTCAAACGTGTCATGGACTGTAGGCCTACATTGAACACCGCACATTGGCTGCAACTGTAGGCTGAATAGAAGAGCTATTTCCATGTTAAAATGTTATGGGATGCATTTTCTCCATTGTTTTTGATGGTAGGGAACTCTGGTAGGCCTACATATGATCAAATAGCTACAGTAGCCTATTTGACCACTGTCTGAAACTGTAACTTAAAGCTGGTACAACTTCAGCGCTCACAGTAAATGCACGCTGGAAGTTGCATAGAATTTTCACAACATTCAAGTTTGCTCTCAGCAGACCTGAAAGTTGCTGTGATGAAAAGAATTGAGGGACCATTGGGTTTGAATACCATCTGAGGCACTGTATATCCAATCCTCTCAGACTTCCAAAAGTTCCTAGGGGATAGGGACAAGGGTCTGAATTGTGATTCAGGGTCTCACTTGTAGGTGAGGTTGAAATGCCTCCACTTGTGTCCCAGTGGGTTGATGGCGTAGCGTCTGGAGCGGCTCAGTGCCGCTCCAGGCATAGGATGATGCTTCACAGAGCTCAGGGACTCCACAGATCGCCCACCAGCTTCCTGAGAGAGAGGGAGAGAAAGAGAGAGATTGTTTGTTTGTTTACTTTACTCTTTTTTTCATTTTTTGAATCTATTTCACTTGCTTTGGCAATGTGTTTCCCATGCCAATAATGCCCTTTGAATTGAAATGGGAGAGAGAGAGATTATTAGAGATGACAAGAAGAGCATGACATGACCATGAACAGGTGAAAACAGTGTATGTGTGTGTAGGAGAGAGAGAGAGGCTTTGCACCGTCTGTATGTTGCAGTAGAGAATGGTACAGGGCCTGAAACAAACAACAGATTAGCAGTAGCCTGTGAAACAAGACAGGACTAAAATCCCTTCAATGATGACAAAATGTACAATCTGCAACTGGGAGAGGATTTCAACTCAAAATAGTTAGTCGTTCATTCTATTTCTCCACTTTTTCAGTACTATTTCTTCTACTAGGAGTTCAAAAGGAATAAATGAAAGTCAAGCCATTGCATTTTTCAGGCTTCCTGCCAAAGGGAGCATGTCTGGCCTCCTCTAGGAAAACACACGTGGCACAAGTGCAAAAAGGAACCGAATCACAACTTAATCCTACACAGATGTGGAATCCACCTCTGCTATCATCCCTTGACAGCCCCTGTCCATCTATCCATCTCTCTGTGCTAAAATATCTGTCACCCACATGTGAGCAGAAGCATACTCCTCCAGCCTTCCCCTCACCACCACCAACACCTTTCTTTTCTTCTTTCCCTCATGTATCCCCGTTCTCAGCTATTGTAACACTGGTCAATGCATTAGTATAGACGGCTATATATATCACACATCAACAAATAAACATGCACAAATATACATTAGGATCCAAACATAACTATTTTATAATATGTGTAGCCTACTTAAAACAATGATTACTTCTGTTAAAAACTATACCAAAATATAATAAATTAATGCAAATGAAAATGCGCGCGCGCAGACACACACACACCCTGAATAAAAATGATAAATATATATAATTACCGTTTTCCTCCTACACGTCCGGAGTCCTCCGACCTCATCCAACCCTACCAACATCAGCACTAGTAGAACAAGTATTGGACGAGTTCTGCGTATCTCGAACACAGCCACGAAGCCCTTGGGCGAACTCATTAACTTCTGCGTCCTGTGCTCCATTGGAACCTGTAATAGTTTTAAGCCTGCAATCAATGTTGAGAGCACATGGTTCACCTAAATGCAAAGATTGAATACTTGGTATAAAAAGAGATTGATCAGCTCGGATAGGCTACTTTATTCAGGTGTTTTCATGCAGAAAGCATGAGTAGGCTATCCTTTCTCTGAACCAGAACACGGTGCGTATCACAACTTGGAAACCACATTCTGCAGAGTTGGGATTTGTGCACGGCGCTCCAAATGATCCCTTACCATCAAACTCATATCATTCAGAATCCTGCGCTTTTCCCCTAGGATATAACTGTAAACTCCTACTTTTCCGCCGAGTCCTTCGTTAATTGCATCGCATTTGTATGTTTATTGGATAACTTTGGTACTTCCCTGCCGAGTCCGTAGAGTCGAGTGTTGGGGCAGAGAGAGAGAGAGCACCGCCCAGTCCTAAAACAACCATTTGGCTCTCAGCCTCTGCTCTCCTATTCACTAACGTGCTCTCAAACTTCACCTAGTTATCACCCGGGCGAATGGAGCGTAAAATGGTCAACTGTTTTCAAAGACAGTAAAGTCTTCAAACTATTGTTGAGCTGTAAACTCTTACCAGGCCTAAACAACGACTCGTGCAATGTAATAGATTATCAAACCGCTATGGCTAAAACAAATTATGTAAGTAAGTCATAGACCATTGGCTAAAGCCCCCCAAAAATTAAGGAAAATTTTTTCACATTTATTATAAAGTGTTATTTTACCCCCAAAACGTGACATCGACACCCCTCAAAAATACACCGCAGTAGAGCCGGGGGTTTCATCACGGTCAGTGCCATCCGGAATCATTGGGATAACAGTTAGACCATAACCTGAACCCCTACCTTCAATGGGAGGTAGGTAAGTCCCAAGGATCCCGCATTGCACGGACCGTTTATTCACCTGTTGACGCATGTAGCGCGCAGTTCCAACTGTCAGCGCGGGGACCCATTTTCCAATCCATCTGTTAAAACAGGCTCCATTAGTCCACTTCCTGGCAAGTGGCAACTCAAAACGACTAACATGGATGTAAAAAAACAAAGGTTAACTAACTGAAATCATTGAAAGCTAGGCATACATCTAGCCTATCTCAACTCTCCCTGAGCCCCGTGTAGGTGTGATAGCTCCTCAGCTAATGATGCATCATCCATTGAAGAGGAAGGCTATCATGACTAGCCCACAGTATGCCCCATCCTAGGCTACAGCAATGTGTCACATCTGCAATGCTTTAGGCTTTACCAGGGATTTTTTTCTAGCCTACCTCCCTCCAGTCACCTTCAGAAAGTGCCCACGGTGTCAAATCGAAACTCAACTGCATGTGAAGTGTGCTCTCATAAAAAAAACATCCATTGTGCAGAATGAGGTAAAATATTTTTCAATGGAACTTTTTGGCGTTGCCCATGGTCTGACTGGCCAAGTGGTCCACAGTTTCCCCCTATCCCCATCACTCGGGCTGACCTTAGGAAGACCCCGAGACAGCCTATGGTTTTCAATAGAATTTGACCCCTGTGACTCTTAAGAACATATAGAAAGAATTTGGGGGTTATGTTGCATGATATGTATGGATCAGGCCCAACAAAAATGATTTTGGTGTCCCGTCGTTCCTCCAATAAATTCCCTTACAAAAAAATATTTCCGTTTTGAAACTGCAGTAAAAGTGCAGTAACTGCAATCGGCTGGTATTTTGGACGCACTAATTGCAGAATAATTGCAGTGTACTGCAGCTGAACTGCAGTTACACTGCAATATTATTGCAGTAAAAAAAGTTATTTTGGGCAGTTTTTTGCAGCACTCTAAATGCAGTTATACTGCACTCTGACAGCAATCTTTTTCCAGAAGAGTTATGATCAATGAATCACTTTTTAACTGAGAAAGTTAGCTAGTTGCAGGCCTACGATTAACTTAAAATTGCCCTGACATAATACCAGAAATGAGAGATGAGGAATACTGAAAGAACCATCAGAGAATATCACACATTTTTAAATGCTGTAAAACTACTTCTCTTTAACACATATCTAAACTATTAACACATTAAAGGTATATATTTTTATTAGTGTTTATATATTGTATGTCACATTTTCTGTACATGTCTGTATGTATCAAGATGTTCAAATGAACCTAAACCTGAAAAGTGTAGCCTTTAGACGTCCACTTTGATTCACATGAGGTAAAAAAAAAGGAAAATAAATGCTTTCTAGAGACAGACTTTTTAATAAAGGGCACCTGAATGGCAGTCTCATAACGTTCGCCCCTCACTGGACTTGGCCCTGTGCCCAGGGTCTGGCTGCACTCCAGGTGACTGTGGAACTCGGGGCGGCCTGACCCGACGATGTCACCCACCCTGGGAAGGAGCAGAGAGAAAATAGGGAAGGGGTAGTTGAAAAGAGAAGCTGGACAGGAAATCTTTCATTGGGGCCCTGAAAGATGAGAATTTAATGACACATCTCTTTATTCATCTGTCCATCCACACCAACACTGCACAAGCTAACTTTTCTAAACAGCCACCTTCCACACATTTTTCCAGTTAACCCCCTCCCTACAAACACTTTACAACACATTCAAAGCTTATCCCCACATAGTTTTACTTAAAGCCTTTGCTTATAGCCACAGTTTTACTTTAAAGTCAGTAACACACTATTAGACTTAGCCTACACAACACTCAACCACGCTTAAACATTTACATTTTTCCTTTTAATTAATTAGTCAGAAAAATCACTTTGCTAACACATTGACGTTGATGAATGCACATTAATGAACTGTTCATAAGTCGTGGGTAGGCTACTAATGAGTCCTCCCCCATTTATGAATGGTATATAAGCATTACAATTCATACACATTTGATGTATTATTATATAGTTTATTATAAACTGGGTGGTTCGAGCCCTGAATGCTGATTAGCTGAAAGCCGTGGTATATCAGCTATGAAATCCGCTATGACCAAACATTTATTTTTACTGTTCTGATTATGTTGGTACCCAGTGTATAATAGCAATAAGGCACCTCGGGGGTTTGTGATATACGGCCAATATACCATGGCTGAAAGCTGTATCCAGGCACTCCGCATTGCGTCGTACATAAGAACAGACCTTAGATGGGGTATATTGGCCATATACCACACCCCCTCGTGCCTTATTGCTTAAGTGTAAACATTCATATACAGTGCCTTCAGAAAGTATTCACATCTCTTTACTTTTTCCACATTTTGTGTTAAACTGGGATTAAAATGTGTCATTCTTTGTCAACGATCTGCACAAAATACTCTGTCCAAGTGGAACAAACATTGCAACATTAGTAAAAAAAAAATATAAAAATGTAATTAAACACTAATATATCTATATATTAGATAAGTATTTAAGCCCGAGTCAATACATGTTATAATCACCTTTGTCAGCAATTACAGCTGTATGTCTTTCTGGGTAAGTCTCTAACAGCTTTCAACACCTTCAAGCTCTGTGAAATTGGTTGTTGATCATTGCTAGACAACCATTTTTAGGTCTTGCCATAGATTTTCAAGCATATTTAAGTCAAAACTGTAACTCGGCCACTCAGGAACAGTCACGGTAACAGTCAGTCTTCTTGGTAAGCAACTCGTGTAGATTTGGCCTTGTGTTTTAGGCTAATGTCCTGCTAAAAGGTGAATTCCTCTCCCAGTGTCTGGTGGAAAACAGACAACCATGTTTTCCTCTAGGATTTTGCAGGTGCTTAGCTACATTCCATTCATTTTCTTTTTATCCTGAAAAACTCCCCAGTCCTTAACAATTACAAAAATATCCATAACATGATGCAGCCAGCACTCTGCATGAAAAAATGGAGAGTCTGTTATTTCGGATTTTTTTGAATATTTGTATTCTGTACAGGCTTCCTCCTTTTCACAGAAACTACAATGTTTTTGATCTACCTCAGCTTTTTTCCCGATCACAGCCATTAAACTAATTGTTTTAAAGTCAAATCAAATCTAATTTTATTTGTCACATACACATGGTTAGCAGATGTTAATGCGAGTGTTTAGCTAAATGCTTGTGCTTCTAGTTCCGACAATGCAGTAATAACCAACAAGTAATCTAGCTAACAATTCCAAAACTACTACCTTATAGACACAAGTGTAAGGGGACAAAGAATATGTATGAGTGATGGTACAGAGCGGCATAGGCAAAATACAGTAGATGGTATTGAGTACAGTATATAGATATGAGATGAGTATGTAAACAAAGTGGCATAGTTAAAGTGGCTAGTGATACATGTATTACATAAAGATGCAGTAGATGATATAGAGTACAGTATATACGTATACATATGAGATGAATAATGTAGGGTAGGTAAACATTATATTAGGTAGCATTGTTTAAAGTGGCTAGTGATATATTTTACATAATTTCCCATCAATTCCCATTATTAAAGTGGCTGGAGTTGAGTCAGTGTGTTGGCAGCAGCCACTCAATGTTAGTGTTGGCTGTTTAACAGTCTGATGGCCTTGAGATAGAAGCTGTTTTTCAGTCTCTCGGTCCCAGCTTTGATGCACCTGTACTGACCTCGCCTTCTGGATGATAGCGGGGTGAACAGGCAGTGGCTCGGGTGGTTGTTGTCCTTGATGATCTTTATGGCCTTCCTGTGACATCGGGTCGTGTAGGTGTCCTGGAGGGCAGGTAGTTTGCCCACGGTGATGCGTTGTGCAGACCTCACTACCCTCTGGAGAGCCTTACGGTTGTGGGCGGAGCAGTTGCCGTACCCGGCGGTGATACAGCCTGACAGGATGCTCTCGATTGTGCATCTGTAGAAGTTAGTGAGTGCTTTTGGTGACAAGCCAAATTTCTTCAGCCTCCTTAGGTTGAAGAGGCGCTGCTGCGCCTTCTTCACGATGCTGTCTGTGTGGGTGGACCAATTCAGTTTGTCTGTGATGTGTACGCTGAGGAACTTAAGACTTACTACCCTCTCCACTACTGTTCCATTGATGTGGATAGGGGGGGTGTTCCCTCTGCTGTTTCCTGAAGTCCACAATCATCTCCTTAGTTTTGTTGACGTTGAGTGTGAGGTTATTTTCCTGACACCACACTCCGAGGGCCCTCACCTCCTCCCTGTAAGCCGTCTCGTCGTTGTTGGTAATGAAGCCTACCACTGTTGTGTCGTCCGCAAACTTGATGATTGAGTTGGAGGCGTGTGCGTGGCCACGCAGTCGTGGGTGAACAGGGAGTACAGGAGAGGGCTCAGAACGCACCCTTGTGGGGCCCCAGTGTTGAGGATCAGCAGGGTGGAGATGTTGTTGCCTACCCTCACCACCTGTGGGCGGCCCGTCAGGAAGTCCAGTACCCAGTTGCACAGGGCGGGGTCGAGACCCAGGGTCTCGAGCTTGATGACGAGCTTGGAGGGCACTATGGTGTTAAATGCCGAGCTGTAGTCGATGAACAGCATTCTCACATAGGTATTCATCTTGACCAGATGGGTTAGGGCAGTGTGCAGTGTGGTTGAGATTGCATCGTCTGTGGACCTATTTGGGCGGTAAGAAAATTGGAGTGGGTCTAGGGTGTCAGGTAGGGTGGAGGTGATATGGTCCTTGACTAGTCTCTCAAAGCACTTCATGATGACGGAAGTGAGTGCTACGGGGCGGTAGTTGTTTAGCTCAGTTACCTTAGCTTTCTTGGGAACAGGAACAATGGTGGCCCTCTTGAAGCATGTGGGAACAACAGACTGGGATAGGGATTGATTGAATATGTCCGTAAACACACCAGCCAGCTGGTCTGCGCATGCTCTGAGGGCGCGGCTGGGGATGCCGTCTGGGCCTGCAGCCTTGCGAGGGTTGACACGTTTAAATGTTTTCCTCACGTCGGCTGCAGTGAAGGAGAGTCCGCATGTTTTGGTTGCGGGCCGTGTCAGTGGCACTGTATTGTCCTCAAAGCAGGGCAAAAAAGTTATTTAGTCTGCCTGGGAGCAAGACATCCTGGTCCGTGACGGGGCTGGTTTTCTTTTTGTAATCCGTGATTGACTGTAGACCCTGCCACATACCTCTTGTGTCTGAGCCGTTGAATTGAGATTCTACTTTGTCTCTATACTGACGCTTAGCTTGTTTGATTGCCTTGTGGAGGGAATAGCTACACTGTTTTTCCGGTCACCTTGCCCTGATTAAAAGCAGTGGTTCGTGCTTTCAGTTTCACACGAATGCTGCCATCAACCCACGGTTTCTGGTTTGGGAATGTTTTAATCGTTGCTATGGGAACGACATCTTCAACACACTTTCTAATGAACTCGCTCACCGAATCAGCGTATTCGTCAATGTTGTTGTTTGATGCAATACGAAACATATCCCAGTCCATGTGATGGAAGCAGTCTTGGAATGTGGAATCAGATTGGTCGGACCAGCGTTGAACAGACCTCAGCGCGGGAGCTTCTTGTTTTAGTTTCTGTCTGTAGGCAGGGATCAACAAAATTGGCACCATGGTGAAATCCCTGAGCGGGAACAGAGTTAGGAATGATGCGTGTATCTTTGTAGTGAGCAGACCAAGTATTTTTAGGTTAGGTAAAGTGAAAAGGTAGACTAAACAAGTCGGTAGCAGGTACTCTTACATTGATCTCAAACAATCAAGGATGATCTCACAAGGATAACACAAATCTTATTTTTTACAAGAATAAGGGACACAAGGTGAGTAACTTTTAACTATAACATAAATCACAGTTGTGTCAGCGCCTCAACTATCCATTTGTGGAAAGCTCCTTTCAGGTGGTGGTGCGGATCCGTGGTTACCATTCCCAAAAGGTCATTTGTCCTCTTCACCCTTCCTTTAGGTAAATCCGCTCCTTTGGAGAATTAATCACTCTTTTTTTCCTCCAGTCTCCCTCACTGCCGGTTCCCTCTTCTCTCTTGTAGGGGGAAGAAAATAGGTGATTAGTACTGTCAGCTGTGCTTAACCCACCTCTGATCACCTTTACTCACATGCCGGGCTGGGCTACTATCCGTGGGACCAGCCTGCCCCCTGGTGGTCCTTCCACAGTAGTGACTGGGTGTGTTGAGGCCCCATCCAAAGTTTAGTTAATAACTTCACCATGCTCAGATATTCAATGTATGCTTTTTTTGTACCCAACCACCAATAGGTGCTCTTCTTTGCGAGGCATTGGTCTTTGTGGTTGAATCTGTTTAAAATTCACCTGCTCGACTGAGGGACCTTACATATAATTGTATGTGTGGGGTACAGAGATGAGGTAGTCATAAAAATAAAACACTATTACTGCACACACAATTAGTCCATGTGACTTGATAAGCACATTTTTACTCCTAAACTTATTTAGGCTTGCCATAACAGTGGTTATACTTAACACATTTGTTTTTGATGAATAATAAACACAAAAAAACAATTCCAGTGACAAAAAAATACTATTTGAACCCATTTTAAATTCAGGCTATAACACAAAAAAACGTGGAAAAGGTCAAGGGGTGGGAATACTTTCTGAAGGAACTGAAACTGCAAGGCAGAAACTGAACTTCTGCTGCAGAAATAAGTCAATAGACACGATTCCATTGGTTACACCTTTCTTTTTATTGGGATTACCTTGACAGTCACAAAGTTACCAAATGGAGCCCATTGAAACATTGAAGCGGAGGGGGCAAGCCCCCAGGACTCTCCCTCCCCATCTCTCAGGGTGTGGCATGACATAGTGGGCATTGACCAGAGAAAGAGACTAGGTCTGAAATGGCACCCTATTGCCTATATAGTGCACTACTTTTGGCCAGGGCCCATGGGGTTTTGGGAATAGTGTGCCATTACAGACAGCCAGAGAGACACATTTTAGTGTTAATTAGTAGAATGTAGTGACAGAGAAAAAGAGAATGGAAACTTTGTAGTGTCACTCAGTGTTTGTTGCAACTGCTCAGACAATCTGATAGCCTTTGTTGAATACACACAAAACGCCACAATGGAAGCAGAAGGAATATGGGAAGAGCAATGCTATCTCAAGCCACACTCAGTGAAAATGTGGAATGTTTTAAAATTTTAATTTGAAATGCAAGCAGTCCAAGTCCAGTAGGCTGAGAGGAGTTGAGCACTCAGGGCGCCATTTGGGATTGAGACTAAAAGTAATGTACTATACAGGGAGCCATTTGGGATCGAGACTAAAAGTAATGTACTATACAGGGAGCCATTTGGGACACAGCCCATCTCCCGATCTCTGGTAACACACACCATTGTGCCATAAATCCAAACCCTTTCATTAAACGGATTTCAAAATGAAGTTGTAAACAATATTTTTGTATGGGTGGTGGAAAGTCAGTGCACATGGAGTATAGCAGTTTATTGAAGCTTAAAAGGATAGTTCACCCAAATTACGATTTGCTTTTCTTACCCTGTAAGCAGTCTTTGGACACGGTATGAGAACAAGTCATGCTTTCGTTTAGTTTCCCTGGCACCGTTGCTACATGCTAACATTTTAGCATTTGGGCCACAAGTCCCATTGAAGTCTTGGAACTGATATTACCAATTTTTATGCATATTTTCTTCATTTAACTAGGCAAGTCAGTTAAGAACAAATTCTTATTTATCATGTCCAAATGTATGAACGTGATGCATGACAAATGCCAATATTGGTCCCATGATTTGAATGAGATTTGTGCTAAAACGTTAGCACGTGATAACAGTGCCAGGGAAAGTAAACCAAAGCATGTTGTTGTCATACCTTGTCCATAGACTGGCTTACAGGATAAGGAAACCAATGCCAGTGTAATTTGAGTGAACTATCCCTTTAACTGGACAAGAAATACACCCATGCTAATGTAAAGCGTATGGGACGGTCAGAATTCCAGACTCCTAATAGATGTTGAGCAGAACATGGTCCTGGGGAAGAATAGCAACACAGACACACGCAGAGATCCGCTCAACTGAGTCTCTTAAACAGACACCGTCACTAACAGCAGACTCTTGAGACCGTAACAGCTGGCTCTGCTCGATTCATACAATATAGAAATGTGTTTATATATATTTATATTCAGACAGATGTATGCCGTTCTCAGTTTGTCAATGAATTTAGTTTGTTCCTAAAACTGACAATTTTGGTCACACAGAATGAATCTCTGCAGCACAGACAGAAAACGACAGGAACCACAGATAAAACATCTTCATTATTATATCTGCGTAAATAGAGGTATCATAAATGACAATGACACTAACTCACAGCTATTGGAAATAGTAGAGGACTTGAGTGTAGGAAAAGGCAGCGAGCGCGATGGAATGGGGGCCAGAGAGCTTTGAGAAGCACGACAAAGCACTAAATACAAAAACACAAGACGATTCATCACTAATATACTAAAGGGAAGGCGGGGTGTTACAAAAACACAACGTATAAAATGTATTGGAAATGGCATGACACTTAATGGATGCATCTACACTGCTGCACACTACACACTAGGCTAAAGAGGGACTCCACCGGTTGGTTATACAGATACAGGGGCAGGGCTGGGGAGAGAGAGGTAGGACAGGAGAACAGAAGAGCGACACACACTACTACACCAGCATCAAGAGAGGGAGGGCAGCAGTTACCCCTCTGACACATGGTCAGATCTGTGGTTATTGGCAAGGGGTAGTCATCCACTAATTCAGTGCCATGAGGAATAGATGGGTAGAACAGGAATTGTAGACAACTATGGTAATGTAACTTGTGGCTTTAATTTGACCAGAGCCCTATGTTGCTCTGCTCAGTAGTACTATATGAAGAAACTACATTTCATAGGGGTGGAATGGATTTTTTGTTGAGATTAAAAGAGGTCGAAGACCCTTTAGATGCAGATGGTGTTTTTTGTACTCCACAGGACGTTTGCATTATCTATACATTTATGTGTTTAATCATTTCATAATTTTCAACACTTTTGAAAGCATGGTCCTGTTTTTTAAAAATTAGTTTTCATTTGTCAGCCAGCGCATGGGAAAAAACAGAATCGATGGGAAGGTAGCGATCCCATGCTGTTGTCTTTCGCTCCCTCCTCCCTGTTGCACCGCTCTTTCTGCCCGATCGCGAGGGGGCGGTTAGCAGCGTGTCTCGTAGATGCCGCTGCGGCCGATGTAGCGCACCCATTTGATGACGTCGTGGTCACTGTAGTTCAGCTTGGGCTCGAACACCTTCAGGTAGCGCACCTTGAGCCCGGACGGAGCAAATGGCACCTGGGAGACCATAACAGAACCATAATGACACCTGGGAGAGAGTTCCATATTTGACAGAACAGAAATGTTTGCACATCTGGGTCATTCAACCATAGGAGTTGGCTATACAGCACAAACTGACCTGGAGCTCAGCTACAGTAGAGATGACTGTGTAAAGGAAATAAAAGACCTAATCACCTCAAAGTTCATGGAGATGGGAGGGCGCGCCCACTTCTTCTTGTCGTTGGTGGGCAGCAGCTCGATCTCGGCACTGATCTGAGACTCCTTCATCCCTGCCATACGCTTGATCCTGGAAACACATATACCCACATACAGTTTACACCATTCCACAGCACACACACACACACACACACACACACACACACTAGGGATGGGCACGGTTAATCTAAATGGTTGTTAGTATTCCAAGTATTAAGAGATATACACACACAGACCAATCAAAAGTTTAGACACACCTACTCATTCAAAGGTTTTTCTTGATTTTTTTCTATATTGTAGAATAGTGAAGAGATCAAAACTACAAAATAACACATATGGAATCATGTAGTAACCAAAAAAGTGCTAAACAAATCAAAAATAGATTTTTCTAAGTTTTCTTGATGACAGTTTTGCACAGCTCTTGGCATTCTCTCAACCAGATTCACCTAGATACATTTTCCAACAGTCTTGAAGAAGTTCCCACATATGCTGAGCACTTGATGGCTGCTTTTCTTTCACTCTGCGGTCCAACTCAATCCAAACCATCTCAATTGGGTTGAGGTCGGGTGATTGTTGAGGCCAGGTCATCTGATGCAGCACTCCATCACTCTCCTTCTTGGTTAAATAGTCCTTACACAGCCTGGAGGTGTGGCAGTTTCATCATATCCCTTGATGGTTGTTGCCCAGACTGCACTTGAAGACAATTTCAAAGTTCTTAGAATTTTACAGATTGACTGACCAATTTGTAAGTATTGACTTAAATGTAAATGTAAATGCCAGTTTCATCATATCCCTTGATGGTTGTTGCGACTGCACTTGAAGACAATTTCAAAGTTCTTAAAATTGTACAGATTGACTGACCTTCATGTCTTAAAATAATGATGGACTGTCGTTTCTCTTTTCTTATTTGAGCTGTTCTTGCCGGAATGGACTTGGAATTCTACCAAATGGGGCTATCTTCTAAAATAAATTTTGTTTTGTGTAACACTTTTTTAGCTACTAAATGATTCCATATGTGTTATTTCATAGTTTTCATGTCTAAATAAAGAAAAACCCTTGAATGAGTAGGTGTGTCCAAACTTTTGAATGGTACTGTATATATATTTTTTGGGGGCCCATTTTTACAACTGAGAAAGCTTAGTCTTCATGAAATATTACATATCAGCGCGACAAAACAAACCCCGGCAAGAAGTCACAATGCGCTTTAAGAGTTCTCCAGCGTTGCTTCGATCAGTCAGTATGAGACAGCTGGTGTTCTCATTTGCATGTAGGCTACTCGACTGTATTATAAAAAAAATACCATTTACAAGTGGAGTCAGCTATGAACGTTACAGCAGTAAAATATAATTCTCATTTACATAGACAAGTTCAACAATATACACCACCTACTGCGGTGCAACGGTAGTGCTGTTATCGGCTTGATCTCTTGCAAACACTTGCATGGAAAAGTCGACCCTAAGCAACTATAGCATGTTTGAACTATAATATTCACCATCAAAAAAGGTTCCAATATTAAACTCAACATCCAAAAGAAAAACTAGCAACTAGCCAGATAGCAACTCCAGCATTCAAGTTCATTTGGCTGTAGACTAATCACCCACCGGTAGGCTATACACATTTGCAAGCAATGCGTGTGTGGATCTGTTTGCTAGCCAGCTAAATTTGCTAGCTAGCTTGCGCCACTTACTAGTTGCAGAGCTGGCGTAGTGATTATTATCCATAGTGTCCAGCATGTGGACACAGGTCTTGCAGAGGAGTCTAAAATATGGTCCAACTAACAAGTTTTGAGCTCGGAAAATATTCTCAATCCTTTGCTGAATGAAAATCTCCAACAATTCAACTATCATTTATAATGAGTCTCATTTGTAATGAGAGGGACATAGCTAGATATACAATAGAAGTCAGAAGTTTACATAAACTGAGTTTAAATGTCTGTGTTTCACAATTCCTGACATTTAATCCTAGTAAAAATTCCCTGTTTTAGGTCAGTTAGGATCACCACTTTATTTTAAGAATGTGAAAATGTCAGAAAAATAGGAGAGAGAATGATATATTTCAGCTTTTATTTCTTTCATCATATTCCCAGTGGGTCAGAAGTTTACATACACTCAATTAGTATTTGGTAGCATTGCCTTTAAATTGTTTAACTTGGGTCAAATGTTTGGGGAGCCTTCCACAAGCTTCCCACAATAAGTTGGGTGAATTTTGGCCCATTCCTCCTGACAGAGCTGGTGTAACCGAGTCAGTTTTATGGGCCTCCTTGCTCACACACGCTTTTTCAGTTCTGCCCACAAATGTTCTATAGGATTGAGGTCAGGGCTTTGTGATGGTCACTCCAACAACTTGACTTTGTTGTCCTTAAGCCATTTTGCCACAACTTTGGAAGTATGCTTGGGGTTATTGTCCATTTGGAAGACCCATTGATTTGCACTTTTCGCATCAAAGTGCGTTCATCACTAGGAGACAGAACGCGTCTCCTTCCTGAGCAGTATGACAGCCACGGGGTCCTATGGTGTTTAAACTTGCGTACTATTGTTTGTGCAGATGAACGTGGTACCTTCAGGCATTTGGAAATTGCTCCCAAGGATGAACCAGACTACAATTTATTTTCCTGCGGTCTTGGCTGATTTATTTTAATTTTCCCATGATGTTAAGCAAAGAGGCACTGAGTTTGAAGGTAGGCCTTGAAATACATCCACAGGTACACCTCCAATTGACTCAAAATATGTTAATTAGCCCATCAGAAGCCATGCCAAGTCATGATATTTTCTGGAATTTTCAAAGCTGTTTTAAAGGCACAGTCAAATGTGTGTATGTAAACATCTGACCCTCAGCCACACACACAGTCCGGATTAGTTGATAAAAACAAGAGTTTGCAGCTCTTAGGGCCCTGGTTAGCACTCATCGATCGCTCGACCCCGCGTGTCGTGAAAGAAAGTCCCCAATTAAAACCTTTTTTCGGTCAGTAGTTTATAGATGACTGCGAAGCATACACATTCATCAGGCTGGCACATAACCTGGGTTGAGTTCATTAGGCACGAAACAGAAACAATTTACTGAAACAGGGAGGGACTACCTGGACATGCCCAATATGTTTCTATTCCCCCTCCCCCCGGTTGCATTATGTTTTCCAACGTGAGCCCTAATAAACAGGACCCTGGTACGGATAACCTGAGAACGACAGTGAGGAAAACTTACTTCCAGACGATGGCGTTCTCGCTGGCCTTGTACTTGGCCTTGCCCTTCATGCAGATCACCTGGACCCCGCTGGTGTTGAGAGGGGTGGGGATGCGCACCTGGGTAGTAAGAACATGGAAAAAGACATTCAGCTCAGTGGATCCATTCCCCATCTACAAACACTCATTCATTAGTTAATGGGTGAGACCAAGGGTGCATCCGAAATGGCTGTTGAGCACTACTACAAAAGTAGGTTATTTCAGGACTTTTACCTGACCGTGATGACCACGACCTGGTCAGGTACTGTGTCCAAATGCTCATATGGTACCCCTATATCCCTCTGTAGCCATACCTCAATTTTCTGAGCCAGAAGCGAGGGCTTGAAGTTGGACTTAATGACCACCTTGACTTCAAGCTTGGTGCGGCCCACCTCCCTGACAAGGGGGATGACACGGAAGGGTAGGATGATGTCCTTGGTGGTGCGGTACCTGTGGAGAAGAAGAGGCAAACACACACACACACAAAACGGACACACGGTCAGAGCCTGTGTGTGAATGTGTGTGTGCGTGTGTCCGTATCACACAGGCTGCTGGTTACCTCATGAGCTCACACTCTCCGTCCGGAGGAATGAAGCTGATGCTGCGCTCAGCGTCAAACTTGCTGAGACGCACACACTGGTGGAATGTACAGTCGTCAATGGCTATGGATTGCTTACCGCCACCACCGCCACTAAGAGGAAGATAAAGAAGAGAGGGAGGGAGAGAAAGGTGTTTAAAGGGGACAAGACACACACACACTGGAGGGGAAACCTAAACTAATCATAATACACAGACATTTTAATGTCTGTGTATTACAAAATGGATGACAGTGAGATTTAACGACTAACACAAATTTACAAAGAGTATGAATTTCAAATTTGAGCTGATGCACACACTGAACTCCTTCATACTGAAATACACACACACACACACACACACACACACACACACACACACACACACACACACACACACACACACACACACACACACACACACACACACACACACACACACACACACACACACAAATTGCCTGGTCAGTCTGACTTGCATGCCATGTCGCGTTCAGAAGGATGCAACATTTGATTATGAACACTACCATCCAATTCTACATGTCAGAAAATCAGACACACAACATTGCTCTGTAGTGAACGCAACCATGTGTAGACAAAACGATGGACAGACAAGACAGACACACACAGAGGCAGATTGAGGCAGACTGAGTATGGAGAGAGCAGTCTGACCGAGTGAGTGATGTACACTACCTGCCCCCCAAATCACTGAGGTCCAGCACAGAGAGGGAGAAAATAAAAACACAAATCAAGGGGGAACACACAGAGCTTGACACTGACACTTAAAATATTAGCACTCTTAACATAATGCCAGGAAATAAAAAAAACTTCATAGAAAAGGTGATGGAAAATGATGAACAAAGTCACATTTTTCCCACACTGTTACGTTACAGCCTTATTCTAAAATGGATCCAATACAAATATCCCTCAATCTAGACACACTTCCCCAAAAGGACAAAGTGAAAACAGGCTGAGAAATCGTTGCACATGAAGTACAAATAAAAAACAGAAATGCCTTATTTACATAAGTATTCAGACCCTTTGCTATGAGATTCAATTGAGCACAGGTGAACCCTGTTTCCATTGACCATCCTTGAGATGTTACTACAACTTGATTGGAGTCCACCTGTGGTCATTTCAATTGATTGGACATGATTTGGAAAGGCACACACCCGTCTATATTAAGGTCCCACAGTTGACAGTGCATATCAGAGCAAAAACAAAGTCATGAGGTCGAAGGAATTGTCAGTAGAGCTCCGAGACAGGATTGTGTAGAGGCACAGATCTGGGGATGGGTACCTAAACATTTAGGGATGGGTACCTAAAAAAGGTTCCCAAGAACACAGTGGCCTCCATCATTCTTAAATGGAAGACGTTTGGACTCTTCCTAGAGCTGGCCGCCCGGACGAACTGAGCAATCAGGGCAGAAGGGCCTTGGTCAGGGAGGTGACCAAGAACCCGATGGTCACTCTGACCGAGCTCCAGAGTTCCTCTGTGGAAATTGGAGAACCTTCCAGAAAAACCACCAAACAGGCCTTTATGGTAGAGTTCTAAAATGCTAAAAAAAAAGTGTAAAACCTGTTTTCTCTTTGTCATTATGGTGTAGTGTGTGTAGATTGATGAGGGGAAAAAAAGATTTAATCAGTTTTAGCCTGGTCCCAGATCTGTTGTGTTCTTGCCAAATTCATTGATGTCATTGGCAAGCCAAACATTGTGGAAACAGGATGCACCTGAGCTCAATTTCGTGTCCCATAGCAAAGGGTCTGAATATTTACGTAAATAAGGTATTTCCACTTTTTATTTTTAATAAATTAGCTTTTTTAAATGATTTTTTTTTACTGTTTTTGCTGTCATTATTCAGTATCAGTATTGTGTGTAGATTGATGAGGGAAACTGGTTATTGAATCATTTTTAGAATAAGGCTGTAACGTAACAAAACGGGGAAAAGGTCAAGGGGTCTGAATACTTTCCGAATGCACTGTATATATATATATGTTTTAGACCAGAGGAAAGAGTTCCTCCTACTGGCCCTTCAACACCAGTTCCAGCAGCATCTGGTCTCCCATCCAGGAACCAACCAGGACCAACCCTGCTTAGCTTCAGAGGCAAGCCAGCAGTGGGATGCAGGGTGGTATGCTGCTGGCAAATCAATCAAATAAAAGCAGTTCAAATCTAAATATTCAAAGCCGGCCACACCCGTTGTCCCCTCACCTTTTGCCCGTCGCCTCCTCGGAGGCGCCCCCCTTGCCCTGTTTGTCGATGACGATCTTGTCGTTCATGCCAAATTTGCACTCCGGCATGCCGCTCAGGTAGCTTTTCATCACCACGCGGCCTGAGACGTGGGCGCTCAGCACCTGGCCTGATTTGAGCAGAAGAAGAGGTTACCATGGAGCAACACTGAAGGCAGGTAACCGGTTCAGGAGAGCTGTCAAGGAGTGGTTTACACATTAAAAACAGGCAGGTGGCGGCCTCTAGTGTCCACACTGGCACTATACCACTCCTCTAAATTTGCATTCATCGTCATATTTATTTAACCTTGATTTAACTAGGCAAGTCAGTTAAGAACACATTCTTATTTACAATGACAGCCTACCGGAGAACAGTGGGTTAACTGCCTTGTTCAGGGGCAGAACAACAGATTTTTACTTTGTCAGCTCTGTGATTCGATCCAGCAACCTTTCGGTTACTGGCCAACGCTCTAACCACTAGGCTACCTGTCACCCAAAAATATTATAAATATATTGGCACCCTTGCACTTTTCTTAAATAATTCCCTATTTCTGCTAAAATGTTTGGTTTACACACCTTGTTATTGGATTTTTAACATTGCAGAACCAATTTCTGTGCTACACACAGGATTTTTTTGTTTAATTTTTACATTGTAATTTCAGAAAATGTCCATAACATATCTGCAGTAATAGTGTAATGATAGTGTTTCACAGGTGTTACTTAACCGCCAGCGATATTGGCCTATTGATTTCTCCCACCGGAGAGGCATCTGTTGTCAAAATGGGAAAGCTGTTATCTAGCGGAAATCGCTCTGTCATTTCGATTTAGATGGCCACAATGATTCCCTTGCAGTATTCAGTGCTTGATTTCTCACATAAACAGAAATTGAGCATACAGTGTAGACTATTAGAAACATGGATATTACACAGGATTTCCCACTAGATAACACCGCCAAAGTCAGAACAGCTTTCCCACGTGTACAACAGATGCCGCGTCGGCGGGAGAACTCAATAGGCAACAATCTTAGGTGTAGCACCTTTAAGTCTACTCTTTTAATCGTGGGGTTGCTATGCTGCCTCTGGTACTGGGGGTCTTGAATGTGTGCAAGACATCATGAAATCAGCAGATTATCAAGGTGTTTTGGAGTCCAATGTTCAAACCAGTGTCCAGAAACTGGGTCTCCATCGAAGATTGTGGGACTTCCAGCAGGACACATATCAAAAAGCAGCCAGGAATGGTTCAAATCACATCCAAAACCAATGGTGAGATCTGGTGGAGGGCACCTCTCAAAAAAAAATTAGAGCAGTTTGTTGCTGCCAAATTGATAGCAGAAAGGTACAGCAAGCTCATTGAAGCCTTTGTCTGCAGTAATCTTGGCCAAAGGCTGTGCAACAAGCTCCGGGGTGCTACTAATTTTGTCCATGCCATTTGTCTTTATTTTCTAAACTGATTTTCAAAAATGCACTTGGTTCTGCAATGCTGAAAATCCAATAACATGGTGTGGAGACCAAAAGTGTTTTTCCATTTCAACTTATTTTAGAAGAATTTGGGACATTTTTACAAAAAGTGCAAGGTTGACAATATATTTGGCCGCAACTGTAAAGCCTAGTAGCCTAGTCTTTGTAATGTGAGATCATGATAGATCATTGGATCACTGACCTTATCTAGTCTTGGTGATTGTAGATTGTGCATATATAGTGAGCTCCAAAAGTATTGGACAGTGACACATACTTTGTTGTTTTGGCTCTGTACTCCAGCACTATGAATTTGAAACATTACAATGACTATGAGGTTAACATGCAAACTGTCTTTTTCATCCATTTCGGGGGAACCGTTTAGAAATTACAGCACTTTTAGTACATAGCCCCACCCCCGCCATTTTAGGGGACTGAAAGTATTGGGACAAATTCACTTATGTGTATTAAAGTAGTCAAAAGTGTAGTATTTGGTTCCATATTCCTAGCACGCAACAATTACATCAAGATTGTGACTCTACAAACTTGTTTCGATTTTTGTGCCCAATACAAATGTACAGTAAATAATGTATTTTGTCATTTCCGAGTCCCTTTTATTGTAAATAAGAATAGAATGTGTTTCTAAACACTTCTACATTAAATGTGGATGCTAACATAGTGTCACGCCCTGACCGTAGATTGCTTTGTATGTTTCTATTTTTGTTTGGTCAGGGTGTGATTTGGGTGGGCATTCTATGTTTGTATGTCTAGGTTTTGTATTTCGGCCGGGTATGGTTCTCAATCAGGGACAGCTGTCTATCGTTGTCTCTGATTGGGAATCATACTTAGGTAGCCTGTTTTTCCACTTTTAGTTGTGGGTAGTTGTATCCCTGTTTAGTGTTTGTTTCACCTTGCAGGGACTGTTTTGGGTTTTCCTTTTGTTATTTTTGTATTCATTGTTCAGTTCCTTACAATAAAGATGAACGTGTATCCCGATGCATTTTGGTCTGACGATTCCTCTTCTTCTGATGAAAGCCTTTGCACATAGTGAATAATGAGTGAGAAAGACGCAGAAATATCACCCCCCCCCCACAAAAAAATGCTAACCTGTTATGTTATTGTAAATGGTGAGAACTTAGCATGTCTTGGGGGTATGATATTTTTAAGTCTAACTTTCTCACTCCTCTCTATTCACAATTCATTCAGGACTATCCGTCATCATGGTAGCGTCCACATTAATGTAAAAGTGTTTAGAAACATTATTAACCGCACCCACTGAATTATTAAAAAATATGTATTTCTTACATAAATAAGCCGCACATGTCAATAAACCGCAGGTACCTGTACATTGAAACAAATTAACTTTACACAGCCTTTAAACGAAACACGGCTTGTAACAAAAATTAAACAGTAGCCTACCAAGAAAGTAATTGGTCACTATCTTCCTCCTCCTGTGCACTGAAACCACTGAAGTCATCTCCTTCGGTGTCGGAGTTGAATAGCCTCAGAATTGCTTCATCCGATGTTGGATCGCTGCCCTCTTCAACACACAGCAGTCCAGCCTTTCGAAACACGTTGATGATAGTGGATGTTTTTGACAATGCTCCACGCTGTCAGCAGCTCTATTTCCTTTTCCAACAGCCAGATCGATCACCTTCAACTTGAAAGCTGCATCATATGCATTTCTCCGTGTCTTTGCCATGATGAGGGTGACAAAATTACTACCGTAATCAGAATGATGGGAAGTTTGAGCGCGCTCGATTTACGTCACATTATATAGTTTTATGGCGGCATGAATCTTGTGAAAGCGGGAAAAATCCATAAATTAGCCGCGTCATTGTTTAAACCGTGAGGTTCAAAGCGTGGGAAAAAAGTAGCGGCATATAGTCCGGAAATTACGGTAAGTAGCTGTAATAAAAAGGTGCCCAGAGTAAACTGCCTGCTACTCAGCCATAAAAGCTAAAATATGAATAGAATTAGTAGATTTGGATAGAAAACACTGAAGTTTCTAAAACTGTTTGAATGATGTCTGTGAGTATAACAGAACTCATTTGGCAGGCAAAAACCTGAGAAAACAATCCAACCAGGAAGTGGGAAATCTGAGGTTTGTAGATTTTCAAGTCATTGCCTATCGAATATACAGTGTATATGGGGTCATATTGCACTTCCCAAGGCTTCCACTAGATGTCAACAGTCTTTAGAACCTTGTTTGATGCTTCTACTGAGAAGGAAGGGGGAATGAGAGCTGAATGAGTCAGAGGTCTGCCAGAGTGCCATAAACTGACCACGCGGCGTTCACATGAGAGGTAGCTTGCGTTCCATTGCAATTCTACAGACAAATTAATTCTCCAGTTGGAACATTATTGAAGATTTATGATAAAAACATACTAAAGATTGATTCTATACATCGTTTGACATGTTTCTACGAACTGTAATATAACTTTTCGTCAGAACTTTCGCTTGAACTTGAGTTTGGATTGTGTACTAAACGCGCAAACAAAAAAGAAGGTATTTGGAAATAAATGCACTTTATCAAACATTTATTGTGGAACTGGGACTCCTGGTGGGAGTGCATTCTGATGAAGATCATCAAAGGTAAGTGAATATTTCTAATGCTATTTCTGACTTCTGTTGACTGCACAACATGGCGGATATCTGTATGGCTGTTTTGTTGTCTGAGCGCTGTACTCAGATTATTGCATGGTGTGCATTTTCGGTAAACCTTTTTTGAATTCTGACACAGCGGTTGCTTTAAGGAGATGTTTATCTAAAGTTCCATGCATAACACTTGTATTTTCATCAATATTTATGATGAGTATTTCTGTAAATTGACGTGGCTCTCTGCAAAATCACCGGATGTTTTGGAACTACTGAACATAACACGCCAAAGTAACTCAAATTTTTGGATATAAATATGAACTTTATCGAACAAAACATACATGTATTGTGTAACATGAAGTCCTATGAGTGTCATCTGATGATGATCATCAAAGGTTAGTGATTCATTTTATCTATATTTCTGCTTTTTGTGACCTCCTTGACTGGAAAAAATGGCTGTGTTTTTCTGTGACTTGGTGCTTACCTAACATAATCCTTTGGTGTGCTTTCGCCGTAAAGCCTTTTTTAAATCAGACACTGTGGCTGGATTAACGAGAAGTTTATCTTTAAAATGGTGTAAAATACTTGCATGCTTGAGGAATCTTAATTATGAGATTTGTGATCTTCTTTGTGCATAACACAAGTAATTTTTCCAACAATTGTTTACAGACAGATTATTTCACTTATAATTCACTGTATCACAATTCCAGTGGGTCAGAAGTTTACATACATTAAGCTGACTGTGCCTTTAAAACAGCTTGTAAAATTCCAGAAAATGATGTCATGGCTTTAGAAGCTTCTGATAGGCTTATTGACATCATTTGAGTCAATTGGAGGTGTACCTGTGGATGTATTTCAAGGTCTCTTTTCTTGGGAAAATCAAAGAAATCAGCCAAGATCCCAGAAAAAACATTGTAGACCTCCACAAGTCTGGTTCATCCTTGAGAGCAATTTCCAAATGCCTGAAGGTACCACATTCATCTGTACAAACAATAGTACGCAAGTATAAATACCATGGGACCACGCAGCAGTCATACCGCTCAGGAAGGAGACGTGTTCTGTCTCCTAGAGTTGAACGTACTTTGGTGCGAAAAGTGCAAATCAATCCCAGAACAACAGCAAAGGACCTTGTGGAGATGCTGGAGGAAACAGGTACAAAAGTATCTATATCCACAGTAAAACGAGTCCTATATTGACATAACCTGAAAGGCCGCTCAGCAAGAAACAGACATCTTGGTCGCAAACCCATTGGTCGCAAATGGGTCTTCCAAATGGACAATGATCCCAAGCATACTTCCAAAGTTATTGGAGTGGCCATCACAAAGCCCTGACCTCAATCCCTTAGAAAATTTCGAAAATTTGTGGGCAGAAATGAAAAGGTGTGTGCGAGCAGCAAGGAGGCCTACAAACCTGACTCAGTTACATCAGCTCTGTCAGGAGGAATGGGCCAAAATTCGCCCAACTTATTGTGGGAAGCTTGTGGAAGGCTACCCAAAACGGTTGACCCAAGTTTAAATAGTTTAAGGCAATGCATCCAAATACTAATTGAGTGCATGTAAACGTCTGACCCACTGGGAATGTGATGTAAGAAATAAAAGCTGAAATAAATCACTCTACTATTATTCTGACATTTCACATTCTTAAAATAAAGTGGTGATCCAAACTGACCTAAAACAGGGAATTTTTACTAGGATTAAATGTCAGGAATTGTGAAAAAGTGAGTTTAAATGTATTTGGTTAAGGTGTATGTAAACTTCTGACTTCAACTGTACATTATTTATCATTCATTTCTATTGGGCACAAAATAATCTGAAACAACCAAAACAAACAGCAAATGCAGACAACAGTTTGTAGAGTTACAAGCTTGATGTAATCATTGCATGCTAGGAATATGGGCCAAAACTATACTTGACTACTTTAATACACATAAAAGTGAATTTGTCCAAATACGTTTGGTCCCTAAAAACGGGGCCTATGTAAAAACGTTTTTTTTTTTTATATTGTAATTTAAACGGTTTACCCGATATGGATGAAAATACACTCCAATTAATGCTGACAGTCTGCACTTCAACCAGTCTGTCATTATACCATTTCATATCCAAAGTGCTAACATACAGAGCCAGAAAAGAAAAAAAAGTATGTTTTGTAGATCACTGTTGTATGTATTTTCCAAAAGTATCGAATGTGAAGTGCTTTTGAAGTGCCCAATGCACAGCCAGTCTTGCCCAAACGGTCCATTCTTGCTGCCCACGTGATAATGAGGACCAATATGGAAATAAGTTGGAAGACTTCATTGTTTTTTAAATTCTCTATCATTTTTATGTATTGTTGTCCTCACATGAATTAGTCACCTCTAAATGCATTTTAAACATGTCCAATAGAATGTATTAATTCAAGCAAGGCCCAAGACCCGAGTCCAGTGTACGTTTGTCTTTGTTGATTTGTTTCAGTACAGCAGTGTTACAAAGTCCTTGCTGCAAAACACACACATCGGTTTTACCTTGTGGGGACATCAGCAGGTTGACGCTCTCCAGCACATCCAGGAAGAGCTCGTTGCGACGGTACTTGATGCCCTCGCGACGCCAGCCGATCTGCCCAGTCACCTGACTGGTGATCTGAGACTGCTCCTCCTTGGACTGGAGACAGAGAGAGGGAGAAAAGGGAGGGATAGACAGAGATGGAGGAAAAGGACAGGGAGGAGAGAGAAACAAGTGGTTGATAAAGAGAGGAAAAAGGAGGGATGGACAGAGAGGAAAAGGACAGGGTGGAGTAGAGAGAAAAGGGATTGACAGAGAGAGGACAAGGAGGAGGAAAAAGAGAGGAGGGATGGACAGAGGAAAATGACAGGGAGGAGTAGAGAAAAGGGATGGACAGAGAGAGGACAAGGAGGAGGAAAGAGAGAGGAGGGATGGACAGAGAGGAAAATGACAGGGAGGAGTAGAGAAAAGGGATGGACAGAGAGGACAAGGAGGAGGAAAGAGAGAGGAGGGATTGACAGAGAGAGGACATGGAGGAGGAAAGAGAGAAGAGGGATGGACAGAGAGGGAAAGGACAGGGAGGAGGAAAGAGAGAAGAGGGATGGACAGAGAGGGAAAGGACAGGGAGGAGTAGAGAAACAAAGGATTTACAGAGAGGACAAGGAGGAGGAAAGAGAGAGGAGGGATTGACAGAGGACAAGGAGGAGGAAAGAGAGAGGAGGGATGGACAGAGAGGTAAAGGACAGGGAGGAGTAGAGAAAAGGGATGGACAGAGAGGACAAGGAAAGAGAGAGGAGGGATTGACAGAGAGGACAAGGAGGAGGAAAGAGAGAAGAGGGATGGACAGAGAGGGAAAGGACAGGGAGGAGGAAAGAGAGAGGAGGGATGGACAGAGAGGGAAAGGACAGGGAGAAGGAAAGAGAGAGGAGGGATGGACAGAGAGGGAAAGGACAGGGAGGAGTAGAGAAACAAGGGATTTACAGAGAGGACAAGGGGGAGGAAAGAGAGAAGAGGGATGGACAGAGAGGGAAAGGACAGGGAGGAGGAAAAAGAGAGGAGGGATGGACAGAGGACAAGGAGGAGGAAAGAGAGAAGAGGGATGGACAGAGAGGGAAAGGACAGGGAGGAGGAAAGAGAGAGAGGAGGGATTGACAGAGGACAAGGAGGAGGAAAGAGAGAAGAGGGATGGACAGAGAGGGAAAGGACAGGGAGGAGGAAAGAGAGAGGAGGGATGGACAGAGAGGGAAAGGACAGGGAGGAGTAGAGAAACAAGGGATTTACAGAGAGGACAAGGAGGAGGAAAGAGAGAGGAGGGATTGACAGAGGACAAGGAGGAGGAAAGAGAGAAGAGGGATTGACAGAGAGAGGGCAAGGAGGAGGAAAGAGAGAGGAGTGATGGAGAAAAAGAGAAGCGGGTAAAAGGACAGTGAGGAAGAATTAGTAGGGACAGAGATCGGGGGGAGAGAGAAAATGAGAATGTCATTTTTTTTTTTTTACCAGGCAAGTCAGTTAAGAACAAATTCTTATTTACAATGACGACCTACCGGGGAACAGTGGGTTATCGGCCTTCTTCAGGGGCAGAACGACAAATGTTCACCGTGTCAGCTTGGGGATTCAATCCAGCAACCTTTCGGTTACTGGCCCAACGATCTAACCATTAGGCTACCTGTCGCCCCATGCCAGATTGTTATGCCTGTTAACACTTTTCACCTGGGTAATTCTAACGACAACTCAATCTGTAAAGTTGGACTCTGCAATATGTTGGTCATATATCCGTAAGGAGACAGTCACCCCTCTGTGCAAGTTGTTAAACAGCCGAGTCTGCCTTTAAACAACCAATCAAAAGGGAGAGTACTCACATGGTGCTGGAGAATGAAATGACCAAGGGATAAACGGCAGCCACGTAGCACAAAGACAGAGACAGACACCGAGAGACAGAGAGACAGAGACACACACAGAAAGCGAGCCAGCAAGAGAAAAATACATTACACAAGTCTACATCGAATTCATCACTGTCATCAGCTCTGACCGAAGCCATCCCTCATACCCAACATCAACAGCTGAAAAGGTATACTACAGTGTGACTACCACACAGTCCAAACTGGATGAGAGATAACTTAAAATAATGATCATGGTGCCCACCTGGCTCTTGATGCCCGTTTGAGTGATGAAGGTCTTCAGTGCGCCAGTCTCCGAGTTCTGGGGGTAGCCAAAGTCCAGGATCTCTACAAGGGACAAGGGGACCGTGAGACCACACACTTCTGCTATGAGCTCACCAGATGGGCTCACAAAGAAACACCATCTTATTTTATGTAACCCTTATTTGAGCAGGTAAATTCAGAGACCGTGTTGAACATGAGTGACGATCTGGGAAATGGTTGCAGGGGAGGGGTTGTTTCCAACCGTTACTCTCATGAAGTAAAAAAACAATATTGTCTTTCCCAAACATCATAGATCAGAAGAAAGTTGTACTTGTATGTTTTTAAAACATTTCCACTGCTACATTTTCTGTATATTGCTATTCACCTAAAGAAAATGAATATGTGGCCTAGCTGGTCTAGGGGTAATGGCGCAGCTTCTGGCACACATGCACAGGCAGGGCATAGGTTTTAAATCTGGCCAACTGCCTTAGACACAACCTCTCCACCTTTCACCACTATAATTCAATGTCACTATCTGTATAAAACATTTATTTTTAAAAATGTAAAAAGTCATTTTTGAAAAGAAAAGCAATCATAATAATATCACCAATATCTTGAGTGGATATTAGCAAGTCTGCAATGTCTGTCACCGTCACACAGCACACCTCGACATCTGCCGGCGCTATATTTTCTTTAGGTTGAGATTTTCTTGCTTAGAAGTTACAAAAATCTAAACCTAAAAAAACAACAGCACAGCAGAAAGGCTGACCGCAGCACGAGAGAACCACTTCAAGATGTGGCATGACGATTGTGTGGAATTCCTGTAAAGTTTATTAGGTTGTTGTAAAACGATTGGGGAAATAACATGCTGTAAATGAGACCACACACACTAGGGATGGGCAGTTATTAAACTATTCTAATATATGAACGGATTTTAGTATTCGATTACTTTTTGGGGGGAAAAAGCCTATTTTTTCAATGAAAAGACTGTCCAAAATGAAATGATCTATGTGATATTGCTACAAGGGCTGACCCCATTTAGCCGACTAGTCGATTGTTTGCGCGATAGGCTGTTGGTCGAGCGAGATTTCTTTAGTCGAGCAGTAGCAAAAAATAAAATAATGGTGTACAAGACACCAGTCTGATTCACGCTGAGTGGACTGACCCATTGTGGAGGTCATGGGGATGACACAGTCCACCAGTCTAAGACGTGCTACTGAAATTGTATTTGGTTATATTACATAAGAATAGTAATTTTTCATGTCAGGAGAGTAACAATTCCAGCCAAAATAACCTACTGTTTGTTAGTGAACGCTAAATGTCCTCTGATAATATTAGTCTCATGCGACTCGACATCCCCGTGTTTTGAGAAATGTCTGCGTTTGACAGGTGTTGCTCACGGTTTGCGCAAGAAAACAATAACTGATTGGATAAATTGACAACGGATGTTCAAGGAGGTCACTGTCTCGAGCAGTTACTTTTCTTTTAACATCATAAAGTCTGAGCCTGGCCCAGCTCAATCAAATCAATTGCTGGTCGACTCCCACTAGTCATTTATGTGTCTTAATAATTCAATCTAAGTGTGTGCTTAAAAGCACAAGGCAAGCTCAGTGAATATAGTCGATTTGATTAAAACGCATAGGAGGTATCAATATATGGAGAAATACACGATTAAAAATGTCGACCAATTGATTGATCGAAAGGACATCACTTTTTTATGTCGGGGGCAGCCCTAATTGCTACATATATAAGGATAGACCATGACAATCGAAATGTTAGTAAAAATTATTTTTATTACACTTTTTATGAGTGCACTTAAAAAAAGACATACCGGTAGCCTACACACTTTGTAACTTGCTATTGGTCGGGCAATCAAAGCAGCACTACATTCAGAGGCTCCATGTGTCGCAAATAAAGTGGTAGATTTCTAAATCAATTCAAAATGAAATTACAATTATCGAATGAAGTTGGCTAAATGAGAAGGAGCAGGCTAAAATGATCAACCAACAGGTAAGGCTGTTTTTGTAGACAAGGACGAAGAGCGCAGCAAAATAGCCTCAATTAGCCTTGCTAGCTAGCTAGCTGGCAAGTGAAGCTAGCGTCTTTACATCGATTTGATGCTGTCAAGATAAGACACTACCGGATGAGATAATAGATAACCTATCGCTGCAATACGTGTCCTCCATCTCACACACTGGCCCCTGGCCCTCTCCCGCCCCTCCCCCACCCTTCTGCTAAAAACAACAAGCAGAGTACACTGGCTCTTTCCTGAGTAGCGCCCCCATTGAAGTAAGAAAATACAGTGGGGCAAAAAAAGTATTTAGTCAGCCACCAATTGTGCAAGTTCTCCCACTTAAAAAGATGAGAGGCCTGTAATTTTCATCATAGGTACACTTCAACTATGACAGAGTAAATGAGGGGGGAAAATCCAGAAAATCACATTGTAGGATTTTACATTTATTTATTTGCAAATTATGGTGGAAAATAAGTATTTGGTCACCTACAAACAAGCAAGATTTCTGGCTCTCACAGACCTGTAATTTCTTCTTTAAGAGGCTCCTCTGTCCTCCACTCGTTACCTGTATTAATGGCACTTGTTATCCGTATAAAAGACACCTGTCCACAACCTCAAAAAGTCACACTCCAAACTCCACTATGGCCAAGACCAAAGAGCTGTCAAAGGACACCAGAAACAAAATTGTAGACCTGCACCAGGCTGAGAAGACTGAATCTGCAATAGGTAAGCAGCTTGGTTTGAAGAAATCAACTGTGGGAGCAATTATTAGGAAATGGAAGACATACAAGACCACTGATAATCTCCTTCGATCTGGGGCTCCACGCAAGATCTCACCCCGTGGTGTTAAAATGATTACAAGAACGGTGAGCAAAAATCCCAGAACCACATGGGGGGACCTAGTGAATGACCTGCAGAGAGCTGGGACCAAAGTAACAAAGCCTACCATCAGTAACACACTACGCCGCCAGGGACTCAAATCCTGCAGTGCCAGACGTGTCCCCCTGCTTAAGCCAGTACATGTCCAGGCCCATCTGAAGTTTGCGAGAGAGCATTTGGATGATCCAGAAGAAGATTGGGAGAATGTCATATGGGAGACCAAGATGGCATAGCAGTTCAGACGTCTTTTGTCCTTGTCTTGTCGTGTCCTGTATATATATATATTTACAACTTTTTTCACATACATTTCATTTTTAATTTCCATCAACTCATCTTCAAAACACTCTCCTGCAACCCGCCTCACCAATTTATATTTATAAAAAAGTATTATTTACCTCAAATCTGTAATCCTCCAAGAAACTAGTTCAGAAGCTAGTTCAGAAGCTAGTTCAGAAGCTAGTTCAGAAGCTAGTTCAGAAGCTAGTTCAGAAGCTAGTTCAGAAGCTAGTTAGCTTCTTTACTGGCAAATCGTTAGTATTCAGCTAACCACGGTTTGTGGTCATCAGCTATCCTTTTGATCGAAAATCTATCGTCAGTTTTGTATGGCGCGGCTCAGAACGGAACATACCGGACCAATTTTTCTCTCCATGTCCCTGGATTTCAACTGCTCTCTGGACATTCATACCCGGATCTCACAGCTAGCTAGCTGCTATCTGTCTGACTATCGGCTTTCGTCGATTCCGGAGCAAACATCAATTATTCCGGGGCTAACCAGCTCCGTCAATCACTCCTGAGTTCCATCAATCACTCCTGGGCCGCAAACACCTATCCGGACCCGTTTTACTGCCTACGCGGAGCCCCACCGGGCCTTCACAACTGGACTGCCGATGTTATCTACCCGAAGGAGATCCGGCTGGCTCCTCCTTCGCGACGTGACCTGAACGCCCATCTGCGGCCTGCTAACCGTTAGCTGTCTTACCGGCTGCTATCTGAATAGACAACCGGACAATTGATTCATTTTTATTATTATTATTATTATTATTATTATGTTTTCTTCTTGGGCCTCTATAACTATATCTATTGTTTTTATTTTTGTTGTTGTGTGATTTGGATTAATCCCCTCTACCACACGGAACCCCACTAATCTACTGACGGAACGCAAGAGGTGGCTAACAACAGACCTCCATCCTATGCTAGCTTGCTACCGATGGCCTGGCTAGCTGTCTAAATCGCCGTGACCCCCAACCAACCTCTCCCCTCACTGGACCCTTTTGATCACTCGACTAAGCATGCCTCTGCTTAATGTCAATATGTCTTGTCCATTGCTGTTCTGGTTAGTGTTTATTGGCTTATTTCACTGTAGAGCCTCTAGTCCTGCTCACTATACCTTATCCAACCTATTAGTTCCACCACCCACACATGCAATGACATCTCCTGGTTTCAATGATGTTTCTAGAGACAATATCTCCCTCTTCATAACTCAATACCTAGGTTTACCTCCACTGTATTCACATCCTACCATACCTTTGTCTGTACATTATACCTTGATGCTATTTTATCGCCCCCAGAAACCTCCTTTTACTCTCTGTTCCAGACGTTCTAGACGACCAATTCTTATTGCTTTTAGCCGCACCCGTATTCTACTCCTCCTATGTTCCTCTGGCGATGTAGAGGTGAATCCAGGCCCTGCAGTGCCTAGCTCCACTCCTATTCCGCAGGCGCTCTCTTTTGACGACTTCTGTAACCGTAATAGCCTTGGTTTCATGCATGTTAACATTAGAAGCCTCCTCCCTAAGTTTGTTCTATTCACTGCTTTAGCACACTCTGCCAACCCAGATGTTCTAGCTGTGTCTGAATCCTGGCTTAGGAAGACCACCAAAAATTTGGACGTTTTAATTCCAAATTACAACATTTTCAGACAAGATAGAACTGCCAAAGGGGGCGGTGTTGCAATCTACTGCAAAGATTGCCTGCAGAGTTCTGTCCTACTATCCAGGTCTGTACCCAAACAATTTGAACTTCTACTTTTAAAAATCCACCTCTCTAAAAACAAGTCTCTCACCGTTGCCGCCTGCTATAGACCACCCTCTGCCCCCAGCTGTGCTCTGGACACCATATGTGAACTGATTGCCCCCCATCTATCTTCAGAGCTCGTGCTGCTAGGCGACCTAAACTGGAACATGCTTAACACCCCAGCCATCCTACAATCTAAACTTGATGCCCTCAATCTCACACAAATTATCAATGAACCTACCAGGTACCTCACCAAAGCCTTAAACACGGGCACCCTCATAGATATCATCCTAACCAACTTCCCCTCTAAATACACCTCTGCTGTCTTCAACCAAGATCTCAGCGATCACTGCCTCATCGCCTGCATCCGTAATGGGTCAGCGGTCAAACGACCTCCACTCATCACTGTAAAACGCTCCCGGAAACACTTCAGCGAGCAGGCCTTTCTAATTGACCTGGCCGGGGTATCCTGGAAGGATATTGATCTCATCCCGTCAGTAGAGGATGCCTGGATATCTTTTTTAAAGGCCTTCCTAACCATCTTAAATAAACATGCCCCATTCAAGAAATTTAGAACCAGGAAAAGATATAGCCCCTGGTTCTCCCCAGACCTGACTGCCCTTAACACAAAAACATCCTATGGCGTTCTGCATTAGCATCGAACAGCCCCCGTGATATGCAGCTGTTCAGGGAAGCTAGAAACCATTATACACAGGCAGTTAGAAAAGCCAAGGCTAGCTTTTTCAAGCAGAAATTTGCTTCCTGCAACACTAACTCAAAAAAGTTCTGGGACACTGTAAAGTCCATGGAGAATAAGAACACCTCCTCCCAGCTGCCCACTGCACTGAAGATAGGAAACACTGTCACCACTGATAAATCCACCATAATTGAGAATTTTAATAAGCATTTTTCTACGGCTGGCCATGCTTTCCACCTGGCTACTCCTACCCCGGTCAACAGCAACTCGCCCAAGCCTTCCCCATTTCTCCTTCTCCCAAATCCATTCAGCTGATGTTCTGAAAGAGCTGCAAAATCTGGACCCCTACAAATCAGCCGGGCTAGACAATCTGGACCCTTTCTTTCTAAAATTATCTACCGAAATTGTTGCCACCCCTATTTACTAGCCTATTCAACCTCTCTTTCGTGTCGTCTGAGATTCCCAAAGATTGGAAAGCAGCTGCGGTCATCCCCCTCTTCAAAAGGGGGGGGACACTCTTCACCCAAACTGCTACAGACCTATATCTATCCTACCATGCCTTTCTAAGGTCTTCGAAAGCCAAGTCAACAAACAGATTACCGACCATTTCGAATCTCACCATACCTTCTCTGCTATGCAATCTGGTTTCAGAGCTGGTCATGGGTGCACCTCAGCCACGCTCAAGGTCCTAAACGATATCTTAACCGCCATTGATAAGAAAAATTACTGTGCAGCCGTATTCATTGATCTGGCCAAGGCTTTCGACTCTGTCAATCACCACATCCTCATCGGCAGACTCAACAGCCTTGGTTTCTCAAATGATTGCCTCGCCTGGTTCACCAACTACTTCTCTGATAGAGTTCAGTGTGTCAAATCGGAGGGTCTGCTGTCCGGACCTCTGGCAGTCTCTATGGGGGTGCCACAGGGTTAAATTCTTGGACCGACTCTCTTCTCTGTATACATCAATGAGGTCGCTCTTGCTGCTGGTGCGTCTCTGATATACCTCTACGCAGACGACACCATTCTGTATACTTCCGGCCCTTCTTTGGACACTGTGTTAACAACCCTCCAGGCAAGCTTCAATGCCATACAACTTTCCTTCCGTGGCCTCCAATTGCTCTTAAATACAAGTAAAACTAAATGCATGCTCTTCAACCAATCGCTACCAGCACCTACCCGCCTGTCCAACATCACTACTCTGGACGGCTCGTGGACAACTACAAATACTTAGGTGTCTGGTTATATTGTAAACTCTCCTTCCAGACCCATATCAAACATCTCCAATCCAAAGTTAAATCTAGAATTGGCTTCCTATTTCGCAACAAAGCATCCTTCACTCATGCTGCCAAACATACCCTTGTAAAACTGACCATCCTACCAATCCTCGACTTTGGCGATGTCATCTACAAAATAGCCTCCAATACCCTACTCAACAAATTGGATGCAGTCTATCACAGTGCAATCCGTTTTGTCACCAAAGCCCCATATACTACCCACCATTGCGACCTGTACGCTCTCGTTGGCTGGCCCTCGCTTCATACTAGTCTCCAAACCCACTGGCTCCATGTCATCTACAAGACCCTGCTAGGTAAAGTCCCCCTTATCTCAGCTCGCTGGTCACGATAGCATCTCCCACCTGTAGCACACGCTCCAGCAGGTATATCTCTCTAGTCACCCCCAAAACCAATTCTTTCTTTGGCCGCCTCTCCTTCCAGTTCTCTGCTGCCAATGACTGGAACGAACTACAAAAACCTCTGAAACTGGAAACACTTATCTCCCTCACTAGCTTTAAGCACCAACTGTCAGAGCAGCTCACAGATTACTGCACCTATATATAGCCCACCTATAATTTAGCCCAAACATCTACCTCTTTCCCAACTGTATTTAATTCATTTATTTATTTTGCTCCTTTGCACCCCATTATTTTTATTTCTACTTTGCACATTCTTCCATTGCAAAACTACCATTCCTGTGTTTTACTTTCTATATTGTATTTACTTTGCCACCATGGCCTTTTTTGCCTTTACCTCCCTTCTCACCTCATTTGCTTACATTGTATATAGACTTCTTTATACTGTATTATTGACTGTATGTTTGTTTTACTCCATGTGTAACTCTGTGTCGTATCTGTCGAACTGCTTTGCTTTATCTTGGCCAGGTCGCAATTGTAAATGAGAACTTGTTCTCAACTTGCCTACCTGGTTAAATAAAGGTGAAATAAATAAAAATATGGTCAGATGAAACCAAAATATCACTTTTTGGTAAAAACTCAACTCGTCGTGTTTGGAGGACAAAGAATGCTGAGTTGAATCCAAAGAACACCATACCTACTGTTAAGCATGGGGGAGGAAACATCATGCTTTGGGGCTGTTTTTCTGCAAGGGGACCAGGATGACTGATCCGTGTAAAGGAAAGAATGAATGGGGCCATGTATCGTGAGATTTTGAGTGAAAGGGCATTGAAGATGAAACGTGGCTGGGTCTTTCAGCATGACAATGATCCCAAACACACCGCCCGGGCAACGAAGAAGTGGCTTCGTAAGAAGCATTTCAAGGTCCTGGAGTGGCCTAGCCAGTCTCCAGATCTCAACCCCATAGTAAATCTTTGGAGGGAGTTGAAAGTCCGTGTTGCCCAGCAACAGCCCCAAAACATCACTGCTCTAGAGGAGATCTGCATGGAGGAATGAGCCAAAATACCAGCAACAGTGTGTGAAAACCTTGTGAAGACTTACAGAAAACGTTTGACCTCTGTCATTGCCAACAAAGGGTATATAACAAAGTATTGAGAAAAACTTTTGTTATTGACCAAATACTTATTTTCCACCATAATAAATCAATTCATTAAAAATCCTATCCTAATCCTGATTTTCTGGAATTGTTTTCCTCATTTTGTCTGTCATAGTTGAAGTGTACCTATGATGAAAATTACAAGCCTCTCTCATATTTTTAAGTGGGAGAAGTTGCACAATTGGTGGCTGACTAAATACTTTTTTGCCCCACTGTATATATATATCATATTTAAAACATGCATTTCAATTATCGGGATATCCACATTTTTTAAATATTATTTGAATATGGCAATCAATTCAAATGCCCATCCCTAACACACACACACACACAGTAGCAACATTAGATGATTGACACATCAGCTCTGCTCTTTCCTTACGATATCCTAAAAGAGTGGCAAAAGAAAAGGCTTCCTTTACCGTCCAGCAGCTCGTAGATCAGCACAAAGTTGTTCTTGATGTTCTCCTCGCTGATCTTGCCGAAGTAGGCTGTCATGACGTCGCACATCTTAAGATGAGATAAAATAATAAACAGTTATTTATTAATCCCCAAGGAAGAACATTCAATTGCGCCAGCCAATACATACAACACAAATAAATATACCTTGTAGAGAAACTCGAACACCATGGCGGCGTTGACATTCTGCTTGGTGACCGCCGCCAGCCAGATGTTGGAGCGCTTGACGTGGAAGAAACTGGTGCGGGCGATGTTGGTGACCGGCGAGCGCACCTGCTGCCGTGCATGGATCACGTTCACGCGGAACGCATCCACCGCGTTGCGCCTGGATACACAAATACAGAAAAGAAAGGGAGGGGGTTGTTAGAGACATTAAAAAGCTAGACCTTGAGCAGCAAGCACACACACGGAAGAGGAACAAAGTGTTAAGAGACATTTACAGTGGGGAGAACAAGTATTTGATAAACTGCCGATTTTGCAGGGTTTCCTACTTACAAAGCATGTAAAGGTCTGTCATTTTTATCATAGGTACACTTCAACTGTGAGAGACGGAATCTAAAACAAAAATCCAGAAAATCACATTGTATGATTTTTAAGTAAATAAATTGCATGACATAAGTATTTGATCACCTACCAACCAGTAAGAATTCAAGCTCTCACAGACCTGTTAGTTTTTCTTTAAGAAGCCCTCCTGTTCTCCACTCATTACCTGTATTAACTGCACCTGTTTGAACTCATTACCTGTCCACACCTGTCCACACACTCAATCAAACAGACTCAAACCTCTCCACAATGGCCAAGACCAGAGAGCTGTGTAAGGACATCAGGGCTAAAATTGTAGACCTGCACAAGGATGGGATGGGCTACAGGACAATAGGCAAACAGCTTGGTGAGAAGGCAACAACTGTTGGCGCAATTATTAGAAAATGGAAGAAGTTCAAGATGACGGTCAATCACCCTCGGTCTGGGGCTCCATGTAAGATCTCACCTCGTGGGGCATCAATGATCATGAGGAAGGTGAGGGATCAGCCCAGTTCTACACAGCAGGACCTGGTCAATGACCGACAGAGATGGCCGCCTCGCTTCGCGTTCCTGGGAAACTATGCCGTTTTTTGTTTTTTTACGTGTTATTTCTTACATTGGTACCCCAGGTCATCTTAGGTTTCATTACATACAGTCGAGAAGAACTACTGAATATAAGAGCAGCGTCAACTCACCATTAGTACGACCAAGAATATGACTTTCGCGAAGCGGATCCTGTGTTCTGCCTTTCACCCAGGACAAAGGAATGGATCCCAGCCGGCGACCCAAAAAAACAACTTCATAAAAAGGGGGAAACGAAGCGGTCTTCTGGTCAGACTCCGGAGACGGGCACATCGTGCACCACTCCCTAGCATTCTTCTCGCCAATGTCCAGTCTCTTGACAACAAGGTTGATGAAATCCGAGCAAGGGTAGCATTCCAGAGGGACATCAGTGACTAACGTTCTTTGCTTCACGGAAACATGGCTCACTGGAGAGACGCTATCGGAGTCGGTGCAGCCAGCTGGTTTCTCCACGCATCGCGCCGGCAGAAACAAACATCTTTCTGGTAAGAAGAGGGGCGGGGGCGTATGCTTCGTGGTTAACGAGACGTGGTGTGGCCACAACAACATACAGGAACTCAAGTCCTTCTGTTCACCTGATTTAGAATTCCTCACAATCAAATGTCGACCGCATTATCTACCAAGGGAATTCTCTTCGATTATAATCACAGCCGTATATATTCCCCCCAAGCAGACACATCGATGGCTCTGAACAAACTTTATTTGACTCTTTGCAAACTGGAATCCATATATCCAGAGGCTGCATTCATTGTAGCTGGGGATTTTAACAAAGCTCATCTGAAAAAAAGACTCCCTAAATTGTATCAGCATATTGATTGCGCAACCAGGGCTGGAAAAACCTTGGATCATTGCTATTCTAACTTCCGCGACGCATATAAGGCCCTGCCCCGCTCTACTTTCGGAAAAGCTGACCACGACTCCATTTTGTTGATCCCTGCCTACAGACAGAAACTAAAACAAGAAGCTCCCGCGCTGAGGTCTGTTCAACGCTGGTCCGACCAATCTGATTCCACACTCCAAGACTGCTTCCATCACGTGGACTGGGATATGTTTCGTATTGCGTCAGACAACATTGACGAATACGCTGATGATTCGGTGAGCGAGTTCATTAGAACGTGCGTTGAAGATGTCGTTCCCATAGCAACGATTAAAACTTTCCAAAACCAGAAACCGTGGATTGATGGCAGCATTCGCGTGAAACTGAAAGCGCGAACCACTGCTTTTAATCAGGGCAAGGTGACCGGAAACATGACCGAATACAAACAGTGTAACTATTCCCTCCGCAAGGCAATCAAACAAGCTGAGCGTCAGTATAGAGACAAAGTAGAATCTCAATTCAACGGCTCAGACACAAGAGGTATGTGGCAGGGTCTACAGTCAATCACGGATTACAAAAAGAAAACCAGCCCCGTCACAGACCAGGATGTCTTGCTCCCAGGCAGACTAAATAACTTTTTTGCCCGCTTTGAGGACAATACAGTGCCACTGACACGGCCCGCAACCAAAACATGCGGACTCTCCTTCACGGTAGCCGACGTGAGGAAAACATTTAAACGTGTCAACCCTCGCAAGGCTGCAGGCCCAGACGGCATCCCCAGCTGCGACCTCAGTGCATGCGCAGACCAGCTGGCTGGTGTGTTTACAGACATATTCAATCAATCCCTATCCCAGTCTGTTTTTCTCACATGCTTCAAGAGGGCCACCGTGGTTCCTGTTCCCAAGAAAGCTAAGGTAACTGAGCTAAACGACTACCGCCCCGTAGCACTCACTTCAGTCATCATGAAGTGCTTTGAGAGACTAGTCAAGGACCATATCACCTCCACCCTACCTGACACCCTAGACCCACTCCAATTTGCTTAACGCCCAAATAGGTCCACAGACGATGCAATCTCAACCACACTGCACACTGCCCTAACCCATCTGGACAAGAGGAATACCTATGTGAGAATGCTGTTCATCGACTACAGCTCGGCATTTAACACCATAGTCCCCTCCAAGCTCGTCATCAAGCTCGAGACCCTGGGTCTCGACCCCGCCCTGTGCAACTGGGTACTGGTCTTCCTGACGGGCCGCCCCCAGGTGGTGAGGGTAGGCAACAACATCTCCACCCCGCTGATCCTCAACACTGGGGCCCCACAAGGGTGCGTTCTGAGCCCTCTCCTATACTCCCTGTTCACCCACGACTGCGTAGCCATGCACGCCTCCAACTCAATCATCAAGTTTGCAGACGACACAACAGTGGTAGGCTTGATTACCAACAACGACGAGACGGCCTACAGGGAGGAGGTGAGGGCCCTCGGAGTGTGGTGTCAGGAAAATAACCTCACACTCAACGTCAACAAAACTAAGGAGATGATTGTGATTGAGGAATACCTAGGATAGGATAAAGTAATCCTTCTCACCCCCCCCCCTTAAAATATTTAGATGCACTATTGTAAAGTGGCTGTTCCAATGGATGTCATAAGGTGAATGCACCAATTTGTAAGTCGCTCTGGATAAGAGCATCTGCTAAATGACTTAAATGTAAATGTAAATTGTGGACTTCAGGAAACAGCAGAGGGAACACCTCCCTATCCACATCGATGGAACAGTAGTGGAGAGGGTAGTAAAGTCTTCTGCGTACACATCACAGACAAACTGAATTGGTCCACCCACACAGACAGCATCATGAAGAAGGCGCAGCAGCCCCCCCCCCCCCTCAGGGGGCTAAAGAAATTTGGCTTGTCACCAAAAGCACTCAAACTTCTACAGATGCACAATCGAGAGCATCCTGTCGGGCTGTATCACCGCCTGGTACGGCAACTGCTCCGCCCACAACCGTAAGGCTCTGCAGAGGGTAGTGAGGTCTGCACAACGCATCACCGGGGACAAACTACCTGCCCTCCAGGACACCTACACCACCGATGTCACAGGAAGGCCATAAAGATCATCAAGGACAACAACCACCCGAGCCACTGCAGATGCATCAAAGCTGGGACCGAGAGACTGAAAAACAGCTTCTATCTCAAGGCCATCAGACTTTTAAACAGCCACCACTAACATTGAGTGGCTGCTGCCAACACACTGACTCAACTCCAGCCACTTTAATAATGGGAATTGATGGGAAATGATGTAAAATATATCACTAGCCACTTTAAACAATGCTACCTAATATAATGTTTACATACCCTACATTATTCATCTCATATGTATACGTATATACTGTACTCTATATCATCTACTGCATCTTTATGTAATACATGTATCACTAGCCACTAACTATGCCACTTTGTTTACATACTCATCTCATATGTATATACTGCACTCAATAGCACCGACTGTATCTTGCCTATGCCGCTCTGTACCATCACTCATTCATATATCTTTATGTACATATTCTTTATCCCCTTACACTTGTGTCTATAAGGTAGTAGTTTTGGAATTGTTAGCTAGATTACTTGTTGGTTATTACTGCATTGTCGGAACTAGAAGCACAAGCATTTCGCTACACTCGCATTAACATCTGCTAACCATGTGTATGTGACAAATAAAATTTGATTTGACCTGAAGAGAGCTGGGACCACAGTGTCAAAGAAAACCATTAGTAACACACTACGCCGTCATGGATTAAAATCCTGCAGCGCACGCAATGTCCCCCCGTCTGAAGTTTGCCAATGACCATCTGGATGATCCAGAGGAGGAATGGGAGAAGGTCATGTGGTCTGATGAGACAAAAATAGAGCTTTTCGGTCTAAACTCCACTCGCCGTGTTTGGAGGAAGAAGAAGGATGAGTACAACCCCAAGAACACCATCCCAACTGTGAAGCATTGTGGTGGAAACATCATTCTTTGGGGATGCTTTTCTGCTAAGGGGATAGGACAACTGCACCATATTGAGGGGAGGATGGATGTGGCCATGTATCACGAGATCTTGGCCAACAACCTCCTTCCCTCAGTAAAAGCATTGAAGATGGGTCGTGGCTGGGTCTTCCAGCATGACAATGATCCAAAACACACAGCCAGGGCAACTAAGGAGTGGCTCCGTAAGAAGCATCTTAAGGTCCTGGAGTGGCCTAGCCAGTCTCCAGACCTAAACCCAATAGAACATCTTTGGAGGGAGCTTAAAGTCCGTATTGCCCATCGACAGCACCGAAACCTGAAGGATCTGGAGAAGGTCTGTATGGCAGAGTGGGCCAAAATCCCTGCTGCAGTGTGTGCAAACCTGGTCAAAAGCTACAGGAAACGTATGATCTCTGTAATTGCAAACAAAGGTTTCTGTACCAAATGTTAAGTTCTGCTTTTCTGATGTACTTATGTCATGCGATAAAATGCAAAGTAATTACTTAAAAATCATACACTGTGATTTCTGGATTTTTGTTTTAGATTCCGTCTCTCACAGTTGAAGTGTACCTATGATACAAATGACAGACCTCTACATGCTTTGTAAGTAGGAAAACCTGCAAAATTGCCAGTGTATCAAATACTTGTTCTCTCCACTGTAACTATTAGGCAAGTAAAGATATGAGATGATTGAACGTGAAAGAGGGGGAGAGTGAAAAAGGACCATGAGATGCACTGAAGAACCGGTAAAGGGGAATGTAGCCTACATCTGGAGAAAAAGAAACCCGGCTTTAATAGGGGGTTGTCACTGCAGCTGGCAGGCCCGGCAAGACACATGATCAGTTGCCAAGCAAGCATATCATCTTACCTATTCCAACGGTAGCCAATGGACAAGACGATGGACATGGAGAGAAATGGTACCAGCAAAAAGAGTGGAGACAAACAGAAAAGATGAGGAGGAACAGAAGAGGGAAATAAGATGGATAATGAAAATGGGAATCAGGGCAGAGGGTTAGGAAGAGATACACGAAAGGCAGGTGCAAGCACACCAGTGTTTCCATTAGCCGGTGTTGGGTTCTGAGAATTTAAATATACTTATTCATGTCACTGAGGGAGAAAGGGTCATGTATAACGTTTACATGATGTCAGCATATGTTATTGTTCACCATAAGGGATCATATGGGAGGGATCCTCTGGGAGAAGAGAAAGTCTGGTACCAGTCACCATGACAGCCGTGAGTTGGAGGAGTGAGCCGTTTGGGCAGAGGTCAGATGAAGTGGGGAAGAACAGATATCACTAAGGTTCTGTCTAGCAACAGATGCATTGGCTGTTCAGATGTGCAGGAGACTCAGCATAGGAGAAAGGATTAAATATCAGTGCTTGTGTGAATATGTCTTTGTCTGTTCAGCTGTTCGATCCTTTGGGATGGATAAACTTGGTTAAAGCTTTCATAATGTCCGTCGAGTTCTTACTCTGATATTTAGAACCTAACACCGGCAAAACAAAGCTATGAAATAAAATTGTAGCAGGCATACCGATGTCATGCTTAATTAAGCACCATTCTCTCACTCCTTATGCGCTGTCTTAGGTGCATGCGCCTGCTGCAAGAGAGAGAGAGAGGGAGAGAGAGAAGCCCTGGCCTTTTTCATTGAGGTAAAACAAAATACAGGGGGGGGGGGGCTATAGCCTAGGAGGAATGTAGTGGACAATTTACATTTACATTTAAGTCATTTAGCAGACGCTCTTATCCAGAGCGACTTACAAATTGGTGCATTCACCTTATGACATCCAGTGGAACTGCCACTTTACAATAGTGCATCTAAATTTTTTAAGGCGGGGGGGGCGGTGAGAAGGATTACTTTATCCTATCCTAGGTATTCCTTAAAGAGGTGGGGTTTCAGGTGTCTCCGGAAGGTGGTGATTGACTCCGCTGTCCTGGCGTCGTGAGGGAGTTTGTTCCACCATTGGGGGGCCAGAGCAGCGAACAGTTTTTTATTCATCTAAACCAGCTCTTTAAATATGCACTTGTTGTGTTTCATTCTGTTGACACATTTTTGTTGGCAAAATTAAGTGAGATCTGTCTTTAATTGTTTGCTCCTTATTAAGTTATATGAAAGTCAGTTGTAAATAAATAACATTAACCGATTGCTGTCATTTTTTGGGTACGGTTGGCACTAGCATTTGTTGGCAATTGCTGCAAAACACAGTGTACAAAACATTAGGAACACCTGCTCTTTCCTTGAGCATGAAAAGGTGAATCCGGGTGAAAGCTGTATTGATGTCACCTGTTAAATCCACTTCAATCAGTGTAGATCAGTGGTCACCAACCGGTCGATCTCCAAAGCATTCAGTCGATGGCCAACGATAAAACCTAGCGTTACAATTTTCTTTAATTAGTCTCATGCGGTTGGGTGCACCTGATTCAGCTGTCCTGACGCCGGGTAGGCAACGTGTGCCCATTTTACAATGAATGAATAGGAAAGTGTATCTATTGTTGTTATTAGCAGCTTGGGCCTTTTTTATATTAATAAGCCATATTTAACTTTCTCTGGTCATAGGAGTAACAACATGAATTTGTGCATGACGCAGAAATAATGCGGTGCGACTCGAGTTGCCATCAGCTAGAAGGGGTGTCCCCTTTTAGTCAGTGTCAACGGAGGACTCAAAAGTGATTGACTCAAAAAAGGTTGGTGACCACTGGTGTAGATGAAGGGGAGGAGACATGTTAAAGGATTTTTAAGCCTCGAGACATGGATTGTGTGTGTGCCATCCAGAGGGTGAATGGGCAAGTAAATATTTAAGTGCCCTTGACCAGAGTATGGTAGTCCAGTGGTTGCTCCTTAAAAGTTGTGTCATACTGCAGCACACCTTGCGTGCTGCTGCAGCATTCTGTAGCAGGTTATTTAATTCTCAGATATTTATTCTGTTATTGCAAGTTATTGCTAGTTTGACCACCAGAGGGCATATTTGAGAAGCATTTGATAGTCTTCCATATTGGCATTACCAGAGAATTTAAAACCTTTCTTGTAATTACATATAATTACATAGTATATGGGATTGATTTTAAGAAATTTGGCTTTAAGAAATTGTTTAATACCATGGTGTTTCTATTCTGAGAAAAATGACAAACGAAACCCTCAGGGTTTCTGCTAGGATGGAATGGAAAATATGGCGCTGTACAAAGTGACGATCAGGAGTAGGCTACAGTATTGGAGGATTCTAAATTGTTTGCCTTCATTAGACAACTTTGTTCCAATATTTCTGTAAATCAGTGATATTTATTCCCATAGTAATTTGTTATGGATCCATAACTAAATCAACATCTGCATTTTTAATGAGTATTTATAATTATTTCATAACGAAAGCATAAAGATGCTGATGACGAAATACAGTACTTTTACATTTGGATAATAAAGCATTTTGAAGATATAAGCAACCTGCACTTGTTTATTAGGCTACTGTGCAGTCTGACAAGTAAACATAGCCTACAATACATACTGCAGTAAACATGGGCAAGTGCCTAATTCCTTACATAAGGGAGAGCAGGCCATGTCTGTATTACAGAATTCGGGCACGTGGGAGACCGGGGTTCAATTCCCCGACGGGGAGGAAGGAGTAGGCTGTCCTGGAAAATAAAGAATTTGTTCTTAACTGATTCCATTTGTTATTTCATAGCTGTGATGTCTTCACTATTATTCTACAAGGTAGAAAATAGCAAAAAATAAAAGACAAATTCTGGAATTAGTAGGTGTCCAAACTTTTGACTGGTACTTGCTTAATTAATTCAATTAACATTATAGTGTTTCTATTCCAAACAAAATGTTTCCGTGAGGATGGAATGTAAAATATGAACAACGTGACGTTGGGCAGTACAGTACTGGGATATTTAGCTAAGAATCCCTGTGTCGTGCGGTCAGGGCACGCGGAAGACCGGGGTTCAATTCCCCGACATTCAGGAGGAATGGGCCAAAATTCACCCAACTTATTGTGGGAAGCTTGTGGAAGGCTACTTGAAACATTTGACCAAAGTTAAACAATTTTAAGGCAATGCTACCAAATACACTCAATTAGTATGTAAACTTCTGACCCACTGGGAATGTGATGAAATAAATAATAGGCTGAAATATATCACTACTATAATTCTGACATTTCATGTTCTTAAACATTTCATGTTCTTAAAATAAAGTGGTGAGCCTAACTGACCTAAGACAGGGAGTTTTTACTAGGATTAACTGTCAGGAACTATAATAATAATAATAATAATAATATGCCATTTAGCAGACGCTTTTATCCAAAGCGACTTACAGTCATGTGTGCATACATTCTACGTATGGGTGGTCCCGGGAATCGAACCCACTACCCTGGCGTTACAAGCGCCATGCTCTACCAACTGAGCTACAGAAGGACCATGAACTGTGAAAAACGGTGTATGTAAACTTCAACTCTATGTTACTTCAGCTGCATCTCCTAACACTAGCTAGCTTGCTAATGTAGCGATTTTCGTAAATGAACTTTATGACAAAATAATATGCACAAACGTTTGTCTCTACATTAATAACCTCTCTGGGATATGCGTCCCACCTGGCCAAAAGCCAGTGAAAATGCAGAGCGCCAAATTCAAATAAATTACTATAAAAATCAAACTTTCATGAAATCACACATGTAAGATAACAAATTAAAGCTACACTTGTTGTGAATCCAGCCAACATGTCAGATTTCAAAAAGGCTTTTCAGCGAAAGCAAACAATGATATTATCTGAGGGTAACACCTCCGTAAACAAAGAGAGAAAACATATTTCAACCCTGCAGGCGCGACACAAAACACAGAAATAAAAATATAAATCATGCCGTACCTTTGACGAGCTTCTTTTGTTGGCACTCCAATATGTCCCATAAACATCACAAATGGTCCCTTTGTTCGATTAATTCAGTCGATATATATCCAAAATGTCCATTTATTTGGCGCATTTGATCCAGAAAAACACTGGTTCCAACTTGAGCAATGTGACTACAAAATATCTCAAAGGTTACCTGTAAACGTTACCAAAACATTTCAAACTACCTTTGTAATACAACTTTAGGTATTTTTTTACGTAAATAATCCATAAAATTGAAGACGGGATGATCTGTGTTCAATACAGGAGGAAAACAAACTGAAGCCTCTATCTAACAGTACACTTGAAGTGACCCTCGTTTTGAACAGGGCTACTTCTTCACTACACAAAGGAAAAACCTCAACCAATTTCTAAAGACTGGTGACATCCAGTGGAAGCGGTCGGAACTGCAAGAAGGTCCCTTAGAAATCTGGATTCCCAATGAAACCTCATTGAAAAGAGTGACCCCCCCCAAAAAAAAAATCGGAATGGTTTGTCCCTCGCGGTTTTGCCTGCTAAATAAGTTCTGTTTTCTCACAGTCATGATTCAAACAGTTTTAGAAACTTCAGAGTGTTTTCTATCCAAATCTACTAATAATATGCATATCTTATCTTCTGGGGATGAGTAGCAGGCAGTTGAATTTGGGCATGCTTTTCATCCGGATGTGAAAATACTGCCCCCTGTCACCAAGAAGTTAACTAACATATTCCTCTCAATTGTACATTTTTTGCTTGACTTGTTATGACGTTATAATTACTTACATTTGCTTCCACCATAATGTTTTGTCAGTCATCTTTGCTGAAGAAAAGTCACCAGCGACGGGTGACATAACGTCAAATTCGTCATTGGAACCACTAGATATGATTGGTCATATGAAAACCTTGGGACCCAAATGCATAATGAGTGCTCTAACTCCCCCTTGTGGTGGTCTGGAGCAATGAAGCCGTGACACTGGGTACCTCTAAGTCCCGCGGTGTAAGCTCACAGCTTTTAAAGGAGGAACCACTGTAGGTGCCAGGTGCACCGGTTTGAGTGTGTCAAGAACTGCAGCGCTGCTAGGTTTTTTCTACGCTCAACTGTTTCCCGTGTGTATCAAGAATGGTCCACCACTCAAAGGACATCCAGCCAACTTGACACAACTGTGGAAAGCATTGTAGTCAACATGGGCCAGCATCCCTGTAGAACGCTTTCAACACCTTGTAGGGTCCATGCCCTGTCGAATTGAAGCTGTTCTGAGGGAAAAAGCAGGTGGAATGCAATATTAGGAAGGTGTTCCTAATGTTTTGTACTCAGTGTATAACCTGTTTTAAACCATTCTGTTGAGACATTTTTTGCCAAATTGAGTTCCATATGTAATGTTGTGTTTGCTGCAATATAATAGTCTGCTTGTATTGTCCCTATAAACAATGGACTTGACTTACTTTTGATATTACCCTAATAAAGTTTGAAACTTTTGTGACGGATTTGTCTGGTGTGGCTATAATTAGTCTATAGCCCTACTGCAGGCCTATGATATGAAGACAGTTGGTGTGCCGGGGCCCACTGACTCTGACAGTTGAACTTGAGGTGAGGAAGACCCGTTCAGGCCTACCAGTTACTACTATAATCTAACAATATAATGCTTATCTTAGAAAAAAAATATTTGGAAAGAAAATGAACGAATTAGCCTCCATCTGTACGCATATATCTGTAAAGCAGACGCAGTAGACTATCTGACAAGGGTAAAGAAATGCCTGTCGGTGTCGTAGCATGCGGTCAGCATATCTCTATCTTTCTGGGGCTAGGCCTAAGCTTCTCTTACCATTTCTTTATATTACTATCATACATTACCAATTTTACCAATCTAACTACTAAATAACATAATGGTCATTTATTTGATGTATCTACAGATAAACTGGGTAAATCAAGATGTTGCCTAGGTCTATTCATAATACAGGTAAATGCATATTATTCAATAGGAGCGTATGCATGCATTGAGTTATTGAGCTTGTTTGAGCCGATTTCGTGGGGCTACAGACGACAAACAATCCCTTCCTTCCATTTAGGACTTATTTGATTGGCAACTGCTAGGAGAACATTATTTTATTGTACTGATCAACATTTGCATAGAAGCAGCAAGCTCTTCTTTTATAAAAGTTTGCGTTGTCTCTAAGAAAGTAATGACATCCTTCACAAGGTAGAATGTGGCTATGGAATCTATAGTGGAAACCAGGCGGGAGGTGAGGGAGACGAAGAAGTGAATGAGTTTTTGAAAAAGTTTATTAACAATGTTTTTGGTGACAATTAACGCAACATATACTGATTTCAAAGCTATCACAAACAATGTATTAGGTTAGTGAATTCAGCTGTAAGCTAACTTTCTTTTCTCTCCAAAACTCTTGAACGTGCCGTCCTTGGCCAGCTCTCCCGCTATCTCTCTCAGAATGACCTTCTTGATCCAAATCAGTCAGGTTTCAAGACTAGTCATTCAACTGAGACTGCTCTTCTCTGTATCACGGAGGCGCTCCGCACCGCTAAAGCTAACTCTCTCTCCTCTGCTCTCATCCTTCTAGACCTATCGGCTGCCTTCGATACTGTGAACCATCAGATCCTCCTCTCCACCCTCTCCGAGTTGGGCATCTCCGGCGCGGCCCACGCTTGGATTGCGTCCTACCTGACAGGTCGCTCCTACCAGGTGGCGTGGCGAGAATCTGTCTCCTCACCACGCGCTCTCACCACTGGTGTCCCCCAGGGCTCTGTTCTAGGCCCTCTCCTATTCTCGCTATACACCAAGTCACTTGGCTCTGTCATAACCTCACATGGTCTCTCCTATCATTGCTATGCAGACGACACACAATTAATCTTCTCCTTTCCTCCTTCTGATGACCAGGTGGTGAATCGCATCTCTGCATGTCTGGCAGACATATCAGTGTGGATGACGGATCACCACCTCAAGCTGAACCTCGGCAAGACGGAGCTGCTCTTCCTCCCGGGGAAGGACTGCCCGTTCCATGATCTCACCATCACGGTTGACAACTCCATTGTGTCCTCCTCCCAGAGCGCTAAGAACCTTGGCGTGATCCTGGACAACACCCTGTCGTTCTCAACTAACATCAAGGCGGTAGCCCGTTCCTGTAGGTTCATGCTCTACAACATCCGCAGAGTACGACCCTGCCTCACACAGGAAGCGGCGCAGGTCCTAATCCAGGCACTTGTCATCTCCCGTCTGGATTACTGCAACTCGCTGTTGGCTGGGCTCCCTGCCTGTGCCATTAAACCCTACAACTCATCCAGAACGCCGCAGCCCGTCTGGTGTTCAACCTTCCCAAGTTCTCTCACGTCACCCCGCTCCTCCGCTCTCTCCACTGGCTTCCAGTTGAAGCTCGCATCCGCTACAAGACCATGGTGCTTGCCTACGGAGCTGTGAGGGGAACAGTACCTCCAGGCTCTGATCAGTCCCTACACCCAAACAAGGGCACTGCGTTCATCCACCTCTGGCCTGCTCGCCTCCCTACCACTGAGGAAGTACAGTTCCCGCTCAGCCCAGTCAAAACTGTTCGCTGCTCTGGCTCCCCAATGGTGGAACACACTCCCTCACGACGCCAGGACAGCGGAGTCAATCACCACCTTCCGGAGACACCTGAAACCTCACCTCTTTAAGGAATACCTAGGATAGGATAAAGTAACCCCCCCCTTAAAAGATTTAGATGCACTATTGTAAAGTGGCTGTTCCACTGGATGTCATAAGGTGAATGCACCAATTTGTAAGTCGCTCTGGATAAGAGCGTCTGCTAAATGACTTAAATGTAATGTAATGTCTAGCAAGGAAAGTAAGCCTACAATTAAAGCAGGAAGCTACCAGTATAGTCTTGCATTGTAAAAGTGTTTTAGCCTGTATGGACATTGTTTTGCAAACAGTAATTAACAGTTTCAACTTTTCTACATCTTCCATTATTCAAGTGTTTGTGCAGCATGGGTGGGGAGCTAACAATGCAGCCCACACAACCTAGCAATGGATGACTAAGAGGAGCAGGCACTTTGCCCTCACGCTATAAAGGGGATGGGAAACCAGACGCTGCTGGAAGTGCTGCTGAAAGTGGTGTTGGAGGGCCAGTAGGAGGCACCCATTCCTATGGTCTAAAAAAATGATTGGGGACATTTCCCTGTGGGACGTTAAACGGGTGTTCTGACTCTCTGTGGTCACTAAAGATCCCATGGCACTTATCGTAAGAGTAGGGGTGTTAGCCAGGACACCGGGGTTGAATTCCCAATCTGGCCTTCATACCATCATGGCCACTTAATCATCCCCAGTTTACAATTGGCCCATTCATCCCCCCAGGTTGTTGCTGTATATGAGAATGTGTTCTCAGCCAACTTACCTGGTAAAATAAGTGTTAATTGTTTTTTTAAATAGACTTGATTCTCTCAATCATGTGAGACACATTTGACAGACGTAACAAAATGTTAGTACCGAACCGCTAAAAAAAAAAAAATTATAGAAAAGTACTTTCAGTATACCGTGCTCCACTACTCTGTGGACTTACCCTATGTCATCGCGGTAGACGCGGGAGATCAGCACCTCCCCCTTGTGGTTGTAGATGAACAATCCTCCAATCATGATGGCAGCCTCTCAGTCATAACAGGCCATGAGGATGACTGCATGGGAGAGAGAGAGAGAGAGAGAGAGAGAGAGTAGGGAAGTGATCAGCAGTCAGCACAACAATATAAAAATCAGAGGGGGAAAGGCTTATTTTGGAACCATCTTGAGTCAGGAAGAATTCAGAAATAAAATCACATATCTGACTAAAGAGGCACAGAGAGCTACTACATTAATCTAGATTCTACTAGGCAGGAAAGGAGGAATAGTTTAAGAAAGTGCATGATACACAACAGGAAAAGCCCTCGATAGACTAATCCTCTTCCTTCCCACTCCTCAGGAAGACCAATAAAATATGCCTATACCAGATTACTGCTCCTGGAAAGACATGACTATAGTTAACACACAGAAACAAGGAGAGGATTCAGGGTGGTGTTCATTAGGTCCCAAAATGAAGAAAGCATACAAACAGGGAGGGACCTACCTAAAAAGCCAATAATTGATACATGTGTTTTGGTGCAAATAGTTTAAAACATTTTCCATTATGCACCCTAATGAACACTACTTAGAGGAGCGATGTCATATAGGCAAATTTGTTAACGAATTAAAAACATCTGCCATTTCATTTGACCTTCAGTTGCCATAGGAAATACATTTCCAATTCATGTCATGATTGAGCTTGATTGAAGGCGCCACTCCACCCCTGTTCGAGCAGAGAGCTGGCTAAAGGCCTTTGCAGACTGCACGATTTTAGTCGTCTAATGTCACGATTTTGATGTCCTAGACAACTTCCACGTAGTAGGCAAATTCTTAGGACGTAAACGATTGTCGGACATCTTAGCTCGTTCAGTGTGACCGGGTCTAGGTCTGCCGATTAAGTACCGATACGTACGGTCGTAGGCCTACCAGTATCAGATTTGTTTTGCCTTTTATTGTGTTAAGCCGATCCTGGTGAATGACAAATAGGGAAATGGCCTGCACAGAGTGTGTGTGAATAGTCAGATTAATATACAGTGGGGCAAAAAAGTATTTAGTCAGCCACGAATTGTGCAAGTTCTCCCACTTAAAAAGATGAGAGAGGCCTGTAATTTTCATCATAGGTACACTTCAACTATGACAGAGAAAATGAGGGGGAAAAAATCCAGAAAATCACATTGTAGGATTTTTAATTAATTTATTTGCAAATTATGGTGGAAAATAACTATTTGGTCAATAACAAAAGCTTTTCTCAATACTTTGTTATATACCCTTTGTTGGCAATGTTAGAGGTCAAATGTTTTCTGTAAGTCTTCAAACACTGTTGCTGGTATTTTGGCCCATTCCTCCATGCAGATCTCCTCTAGAGCAGTGATGTTTTGGGGCTGTTGCTGGGCAACACAGACTTTCAACTCCCTCCAAAGATTTTCTATGGGGTTGAGATCTGGAGACTGGCTAGGCCACTCCAGGACCTTGAAATGCTTCTTACGAAGCCACTCCTTCCTTCGTTGCCCGGGCAGTGTGTTTGGGATCATTGTCATGCTGAAAGACCCAGCCATGTTTTATCTTCAATGCCCTTGCTGATGGTAGGCTTTGTTACTTTGGTCCCAGCTCTCTGCAGGTCATTCACTAGTTCCCCCCGTGTGGTTCTGGGATTTTTGCTCACCGTTCTTGTGATCATTTTGACCCCACGGGCGAGACCTTGCGTGGAGCCCCAGATCGAGTGAGATTATTAGTGGTCTTGTATGTCTTCCATTTCCTAATAATTGCTCCCACAGTTGATTTCTTCAAACCAAGCTGCTTACCTATTGCAGATTCAGTCTTCCCAGACTGGTGTAGGTCTACAATTTTGTTTCAGGTGTCCTTTGACAGCTCTTTGGTCTTGGTCATAGTGGAGTTTGGAGTGTGACTGTTTGAGGTTGTGTACAGGTGTCTTTTATACTGATAACAAGTTCAAACAGGTGCCATTAATACAGGTAACGAGTGGAGGACAGAGGAGCCTCTTAAAGAAGAAGTTACAGGTCTGTGAGAGCCAGAAATCTTGCTTGTTTGTAGGTGACCAAATACTTATTTTCCACCATAATTTGCAAATAAATTCATAAAAAATCCTACAATGTGATTTTCTGGATTTTTTTTCTCATTGTCTGTCATAGTCGAAGTGTAACTATGATGAAAATTACAGACCTCTCTCATATTTTTAAGTGGGAGAACTTGCACAATTGGTGGCTGACTAAATACTTTTTTGCCACACTGTAGGTTTGGTTTAAATGCTTAGCCTACATGCTGTGCAAGATTTCCCGAATAAATCTTGTTTACATGACACATCTGAAATGTTGCTGCCTGTTGGGATTTTATTACTCTAAACAAAACTTTCTATCGTGTTATTTTGGGGAAGCATATTTGATTTTGAGTTCAGACAATGTTTTTATGTAAAAACTATTTCTAAAGATGCATACTTGGTAACATCGCACAGTGTGACGTGATAATTGTAAAAGACTGAATCCTACGTACAGTCTGCAAAGACCTTAATAAGATGACAACCAGGGTGGGCTGTCCACCTCTGCTCCCTATAAAAGGGCAAAAGTAATAGTGAAACAGTTGTCATGTGGCCAGCCAGACACAGTCAAGCGTGTGTACAGAGCAGGTACATACGTATGTGTGTGTGACATTATGTAAAAAACACTGCTTGCTTAGAGTACCTGTTCCGCTCGATTCAGCTCGGACTTTTGCCTCAAAAACACACGTGACTGCTCTCTTGTATTTCTGGGCGCCAATTTTTTTTTTTTATATATAACTAGGCAAGTCAGTTAAGAACACATTCTTATTTTCAATGACGGCCTAGGAATGGTGGGTTAACTGCCTCGTTCAGGGGCAGAACGACAGATTTTCACCTCGTCAGCTCGGGGGATCCAATCTTGCAACCTTACAGTTAACTAGTCCAACGCAATAACGACTTGCCTCTCTCTCGTTGCACTCCACAAGGACTGCCTGTTATGGTGGTAGGCAGAAGCAGACGCGTAAACATTAATTCAAACAGCACTTTTGTGCGTTTTGCAAGCAGCTCTTCGTGTGGCTAGCTAGTTAGCGCGCTAATAGCGTTTCAAATGTCACTCGCTCTGAACCTTCTAGTAGTTGTTCCCCTTGCTCTGCATGGGCAATGCTGCTTCGATGGTGGCTGTTGTCATAAGGTTGCTGGTTCGAGCCCAGGGAGGAGCGAGGAGAGGGACGAAAACTATACCGTTACACTGGCAATACTAAAGTGCCTATAAGAACATCCAATAGTCAAAGGTTAATGAAATACAAATGGTGTAGAAGGAAATCGCCCTATAATTCCTATAATAACTACAACCTAAAACTTCTTACCCGGGAATATTGAAGACTCATGTTAAAAGGAACCACCAGCTTTCATATGTTCTCATGTTCTGAGCAAGGAACTGAAACGTTAGCTTTCTTACATGGCACATATTGCACTTTTATTTTCTTCTCCAACACTTTGTTTTTGCATTATTTAAACCAAATTGAACATGTTTCATTATTTATTTGAGGCTAAATTGATTTTATTGATGTATTATATTAAGTTTAAAAAAGTGTTAATTCAGTATTGTTCTAATTGTCATTATTACAAATACATTTTTAAAATCGGCCAATTAATCGGTATCTGCTTTTTTTGTCCTCCAATAAAATCGGTATTGGCGTTGAAAAATCATAATCGGTCGACGTCTAGTAAATATATATACAATTGAGTTAATAAAGCCACATGCACACGGTCTCTTTTTTGTTTTCTTGAGTACGGCAGCTACAAAATGCAGGTGTTTCAGCCTTGCTTTCTGTGGTGGTGTGGCGAGTCAGCAGAAAATAGGAGCATTGCGCCGTAATGGGCTCAGTGTTCTGTCACTCATGGGGACACTACGTCATCGCCAAGTTTAAGTCTTTAGTAAGGGTAGACATCCAAAATTTCAGCCCTTTGGGTCCTGCCATACAATTATATTACAAGTGCCCTTCCAAGAAGACTCAAGGTCATTGGCCACAGATAAAATTACATCAAATCACGTTCTATGTACAGTAGTTTTGATTGGACTGATCAAATCAACATTATCTTTCAAAGCCTTAGCTAGCAGTCATCATCATGAATCAAGTTGACAATCTACTGGCAAATCCTTTTTTATCCTTGTCATATGAAGAGAATTAATGAAGAGAAATTATAGATAAAATGTATCGGTGCTCATCGGCCATTGGAGATAAAGATTACACAACAAATCGCAAATTCAACATTGAGTCGTTTGGAAGGAATCAGCATTGCAAAGCAACCACTAGCCTGCTATTCAATGGAGTGGCTGTGTTTTTTTCTAAGTTCCCACCATATATCCAGAGAATGCCAGACTTTGATGACAAAATGTGCCCACAAAGGACCCGCGGGCCACCTTCATGTTTAAAAGTGAGCACATCACAAGCCAAGGGGAGTCCAAAAATGTATTGTATGCTGCTGCAGAAATCATGTAATATGCCAGGGAGATATGTATACGGTGGCTAAGAAAGTAATAATAAGTGTATGTTGTGTAGTAAGCTGTTAGTAGCCTATGTGCCTCACCCTAACAATTTGGTATATTTTCACCTCTTAATTTCACCTAACGTTACTGTTCTGAATTGGTGGTGCTGCACATGTAGCCTATAACCTGTTTTTGAGAACTGTCATCTAATATTGTAAGAGCTTTCATTGTTTGCTTATATGCCCCATTTATTTATCCTGAGGTTCTGACTTGGTGTGCAGGGAAAATACTGTAAGAGCAGTCCATGTTCTGCATTCTGTCGCTGTACATTTCAAAAGTGCTGAACACAGTTATATTGACTACGCCCGTCTTAGCTCGCTCATTAATGTCTTAATCGAAATTATGGAATGCCTATTATCCGCTCATCGTTCTCTCATGCCATAGTTTGTACATCTCAATTGTCAGTAGAAACCACATTTGTTTAAGAAAGTCAGCCATATCAGCTGTTTTTTTTAAAGGCAGTAAACAAAGCTGAATGAATTGTTGCATTGCCAGATAAGGCTCCGCTGACAGCCAGGTGTAGCGGTGGTAAGGATGAACTCCATGGTGCTGAAAAGAAAGCTCTGTAAGCCTCTCTTTATGTAGGCCCTAACAGTTTGTGGGCACCGCTTGTCGCTGTTATAGTGCAATGAATGTATAGTTTAGTGTTGCGTTGCGTTGCGTTGCGTTGTGTCTTTGCTGGAATGCATCTAAAACATTTTTTTGAGTTTGCCCCACCAAGATTTTACATGCTAAAATCGCCACGGGTCACACCAGATGCTGACTGGTTTTCTGATCCACGCCTCACCTTTTTTTAATCTGTATTTCCAGATATGAGAAATCAATTGATTTAGGGCCTAGTGAGTTTATTTCAATTGACTGATTTCTTATATGAACTGTAACTCAGTGAAATGGTTCCATTTATATTTTTGTTCAGTTATAATTTGCACATTTTCTTCATTTTTAAGTCTGCATTGTTGGCAAAGACCTCGCACCGAATACAACCGTTTACTTACATGTGACTAATCAAATTGAATTATTCATCCATTCAAACTGTATCAACACAAATCCTATTAAATTAATAATTTCATGCATCAACATGTCTTCAGCGTTCTAGAATAGCCTAGCAGTTAACGTCAACCATCGTAACTACTTTCAAGGCATTTGGTTTTGTGTCCATTTTGACAACTTGACATTGCAATGGCCTGTGAACATCATTAGTGCCAAAGGGCGCTGACACATGAAATACGAGTTATAATATCGTTGTTACGTCGATTCCGATGGGGATGGAGCAAACCAATGTACCTAGCTTGCTAATGTCAGCTGACGTAAGAGGTTTTGAAATTAGCTAGCCAACGTTACTACAGCTAGACGTCTGCCTGACCGGAAAATTTGCTAACGTTAGCTTATCACCGAAAACTAGCTATCAATTTTTGTACCTATCACCGTTAAGGTATTCTGTCCTTTTATGTATTTCTATAACCATGTCCCTTTTTCCAAATCACTGAACACAACACCGTTTCTTCGTTTCAAATGGCCTGTTCTAATCAACTTGCTAGCATGCGAAATGTGTCTGTTAGCTAGCTATCAAGGTACTGCAAGGTTGTCACGACTCATTCGCTCTCATCTCAGTCAAATTGTACTGCATTGCTACTGTTCCCAGCGGTCTCCCTCGAACTCACCTGAAGATGCACAGGCCCGTTTAGATCACAAGACTTTGCTACGTGTCCTGAAAGCAATAATTTTTAAACAGTATGGTTAAGATCAAGGTTTTGTATTATTTCACTTTCTTATTCCAATTCAAGATGTCGACCGTTTCAAAGAGCCTCTCTGTCAGCTGACTCTGACGCGGATATAGGGAAGTGAGAACACCCAGCACTACTAGCTAGCACTGCTGGATTTATATATTAAAACAGTCGTATTTTGCTGTCAAGAATTATCAAGACTAGTATATACATTTAGTTTGGTGGAATAAACTACACTATTTTTTAAAAATTGTGTATTATATAAAACAAAATCAGGCCCAGTGGGAAAAACATGGTTGAACTGGTTGAAAAAAATATGTTTTTTTAACGTATTTTTTTGGACCAGAATATTACGTTTTTTTCTAACTACCATACTACCAATTTGTCATAATTGTAACCTCTGCATCTGGTCATAATTCTGCCCACTATACTATGTGCTATATTATGAAGCCTACTGGTCATAGTTAAAGATGCAATATTCAGAAATCGGTCCGCCATTTCCTGGTTGTTAAAATTCTAATAGTTAGCCTAATTTCAGTTTATGTGACAAAACAAGCAGTCATTGTGTAGAGAATCATTGTACCATCTTAACCGCTGTTAAATATGCTGTTCATAACCAAAAAATATTGTATTTTTAGCTGTTTGAAAGTGGTGTACAAAAAGTAAAAGACAAAAAACTGAAATGTAAGAACGAGATGCATAGAAATAGAGCACATAGAACAGATCTCCCACTCACTTGTCTATATGAATTTGGTCGGGTCGCCCTACAAGTTACGTATTGCTGATTTAAGACCTCATCATAACCTGGTAATAAAATCAAATCAAATGTTATTAGACCTTACAGTGAAAAGCTTACTTATGAGCCCCTAACCAACAATGCAATTTATAAAATAGGAACAAGAATAAGAAATAAAAAGTAACAAGTAAATAAATAACAATAGTGAGTCAATGTGCGGGGGCACCAGTTAGTCAAGGTAATTGAGGTAATATGTACATGTAGGTAGAGTTATTGAAGTGACTATGCATAGATGATAACAACAGAAAGTAGCAGCGGTGTAAAGAGGGGAGGGGAAATGCAAATGGCCTGGGAAGCCATTTGATTAGATGTTCAGGAGTCTTTTGGCTTGGGGGTAGAAGCAGCTCTGGTACAGGGGACTGAGCACCCACTCCTGGGGGGCCCTCGTGTTGAGGATCAGCATCAGTTGGATAATGACCATTTTTAACTATAAATGGTGAAGTTCTACTTAAACCTAATACATGTTGTAATATTCAAACAACTTTTTATATACACAGCGCTCCATAATCCTGAGGACATTGTCTCGGACAGAGGTTCCCCCAATTGAGGACATCTTGGCAGTCTTAAAATTAAGCTAAATGCAAACATGTAAGTATGTGTAAAGAGGAAATAAAAATAAACAAAATATTATCTTGTTCAAAAGTTATGTCTGTCATATAATTCCTGCAACAAACATTGTTAAAATGGGTGTAATTGGCAAATCTGTTCCTCTTCTCTGCAACTGCACATGTGTGTGAGTTTGAGTGAGTGACAGGGAGAATGAGCAAGAGAGAAATGGGATAAACTTTACATGACTCACCAAGGGAGGTGTTTGTTGAATCAGGACACAAGGATTTTGCACCTGCTTTATGAGAAGCGATGCTATTTCAATTGGATCCACTTGCTGTAGTACACTACACTCTTAGAAAAAAGGTTTCAAAAAGGGTTATTCTACTGTCCCCATAGGTAAACCCTTTTTGGTTCCAGGTAGAACCCTTTGTGTTAGTCTCCTTCCCTATGAGCTGTTCCGGCACGCACAAGCCTTGGCTACTTACTTACATCCGCATAACTAGTACAAAGCTGGTTAGTTGGAATCAATACACATACACATCAATACACATACACATCAATACACATAAAATACAAAATACACAAAAATACAAGGATCTTTGATCAATCAAGAAAATCTTCACTTTCATATTGCAGGGTACATGTTTCAAGAATTAGGCTAGCTTACTGTCTCTCGAACCCGAACACACACACACAATCAATGTTTCCTATATACAATACCATTCAGAAGTTTGGACATACCTACTCATTCAAGGGTTGTTCTTTATTTCTACATTGTAGAATAATAGTGAAGACATCAAAACTATGAAATAACACATGGAATCATGAACCACCAAGACCCTTCCTAGAGCTGGAAGCCCGGGCAAACTGAGCAATCATGGGAGAAGGGCCTTGGTCAGGGAGGTGACCTAGGACCTGATGGTCACTGTGACAGAGCTCCAAATCAAATTTTATTGGTCACATACATGTTTTTAGCAGATGTTATTGCGGGTGTAGTGAAATGCTTGTGCTTCTAGCTCTGACAGTGCAGTAATATCTAACAAGTAATATCTGACAAATTACACAACATATACCCAATATACACAAATCTAAGTAGGAATGAGTGAAGACTATATATAAATATACACTGCTCAAAAAAATAAAGGGAACACTTAAACAACACAAAGTAATTCCAAGTCAATCACACTTCTGTGAAATCAAACTGTCCACTTAGGAAGCAACACTGATTGACAATACGTTTCACATGCTGTTGTGCAAATGGAATAGACAACAGGTGGAAATTATAGGCATTTAGCAAGACACCCCCAATAAAGGAGTAGTTCTGCAGGTGGTGACTACAGACCACTTCTCAGTTCCTATGCTTCCTGGCTGATGTTTTGGTCACTTTTGAATGCTGGCGGTGCTTTCACTCTAGTGGTAGCATGAGACGGAGTCTACAACCCACACAAGTGGCTCAGGTAGTGCAGCTCATCCAGGATGGAACATCAATGCGAGCTGTGGCAAGAAGGTTTGATGTGTCTGTCAAGGTAATGTCCAGAGCATGGAGGCGCTACCAGGAGACAGGCCAGTACATCAGGAGACGTGGAGGAGGCCGTAGGAGGGCAACAACCCAGCAGCAGGACCGCTACCTCCACCTTTGTGCAAGAAGGAGCACTGCCAGAGCCCTGAAAAATGACCTCCAGCATGACCAGTTTGGCAGTGGGTCAGTCATGGTGTGGGGTGGCATTTCTTTGGGGGGCCGCACAGCCCTCCATGTGCTCGCCAGAGGTAGCCTGACTGCCATTAGGTACCGAGATGAGATCCTCAAACCCCTTGTGAGACCATATGCTGTGGCAGTTGGCCCTGGGTTCCTCCTAATGCAAGACAATGCTAGAACTCATGTGCCTGGAGTGTGTCAGCAGTTCCTGCAAGAGGAAGGCATTGATGCTATGGACTGGCCCGCCCGTTCCTCAGACCTGAATCCAATTGAGCACATCTGGGACATCATGTCTCGCTCCATCCACCAACGCCACGTTGCATCACAGACTTTCCAGGAGTTGGCGGATGCTCCTCCCAGGTCTGGGAGGAGATCCCTCAGGAGACCATCCGCCACCTCATCAGGAGCATGCCCAGGCGTTGTAGGGAGGTCATTCAGGCACGTGGAGGCCACACACACTACTGAGCCTCATTTTGACTTGTTTTAAGGACATTACATCAAAGTTGGGTCAGCCTGTAGTGTGGTTTTCCACTTTAATTTTGAGTGGGACTCCAAATCCAGACCTCCATGGGTTGATAAATTTGATTTCCATTGATAAGTTTTGTGTGATTTTGTTGTCAGCACATTCAACTATGTAAAGAAAAAAGTATTTCATAAAAATATTTCATTCATTCAGATCTAGGATGTGTTATTTTAGTGTTCCCTTTATTTTTTTGAGCAGTGTATATACGGACGAGTGATGTCAGAGCGATATTGACTAAGATACAGTAGAATAGTATAGAATACAGTATATACATATAAGATGAGTAATACAAGATATGTAAACATTAATGCTGGTAGTTCTGGTGAGTTACCGCCGCTCTAATATCCAATAGTTCTTCCCGGCTGTATCCAGAGTTCCTCTGTGGAGATGGTCATCCTTCTGGAAGGTTTTCCCATCTTTGCAGCACTCCACCAACCTTCATGATAGAGTGGCCAGACAGAAGCCACTCCTCAGTAAAAGGCACATGACAGCCCGCTTGACACCTAAAGGACTCTCAGACAATAACTAACAAGATTCTCTGGTCTGATGAAACCAAGATTGAACTCTTTGGCCTGAATGCCAAGCGTCACATCTGGAGGAAACCTGGCACCATCCCTACGGTGAAGCATGGGGGTGGCAGCATCATGCTGTGGGGATGTTTTTCAGCGGCAGGGACTGGGACACTAGACTAGCAAAGTACAGAGAGATCCTTGATGAAAACCTACTCCAGAACGCCCAGGACCTCAGACTCGGGTGACCGTTCACCTTCTAATAGGACAAAAACCTTAAGCATACAGCCAAGACAACGCAGGAGTGGCTTCGGGACAAGTCTCTGAATGTCCTAGAGTAGCCCAGCCAGAGTCCGGACTTGACTCCGATTGAACATCTCTGGATAAAAAGCTGAATACTTATGTAAATGTGATATTTCCATTTGCTTTTTTTTAATAAATGTGCTTAAATGTAGCTTTGTCATTATGGGGTATAGTGTGTAGATTGATGACGGGGAGAAAAAAAAATATTTAATTCATTTTGCAATGAGGCAGTATTGTATCAAAATTTGTGGAAAAAGTCAAGGGGTCTGAATACTTTCCGAAAGTAGCTAATTTCAGCTCGTTATTGATACCATGTCTTGTTTTGAGGTGTTTTGAATGATTTAATGTCAATGCTAATATGACAAGATCTGAAATACAACCTGACCAAGCCTCACTGCTTTTTTGACATAATGCCCACTTAACCCGGAAGCCAGCGGCGCCAATGTGTCAGAGGAAACACCACACACGTGGCGACCGTGTCAGCATGCACTGCACCTGGGCCACCATAGGAGTCACTAGTGTAATGGGACAAGGACGTCCCTGCCGGCCAAACCCTCCCCTAACAAGGAAGACGCCGGGCCAATTGTGCACCGCCCCATGGGTCTCCCGGTCACGGCGACCAAGCCTGGACTTGAACCCAGAATCTTTACTGGCACAGCTAGCACTGCTATGCAGTGCCTTAGACCACTGCGCCCCTCGGGAGGCCGTGTCCAAACTTTTGACTGGTACTGTATGTACATGTTAAGTTGACCATTGTTTTTGTCAATGTATGTTTTTGTTTGTCAAAAAAACAAAGTAAAATAAAATATTATAAAATAATTGTCTACTTTACTACAGATTGCCCAGGGCTTCTACATTTTAAACCCGGACTGCTCGGGGAAACTCACGGATAACTTGATAGAGGTCTTCAAGGACAAAACTTTGCTTCGCCAGCCCAGAGAAAGGCTGGCCCAAAATCTTCTCTTCAAAGTGTATTTTTTATTCCTGAAACAATCAAGTTATTCACTAAACATTCTTCTCTCCAGATACGCAAGGGAACGTCGCTTTAAGACTTCTGCCAGTGTCACATCTGTTCCTGCAACGCCTTCTACTGCTCATCTTGTGTCTCCTCGACCCGCCGCCACTCCCCCAGTACTCTCTCCCTCTCTCGCTGTGTGTGTGTGTGTGTGTGTGTGTGTGTGTGTGTGTGTGTGTGTGTGTGTGTGTGTGTGTGTGTGTGTGTGTGTGTGTGTGTGTGTTGGAGTCAGAACAGATCCCCACCAGCTGCAACCTGTTTCATAATCAAGACCTCTACAAATACTCAGCCCTGCCACTTCCACACTGCCAGATCGTAATCTCTGCTCAGTCAGTCTACGGTTCTAGCCGTTTGTTACTATTTAGATCCTGTTGTGCCCGTTTTCCTTGCCTGACACTGTTTTCCTCTCCGCTACAGTTCTGCCTGCTCTGACTCTGGTCCCTGTCTCCAGTCCCACATTTCGTCATCCTGCTACTCTGTCCTGGATTCCCCACTCTACTACTCCCTTGGATACCCCTCCGAACATGCTTACCCTGTCTCACCCCCTCTTGCCTCCGCACCTGGTTTCCTGCAACCCAGCCGAGCTCCCCGACCTGCACTCCATCTTCCCCCTGTGTTTCAATAAATACCTTGGTTACTTCATCCCAGTCTCCTCGTCTGAGTCTGCTCTTGGGTTCCCCTGTTCCACTCAGCGTAACAAGTAGTCCTCCAAACACCAGTCTAGACGGGCAGAAAGACATTCTGACCCAGCTTCAATGAGACCAGAAAGTAAATTGACTTGCAGCCTGTAATTTATATAGTGGATAGGCATAGGGAGATTGATGGGGAAATTAGATGGCATTTTGTAAACCTTGAATGAAAGGAACAGCAAAACTGCACACTCCAAGACATTAGGAAGGTTTCCATCAAATTTGAGACAGACTTTTGTGCAATTATTCTAAAATCTGCATTAAAACAATATTGTGCATTTACCAGAGATGTGGACTCCAGTCACGTGACTTGGACTCGAGAACTACTCAGGTCGCAGATGTTGTGACTTGAGACTTGACAAAAAGAAAACACGCTTGCCACTCAACTTCAGAATCAATGACTCATGACTAACTTCCAGATGAGCTTCAATGCCATACAATGTCATTTACAAAATAGCCTCCAACAAATTGTTTACCCTGGGGCTCTGAGCTTTTCCTAACCAGGTAGCCCTATAGGGCCTGACAGTGATGAATTATTAGTTGTAAAAAAAAAAAAAGTAATTATATGGGCAATGAGACCAGATTTACATTTTAGGAACTCTTACCCAGAGCAATTAGGGTTAAGTACCTTCCTCAAGGGCACATGTTTCATCTAGTCAACTCAGGATTTGAACCATTGATCTTTCAGTTAATGGCCCAACACTCTTAGCCTATGCTACCTGCCGCCTAGGTATACAGATATATTTGAAACAGGTCACAATGTTTTAAAGAAATGGCCCTAGGGAGGATGAAAACACAGTCAAACTGCAGCAACCTTGTACTTGTTAAAATTAATTATATTTTTCAACTTTCCTTTACACAGACACTGCAATTGGACAATAGAACCCACTAGGCTGAGCTTGCTTTAAGCAGGTTTGCGTCATACAGGCCTATGCAACTGCAATTAAAAAGCAAAACAGTCTATTTATGTAATCAGTATTGTTTTTGATTTATTTCAGTGAATAATTTCAGGAGTGATGTGTTATCATGTTTGCTAAATAAATACCGGAGGACAATAGAGTTATGCTCGCTTTACTCGATGATGTGCTTTGTGCCCGGCCTGCGAAACCTGTGATTTCCGTGAATTTGATTGGTCAAGACAGAACAGAATGCACAGAATCTGCATCATGCCGAGATAAAGGACAGAGATGGCAAATCAAGTTTCGAGTCACACAGTTCAAGTTCAAAAAATATATATATTTAAACTTTATTTAACCAGGTAGGCTAGTTGAGAACAAGTTCTCATTTAAAACTGCATCCTGGCCAAGATAAAGCAAAGCAGTGCAACACAGAGTTACATATGTAATAAACAAAACACAGTCAATAACACAATAGAAAAAGTCTATGTACAGTGTGTGCAAATTAAGCTCTGACAGCTGGTGCTTAAAGTTAGTGAGGGAGATATGAGTCTCCAGCTTCAGTGATTTTTGTAATTCATTCCAGTCATTAGCAGCAGAGAACTGGAAGGAAAGGTGGCCAAAGGAGAAATTGGCTTTGGGGGTGACCAGTGAAATATACCTGCTGGAGCGCGTGCTACGGGTGGGTGATGCTATGGTGACCAATTCGCAGTGGTGGGTAGTGTATGGGGCTTTGGTGACAAAACGGATGGCACTGTGATAAACAGCATCCAATTTTCTGAGAAGAGTGTTGGAGGCTATTTTGTAAATAACATTACCGAAGTCAAGGATCGGTGGGGTAGTCAGTTTTACGAGGGTATGCTTAGCAGCATGAGTGAAGGAGGCTTTGTTGCGAAATAGGTAGCCGATTCTAGATTTAATTTTGGATATGCTTAATGGGAGTCTGGAGAGTTTACAGTAACCAGACACCTAGGTATTTGTAGAGGTTCACATATTCTAAGTCAGAACCGTCCAGAGTAGTGATGCTGGACGGGCGGGTAGGTGCGGGCAGCGATCGGTTGAAGAACATACATTTAGTTTTACTTGCATTTAAGAGCAGTTGGAGGCCACAGAAGGAGAGTTGTATGGCATTGAAGCGCGCCTGAAGGTTAGTTAACAGTGTCCAAAGAAGGGCCAGAAGTATACAGAAAGGTGTCGTCTGAATAGAGGTGGATCAGAGAATCACCAGCAGCAAGAGCGTCATCATTGATGTACACAGAGAAAAGAGTCAGCTCGAGAATTGAATCCTGTGACACCTCTCTATAGACTTCGAGGTCCGGACAACAGGCCCTCCGATTTGACACACTGAACTCTATCTGAGAAGTAATTGGTGAACCAGGCGAGGCAGTCATTAGCGAAACCAAGGCTGCTGAGTCTGCCGATAAGAATGTGGTGATTGACAGAGTCGAAAGCCTTGGCCAGGTCGATGAATATGGCTGCACAGTATGGTCTTTTATCGATGACGGTTATGATATCGTTTAGGACCTTGAGTGTGGTGCACCCATGACCTGCTCAGATTGCACAGTGGAGAAGGTACAGTGTGATTTGAAATGGTCGGTGATCTGTTTGTTAACTTGGCTTTCAAAGACCTTAGAAAGGCAACGTAGGATAGATATAGGTCTGTAACAGTTTGGGTCTAGAGTGTCTCAGCCTTTGAAGAGGGGGAGGACCGGGGCAGCTTTAAAATCTTTTGGGATCTCAGACAATAATAAAGAGAGGTTGAAAAGGTGTTGCAACAATTGTGGTGGATAATTTTAGAAAGAGAGGGTCCAGATTGTCTAGCCCAGCTGATTTGTAGGGGTCCAGATTTTGCAACTCTTTCAGAACATCAGCTGTCTGGATTTGGGTGAAGTAGAAATGGGGAGGCTTGGGCATGTTGCTGTGGGGGGTGCAGGGCTGTTGGCCGGGGTAGGAGTGGCCAGGTGGAAAGCATGGCCAGCCGTAGACAAATGCTTCTTGAAATTCTCAATCATCGTGGATTTATCGGTGGTGACAGTGTTTCCTAGCCTCAGTGCAGTGGGCAGCTGGGAGGAGGTGCTCTTATTCTCCATGGACATTACAGTGTCCCAGAACCTTTTGGAATTTGTACTACAGGATGCAAATTTGTTTGAAAAAGTTAGCCTTTGCTTTCCTACCTGTCTGTGAATATTGCTTCCTAACTTCCCTGAAAAGATGCATGTTGCGGGGCTATTCGATGCTAATGCAGTAGGCCACAGGATGTTTTTGTGCTGGTCAAGGTCTGGAGTGAACCAAGGGATATCTTTTCCTGGTTCTACAATTTTGGAATGGGGCATGCTTATTTAAGATTGTGAGGATAGCACTTTAAGAATAACCAGGCATCCTCTACTGACGGAATGAGGTCAATATCCTTCCAGGATACCTGGGCCAGGTTTATTAGAAAGGCCTGCTCGCTGAAGTGTTTTAGGGAGCGTTTGACAGTGATGAGGGTTGATCGTTTGACCTCAGACCCATTACTCACGCAGGCAATGAGGCAGTGATTGCTGAGTTGCTGGTTGAAGACAGCAGAAGTGTATTTTGAGGGCAGGTTGGTCAGGATGATCTATGAGGGTGCCCATGTTTATGGATTTGGGGTTGTACCTGGTAGGTTCATTGATAATTTGTGTGAGTTTGAGGGCATCTAGTTTAGGACAGCTGGGGTGTTAAGCATGTGCCAGTTTAGGTCACCTAACAGCACGAGCTCTGAAGATAGATGGGGGGGGGGGCAATCAATTCACATATGGTGTCAAGGGCACAGCTGGTGGCTGAAGATGGTTTATAAGAAGCGTAAACGGCGAGAGACTTGTTTCTGGAAAGGTGGATATTTAGAAGTAGAAGCTCAAATTGTTTGGGCACAGACCTGGATAGTAAGACAGAACTCTGCAGGCTCTCTGTGCAGTAGATTGCACCTTTGGCAGTTCTATCTTGTCAGAAAATGTAGTTAGGGATGGAAATGTCATGATTTCTGGTGGCCTTACTAAGCCAGGATTCAGACACGGTTAGGACATCCGGGTTGGCAGAGTGTGCTAAAGCAGAGAATAAAACAAACTTAGGGAGGAGGCTTCTGATGTTAACATGCATGAAACCAAGGCGTTTACGGTTACAGAAGTCAACAAATGAGAGCACATGGGAAGTGGGAGTGGAGCTAGGCGCTGCAGGGCCTGGATTAACCTATACATCACCAGAGGTAAAGAGGAGGAGTAGGATAAGGGTATGGCTAAAGGCTATAAGAACTGGTTGTCTAGTGTGTTCAGAACAGAAAGTAAAAGGAGCACGTTTTTGGTCTCTAGGGACACCATTTAAACCAGGTGAGGTCACCGCATGTGTCGGAGTTAGAACAAAAGAGCTAGTTTAGGCATATTGAGCAGGGCTGGAGGCTCTACAGTGAAATAAGACAATAATCACTAACCAAAACAGCAATGGCCAGTGCATATTGACATTTGGGAGAGGCTGAAAGTCCTGCTCCTCCTTCCCTCGTCTACCAGCAAGCTCCTTGCGCAGTGGAAAGTGCTGTACCTAATCGGAAGGTAGATGGGCCCGGTGACCTACGAGGTGCTGCACACAGACAAGGGTAAGAAGAAGCAAACCGAGCATGTGAACCTCCTCAAGGCCTGGGAGGAGAAAGAGGAACTCTCCAAGGGAAAGTCCTTTCTGGTCCGCAGAGTAGAAGAAGAGGATGGGGTCACAGAGGCATGGAAAGGACGAGCAGAGGTCATACTGGCTCACCTAGAAGAAAACAAGCAAGATGAGCTGAAGCAGCTGTTTGGCAAGTATCCGGCCCTCTTCAGTCAGAGACCAGGAAGAACCAGAGTCCTGGAACATTTCATCCGTTTGAAGCCTGGCCAGAACCCTGTCCGCCAGCATCCTTACAGTGTGCCTGAAAGACTGGTAGCCCTCAAGGAAGAGGTCCACACCATGATTGAGATGGATGTTGTCGAGCCATCGTCAAGTGAATGGAGCAGCCCGATTGTCATTGTCCCAAAGATGGATGGCGCTTTGCACGTCTGCATGGACTTCCGTAAGGTGAATGCCATCTCCCAGTTTGATGCCTACCCCATGACCCGCATTGACGACTTACTGGGGAGAATAGGTAGAGCTCATTACATCACTACATTGGATCTCTGCAAAGGGCACTGGCAGGTGCCCCTGGACAAATAAGGTTATGCCGTTTGGCCTTCAACAAGGTCCTCAAAGACTGACGATTGCTGTGCTGCTTACTTGGACGATGTGGTGATCTACAGCAACTCGGACGAGGAGCTCATACAGCATCTTAGCAGAGTCCTAGTTAAGATCCATGATGCAGGCCTCACGCTTAACCTCCTGAAGTGTGAGTGGGCGAAAGAGGAGGCAAAGTACCTGTGTTACCTGCTGGGTAAAGGTGAAGTTCGGCCTCAGGTGGACAAAGTGGAGTCCATCAGGAACAACCCTCAACCCAGAACCAAGACACAGGTAAATTACTTCCTAGGTTTGGAAGGGTGGTGCAGTCCGGGAACATGCAGTTCGCTCTTATGAGAGGGGTCTGGCCTGTTTTTACTGCAGGCAGCAAGGGCACAAAGCTTCAGTGTGTCCACTACGTAAATCCAAACGCTCAGGTTACTGTTATGTGCCCAGAGAGGGGGATGGTGTTCAGAATAGACAGACTCGGGAAGGGTCAGGCTTGGTACCTGTTAAAGGGAATGGTAAAAGTCTTACAGCAATGATTGACACCGGCAGTTCCCTGTTGTTGATCACAGAATGTAATGTACCTGTTAATGACATTGATTGCGGTCACCAGACACTGATCCAATGTGTCCATGGTGACCAGTCACAGCATCCCACCACTGCCACCATATGTCACGTAGAGTAGGCCAGAAAGCTCAACTGAAAAACCTAACCTCTATCAAATAAAAAGATGGTGGAGCCGCAGAAGTACGTCTGTGCCAAGGGTGTTTATTTACAGAGTGAATCCGGAAGGAAAACAACAGTACTGCCATCGAAAGTATCCATTATGGGGACATCTTAAAAACATTGCTGCCCCCATCACCAGCTCAATCCCAAAATGGCTCCCATTTAAACTGAAAGAGAGGCTCCTTTTGTAGGGGAAGCCCCTCACATCAGAACATAATCAGCACTAATTATTTAAGCAATTACCTATTAAAAGCCTACATTATCCATTCAGCTAAACATACTAAAGTTTATACACTGAAACACATTTTTCATGACACAATATACCAATATAACATTTACAAAATCACTTCACTACTGACATGGTTTCTTTCAATATGCCCATTTATATTAACAAGCCGTTCGGGACAGGCACTACAAAGTCAGCCCGATTGCCTTAGCTCCGGTGCTTATCCCAGCATACCTGGATAAGAGATGGAGCGAGAGGAATAGAAACAAACAAACAAACAACGTGCTCATCCATAACATTGATAAGTATAGTAAACGTTGCTTAAATTTAACATGAATGCTTGTCTGTATATTCCTTGTACCATAATCTGTTACTGACGGGAGGTAAGTGTGAAATGTATGTACTAAAATAGGAACGTTAACTTGTGTGTCGACCCACATTGTTAACGTAGCTGATAATGGAGCAGGGAGGCGCGATGAACGTGTGTGTGTTAGTGTACGAGATGCTGCCGGCGGCCAGTGACGGACTTCTCCGTCACACAAGGGTATGGCAGGATGTGAATACAGTGGAGGTAAACCTAGGCATTGAGTGATGATGAGAGAAGTTTTGTCTCTGGAGGCACCCTTTAAACGAGGCGAGGTCACCGCGTGTGTGGGGGGTGGAACAAAAGTGCTAGCTAAGGCATAATGCGCAGAGCTGGAGGCTCTACAGTGAAATAAGACAATTATCACTAACCAAAACCGCAATGGCCAAGGCATATTGACATTAGGGAGAGGCATGTGTAGCCGAGTGATCATAGGGACCAGTGAGTAGCTAGGCGGGCTGGAGACACGGCGATTCAGACAGCTAGCGGGCCGGGGATAGCAGAAGGGACTTAGGGGGATGTCGTGACGGAAGAGTCTGTTGTAGCCCCCTCGGACGGTTACGACCTTCAAATGTAATATTTGACACTTTTTCTGTGTGACAATGTTTTAACTCAACCCAAATGTAGAACATTATCATATGGCAAAACCGCATGATGTGTGATAGCTGAAGTGTGTCAGTGAATGTGAATGTCTATTGATTTGCTCTGGCACTGCCTGATAGACAGATCTGTGTTAATCTGTATTAAGACATATGCACGCATGCTTTGTTTTTCTCAGATTGCAATCTGTGTGTGCACATCAAGTTCAACTGTGGCATTAGTCTGATGTTTGGACTCTGAAACAATACAAATAAATTATAATAATTATTATAAATTATAATAATCAATCCTATCTTAATATTTATCCGTTATTTTACCAGGTAAGTTGACTGAGAACACATTCTCATTTGCAGCAACGACCTGGGGAATAGTTACAGGGGAGAGGAGGGGGATGAATGTGCCAATTGTAAACTGGGGATTATTAGGTGACCGTGATGGTTTGAGGGCCAGATTGGGAATTTAGCCAGGACACCAGGGTTAACACCCCTACTCTTACAATAAGTGCCATGGGATCTTTAATGACCTCAGAGAGTCAGGACACCCGTTTAACGTCCCATCCGAAAGACGGCACCCTACACAGGGCAGTGTCCCCAGTCATTGCCCTGCGGCATTGGGATATTTTTTTAGACCAGAGGAAAGAGTGCCTCCTGTGGGCCCTCCAATACTGAAATGCTGAATATAACAGGTGTAGACTTTACAGTGAAATGCTGAATACAACAGGTGTAGACCTCCCATGAAATGCTGAATACAACAGGTGTAGTAGACCTTACAGTGAAATGCTGAATACAACAGGTGTAGACTTTACAGTGAAATGCTGAATACAACAGGTGTAGACCTCCCATGAAATGCTGAATACAACAGGTGTAGTAGACCTTACAGTGAAATGCTGAATACAACAGGTGTAGTAGACCTTACAGTGAAATGCTGAATACAACAGGTGTAGTCGACCTTACAGTGAAATGCTTAATACAACAGGTGTAGTCGACCTTACAGTGAAATGCTTAATACAACAGGTGTAGACTTTACAGTGAAATGCTGAATACAACAGGTGAAGTAGACCTTACAGTGAAATGCTGAATACAACAGGTGTAGTAGACCTTACAGTGAAATGCTTAATACAACAGGTGTAGTCGACCTTACAGTGAAATGCTTAATACAACAGGTGTAGACTTTACAGTGAAATGCTGAATACAACAGGTGAAGTAGACCTTACAGTGAAATGCTGAATACAACAGGTGTAGTAGACCTTACAGGGAAATGCTTACTTACAAGCCCTTAACCAACAATGCTTTAAGAAGTTAAGGCCCAACTTTTCCTTTTATTTGGTGCACAGTCAATATTGGACCTGAGCTCAACTTTCACCAAAGCGCTGCAGAATTATACACTCTAAAGTGCAGTTATGTACAGAAAAAAACATTGGGGGCTTTCTAAAATCCGTTGAGCTCGAAAATGAGCTCAGGTGCATCCAGTTTCCATTGATCATCCTTGAGATGTTTGATTGGAATCCACTTGTGGTAAATGCAATTGTTTGGACATAATTTGGATAGACACACACCTATCTACATAAGGTCCCACAGTTGACATTGCATGTCAGAGCAAAAACCAAGCCATGAGATCGAGGAAATGTCTGTAGAGCTCCGAGACAGGATTGGGTCGAGGCACCGATCTGGGGAAAGGTACCAAAACATTTCTGCAGTATTGAACATCCCCTAGAACCTTGTGACCTGTATCATTTTAAAATGGAAGATGTTTGGAACCACCAATACTCTTCCTAGAGCTGTCCACCCAGCCAAACTGAGCAATTGGGGGAGAAGGGCCTTGTTCAGGGAGGTGACCAAGAACTCGATGGTCACTCTGACAGAGTTCCAGAGTTCATCAGTGGAGATAGGAGAACCTTCCAGAAGGACAACCATCTCTGCAGCACTCCACGAATCAGGCCTTTATGGTAGAGCGGCAAGACAGAATCTGACAGAGCTTGAGAGGATCAGCAGAGAAGAATGGGAGAAACTCCCCAAATACAGTTGTGCCAAGCATGTAGCATCATATACCCAAGAAGACTCAATGCTGTAATTGCTGCCAAAGGTGCTTCAACAAAGTACTGAGTAAAGGGTCTGAATACTTATGTAAATGTTATATTTCAGATTTTTATTTATTTATAAATGAGCCAAAATTCTAAAAAACGTTTTTTGCTTTTTCGTTATGGGTTATTGTGTGTAAATTTGAGGGATTTGTTTTTTTTAGTACATTTTTTTAATAAGGCTGTAACGTAACAAAATGTGGAAAAAGTCAAGGGGTCTGAATAATTTCCGAAGGCACTGTACATCCACGTCTCATAGCCACATCATGTGATTTGTAAATGAAAGAGGAACATCTCCCCCATTTAGAGTTTCTGGCACAGTACAGAAATGCCCTTATCCAGATGGTGTGACACACGCATTTACTAACAGACCTGCTAACTTTCTTTGCTACTTTTAAGGTTGTAACCAACATGCAGTACATCGAGCTGGCAGCGAGGTAAGAACCATACTTCCGCCAGTTCTCTATTCACTTTTAAAACTTCAAGTTTTTTATTCATTAAAGGAAATACATGATTTAAAATTGTCTTTAATATTTATTTGTTCAGCTGTTAGTAATAATTCCCTAAGTGTTAGCACATTCGTGTTAACATCAGAAAGCCTTTATGTATGTGTTATCAATGACAAAAGGTGCCTGACTTTATAGTAAGTACAGCGTCCTATGATACGAGGCGTTTATGTATATGTAATTACCAATGGTGCCTGACTTTATAGTAAGTACAGCGTCCTATGATACGAGGCGTTTATGTATATGTAATGACCAATGGTGCCTGACTTTATAGTAAGTACAGCGTCCTATGATACGAGGCGTTTATGTATATGTAATGACCAAAGGTGCCTGACTTTATAGTAAGTACAGCGTCCTATTATATGAGGTGTTTATGTATATGTAATTACCAAAGGTGCCTGACTTTATAGTAAGTACAGCGTCCTATGATATGAGGCGTTTATGTATATGTAATGACCAAAGGTGCCTGACTTTATAGTAAGTACAGTGTCCTATGATACGAGGCGTTTATGTATATGTAATGACCAAAGGTGCCTGACTTTATAGTAAGTACAGCGTCCTATGATACGAGGCGTTTATGTATATGTAATGACCAATGGTGTCTGACTTTATAGTAAGTACAGCGTCCTATGATACGAGGCGTTTATGTATATGTAATGACCAAAGGTGCCTGACTTTATAGTAAGTACAGCGTCCTATGATACGAGGCGTTTATGTATATGTAATTACCAAAGGTGCCTGACTTTATAGTAAGTACAGCGTCCTATGATACGAGGCGTTTATGTATATGTAATGACCAAAGGTGCCTGACTTTATAGTAAGTACAGTGTCCTATGATACGAGGCGTTTATGTATATGTAATGACCAATGGTGTCTGACTTTATAGTAAGTACAGCGTCCTATGATACGAGGCGTTTATGTATATGTAATGACCAAAGGTGCCTGACTTTATAGTAAGTACAGCGTCCTATGATACGAGGCGTTTATGTATATGTAATTACCAAAGGTGCCTGACTTTATAGTAAGTACAGCGTCCTATGATACGAGGCGTTTATGTATATGTAATGACCAAAGGTGCCTGACTTTATAGTAAGTACAGCGTCCTATTATACAAGGCATTTATGTATATGTAATGAACAAAGGTGTCTGACTTTATAGTAAGTACAGCGTCCTATGATACGAGGTAGCCAACTAACATTAGGTAGCAAACTAACAACATACCGGTACATACTGCTGTAATGATATGCTTTACGGTTCGTAAGGACAGCGTAGCTAACAAATTGTCAGCCAATATAATGTGTAAGGTAACTTATTTGAAAAGTTATTACTTTATTACATTGCTCAACATTTTCTTAACGTCTGTCATAGTTAGTTAAAGCAATGAATCTGTAGCCGCTCTCATTGTATTTCGACTGCATATTTTCCACCATTTTCTTCAAATATGGAAACGATGTGAATTCCATTTTCTGAAGAATTGCATTACAGGCCCTAAAGTATGGGAATAGTGTCTATGTCACGCCCTGACCTTATTATTCTTTGTTTTCTTTATTATTTTGGTTAGGTCAGGGTGTGACATGGGTGATGTATGTGTCTTTCTCCATGTAGGGGTTTTGTATGTCTATGGGTGTTGACTAGTCTAGGGGTTTTGTATGTCTATGGGTGTTGTACTAGTCTAGGTGTTATGTATGTCTATGGTTGCCTAGATTATTTCTCAATTAGAGGCAGCTGTTTATCGTTGTCTCTGATTGGGAACCATATTTAGGCAGCCATATTCCTAGGGTATTTCATGGGTTATTGTCTATGGTTAGTTGCCTGTGTTTGCACTTGTTTATATATAGCTTCACGTTCGTTTTGTAAGTTTGTTTAAGTGTTCTTTGTTTCATTAAATAAGAAGATGTATTCATCTCACGCTGCGCCTTGGTCTCATCTATACAAAGAAAGTGACAGTCCACTGAGTGTATACTTCATATTTTGGCAAATTTAGTACGACATCCGGGAACTTTTGGCATACTAACTATATCCATACTATGACCAATAAGCATACTATATACTCAATTCACATCACAAATAGTATGGTTAGTGCAGTTAGTTAGCGTATTCGAACACAGCTATAGTGAAGTCAGCACATCCCTAATTCAGAGGACAAGCTCCTTGCAGAAAAAGAGCCCGACAGACCATGTTTTGCAGAGTTATCAACAAAAAGTGGTTTTGAGCAATGCAAGTAAATAAACGGACCCTGTGAAGGGTGTTTAGGGTTGTACAGTTATGTTTAGTTTGAGGTTCCAAAAATATTTCATTATCTTAACCCATCTGTAAATGAAAGCGTAGGTTTCAAGTATCATGCTAGCTAGGCTTGGGTGTTAGTCTGGGAGAAGTTACAGAGGAGACGGGTGGGACGAAAGTAACATAATGTTAATTGATGACCTGGAATAAAATGTTTTAAAAAAACATTTAAGGACAGGCCATCCTGTAGTTCATATTGCTTTTATAATGTTAGCAAAATATCAAAGTGACATATGACATCATTAGAATGATGCCTTAATCAATTGACATGATGGACCAGCTTATCACAAGCTTTTATGGACAGGTTAGTGGTTACAAAATATATCTTTATGATTCTGGGGGTCAATTACCTTGTGTCAAGCCATGGAAATGTGATGAGCATGATGAGAATAAAAACGTTTATTCTATCAAGACATGAGGAGCACACATGACATGGACAGCTGGAGCACCTGATTGGTAGGGCTAAGCATGACATGGACAGCTGGAGCACCTGATTGGTAGGGCTAAGCATGACATGGACAGCTGGAGCACCTGATTGGTAGGGCTAAGCATGACATGGACAGCTGGAGCACCTGCTTGGTAGGGCTAAGCATGACATGGACAGCTGGAGCGCCTGATTTTAGGGCTAAGCATGACATGGACAGCTGGAGCACCTGCTTGGTAGGGCTAAGCATGACATGGACAGCTGCAGCACCTGCTTGGTAGGGCTAAGCATGACATGGACAGCTGCAGCACCTGCTTGGTAGGGCTAAGCATGACATGGACAGCTGGAGCACCTGCTTGGTGGGGCTAAGCATGACATGGACAGCTGGAGCACCTGCTTGGTAGGGCTAAGCATGACATGGACAGCTGGAGCACCTGCTTGGTAGGGCTAAGCATGACATGGACAGCTGGAGCACCTGATTGGTAGGGCTAAGCATGACATGGACAGCTGGAGCACCTGCTCGGTAGGGCTAAGCATGACATGGACAGCTGGAGCACCTGCTCGGTAGGGCTAAGCATGACATGGACAGCTGGAGCACCTGTTCGGTAGGGCTAAGCATGACATGGACAGCTGGAGCACCTGCTCGGTAGTGCTAAGCATGACATGGACAGCTGGAGCACCTGCTCGGTAGGGCTAAGCATGACATGGACAGCTGGAGCACCTGCTCGGTAGAGCTAAGCATGACATGGACAGCTGGAGCACCTGCTCGGTAGGGCTAAGCATGACATGGACAGCTGGAGCACCTGCTCGGTAGGGCTAAGCATGAAATGGACAGCTGGACCACCTGCTCGGTAGGGCTAAGCATGACATGGACAGCTGGAGCACCTGCTCGGTAGGGCTAAGCATGACATGGACAGCTGGAGCACCTGATTGGTAGGGCTAAGCATGACATGGACAGCTGGAGCACCTGATTGGTAGGGCTAAGCATGACATGGACAGCTGGAGCACCTGCTTGGTAGGGCTAAGCATGACATGGACAGCTGGAGCACCTGCTTGGTAGGGCTAAGCATGACATGGACAGCTTGAGCACCTGATCTGTAGGGCTAAGCATGACATGGACAACTGGAGCACCTGATCGGTAGGGCTAAGCATGACATGGACAGCTGGAGCACCTGATCGGTAGGGCTAAGCATGACATGGACAGCTGGAGCACCTGATCTGTAGGGCTAAGCATGACATGGACAGCTGGAGCACCTGATCGGTAGGGCTAAGCATGACACGGACAGCTGGAGCACCTGCTCGGTAGGGCTAAGCATGACACGGACAGCTGGAGCACCTGCTCGGTAGGGCTAAGCATGACACGGACAGCTGGAGCACCTGCTCGGTAGGGCTAAGCATGACATAGACAGCTGGAACACCTGATTGGTAGGGCTAAGCATGACATGGACAGCTGGAGCACCTGCTTGGTAGGGCTAAGCATGACATGGACAGCTGGAGCACCTGCTTGGTTGGGCTAAGCATGACATGGACAGCTGGAGCACCTGCTTGGTTGGGCTAAGCATGACATGGACAGCTGGAGCACCTGATTGGTAGGGCTAAGCATGACACGGACAGCTGGAGCACCTGTTTGGTAGGAATAAGCATGACACGGACAGCTGGAGCACCTGCTTGGTAGGGCTAAGCATGACACGGACAGCTGGAGCACCTGCTTGGTAGGGCTAAGCATGACACGGACAGCTGGAGCACCTGCTTGGTAGGGCTAAGCATGACATGGACAGCTGGAGCACCTGATTGGTAGGGCTAAGCATGACATGGACAGCTGGAGCACCTGCCTGGTAGGGCTAAGCATGACATGGACAACTGGAGCACCTGATCGGTAGGGCTAAGCATGACATGGACAGCTGGAGCACCTGATCGGTAGGGCTAAGCATGACATGGACAGCTGGAGCACCTGATCTGTAGGGCTAAGCATGACATGGACAGCTGGAGCACCTGATCGGTAGGGCTCAGCATGACATGGACAGCTGGAGCACCTGCTCGGTAGGGCTAAGCATGACATGGACAGCTGGAGCACCTGATCGGTAGGGCTAAGCATGACATGGACAGCTGGAGCACCTGATCGGTAGGGCTAAGCATGACATGGACAGCTGGAACACCTGATCGGTAGGGCTAAGTATGACATGGACAGCTGGAGCACCTGCTTGGTAGGACTAAGCATGACATGGACAGCTGGAGCACCTGCTTAGTAGGGCTAAGCATGACATGGACAGCTGGATCACCTGCTTGGTAGGGCTAAGCATGACATGGACAGCTGGAGCACCTGCTCGGTAGGGCTAAGCATGACATGGACAGCTGGAGCACCTGCTCGGTAGGGCTAAGCATGACATGGACAGCTGGAGCACCTGCTCGGTAGGGCTAAGCATGACATGGACAGCTGGAGCACCTGCTCGGTAGGGCTAAGCATGACATGGACAGCTGGAGCACCTGCTCGGTAGGGCTAAGCATGACATGGACAGCTGGAGCACCTGCTCGGTAGAGCTAAGCATGACATGGACAGCTGGAGCACCTGCTCGGTAGGGCTAAGCATGACATGGACAGCTGGAGCACCTGCTCGGTAGGGCTAAGCATGAAATGGACAGCTGGACCACCTGCTCGGTAGGGCTAAGCATGACATGGACAGCTGGACCACCTGCTCGGTAGGGCTAAGCATGACATGGACAGCTGGACCACCTGCTCGGTAGGGCTAAGCATGACATGGACAGCTGGACCACCTGCTCGGTAGGGCTAAGCATGACATGGACAGCTGGAGCACCTGATCGGTAGGGCTAAGCATGACATGGACAGCTGGAGCACCTGATCGGTAGGGCTAAGCATGACATGGACAGCTGGAGCACCTGATCGGTAGGGCTCAGCATGACATGGACAGCTGGAGCACCTGATCGGTAGGGCTCAGCATGACATGGACAGCTGGAGCACCTGCTCGGTAGGGCTAAGCATGACATGGACAGCTGGAGCACCTGATCGGTAGGGCTAAGCATGACATGGACAGCTGGAGCACCTGATCGGTAGGGCTAAGCATGACATGGACAGCTGGAACACCTGATCGGTAGGGCTAAGTATGACATGGACAGCTGGAGCACCTGCTTGGTAGGACTAAGCATGACATGGACAGCTGGAGCACCTGCTTGGTAGGGCTAAGCATGACATGGACAGCTGGATCACCTGCTTGGTAGGGCTAAGCATGACATGGACAGCTGGAGCACCTGCTTGGTAGGGCTAAGCATGACATGGACAGCTGGAGCACCTGATTGGTAGGGCTAAGCATGACATGGACAGCTGGAGCACCTGATTGGTAGGGCTAAGCATGACATGGACAGCTGGAGCACCTGCTTGGTAGGGCTAAGCATGACATGGACAGCTGGAGCACCTGCTTGGTAGGGCTAAGCATGACATGGACAGCTGGAGCACCTGCTTGGTAGGGCTAAGCATGACATGGACAGCTTGAGCACCTGCCTGGTAGGGCTAAGCATGACATGGACAACTGGAGCACCTGATCGGTAGGGCTAAGCATGACATGGACAGCTGGAGCACCTGATCTGTAGGGCTAAGCATGACATGGACAGCTGGAGCACCTGATCTGTAGGGCTAAGCATGACACGGACAGCTGGAGCACCTGCTCGGTAGGGCTAAGCATGACACGGACAGCTGGAGCACCTGCTTGGTAGGGCTAAGCATGACACGGACAGCTGGAGCACCTGCTTGGTAGGGCTAAGCATGACATGGACAGCTGGAGCACCTGATTGGTAGGGCTAAGCATGACATGGACAGCTGGAGCACCTGCCTGGTAGGGCTAAGCATGACATGGACAACTGGAGCACCTGATCGGTAGGGCTAAGCATGACATGGACAGCTGGAGCACCTGATCGGTAGGGCTAAGCATGACATGGACAGCTGGAGCACCTGATCTGTAGGGCTAAGCATGACATGGACAGCTGGAGCACCTGATCGGTAGGGCTCAGCATGACATGGACAGCTGGAGCACCTGCTCGGTAGGGCTAAGCATGACATGGACAGCTGGAGCACCTGCTCGGTAGGGCTAAGCATGACATGGACAGCTGGAGCACCTGCTCGGTAGGGCTAAGCATGACATGGACAGCTGGAGCACCTGCTCGGTAGGGCTAAGCATGACATGGACAGCTGGAGCACCTGCTCGGTAGGGCTAAGCATGACATGGACAGCTGGAGCACCTGCTCGGTAGGGCTAAGCATGACATGGACAGCTGGAGCACCTGCTCGGTAGGGCTAAGCATGACATGGACAGCTGGAGCACCTGCTCGGTAGGGCTAAGCATGACATGGACAGCTGGAGCACCTGCTCGGTAGAGCTAAGCATGACATGGACAGCTGGAGCACCTGCTCGGTAGGGCTAAGCATGACATGGACAGCTGGAGCACCTGCTCGGTAGGGCTAAGCATGAAATGGACAGCTGGACCACCTGCTCGGTAGGGCTAAGCATGACATGGACAGCTGGACCACCTGCTCGGTAGGGCTAAGCATGACATGGACAGCTGGACCACCTGCTCGGTAGGGCTAAGCATGACATGGACAGCTGGACCACCTGCTCGGTAGGGCTAAGCATGACATGGACAGCTGGAGCACCTGATCGATAGGGCTAAGCATGACATGGACAGCTGGAGCACCTGATCGGTAGGGCTCAGCATGACATGGACAGCTGGAGCACCTGATCGGTAGGGCTCAGCATGACATGGACAGCTGGAGCACCTGCTCGGTAGGGCTAAGCATGACATGGACAGCTGGAGCACCTGATCGGTAGGGCTAAGCATGACATGGACAGCTGGAGCACCTGATCGGTAGGGCTAAGCATGACATGGACAGCTGGAACACCTGATCGGTAGGGCTAAGTATGACATGGACAGCTGGAGCACCTGCTTGGTAGGACTAAGCATGACATGGACAGCTGGAGCACCTGCTTGGTAGGGCTAAGCATGACATGGACAGCTGGATCACCTGCTTGGTAGGGCTAAGCATGACATGGACAGCTGGAGCACCTGCTTGGTAGGGCTAAGCATGACATGGACAGCTGGAGCACCTGATTGGTAGGGCTAAGCATGACATGGACAGCTGGAGCACCTGATTGGTAGGGCTAAGCATGACATGGACAGCTGGAGCACCTGCTTGGTAGGGCTAAGCATGACATGGACAGCTGGAGCACCTGCTTGGTAGGGCTAAGCATGACATGGACAGCTGGAGCACCTGCTTGGTAGGGCTAAGCATGACATGGACAGCTTGAGCACCTGCCTGGTAGGGCTAAGCATGACATGGACAACTGGAGCACCTGATCGGTAGGGCTAAGCATGACATGGACAGCTGGAGCACCTGATCTGTAGGGCTAAGCATGACATGGACAGCTGGAGCACCTGATCTGTAGGGCTAAGCATGACACGGACAGCTGGAGCACCTGCTCGGTAGGGCTAAGCATGACACGGACAGCTGGAGCACCTGCTTGGTAGGGCTAAGCATGACACGGACAGCTGGAGCACCTGCTTGGTAGGGCTAAGCATGACATGGACAGCTGGAGCACCTGATTGGTAGGGCTAAGCATGACATGGACAGCTGGAGCACCTGCCTGGTAGGGCTAAGCATGACATGGACAACTGGAGCACCTGATCGGTAGGGCTAAGCATGACATGGACAGCTGGAGCGTGGTCCGAACCCACTACCCTGGCGTTACAAGCGCCATGCCTGCGTGGTCCTTCTGTAGCTCAGTTGGTAGAGCATGGCGCTTGTAACGCCAGGGTAGTGGGTTCGATTCCCGGGACCACCCATACGTAGAATGTATGCACACATGACTGTAAGTCGCTTTGGATAAAAGCGTCTGCCAAATGGCATATATTATATTATTATATTATGGTAGGGCTAAGCATGACATGGACAGCTGGAGCACCTGCTCGGTAGGGCTAAGCATGACATGGACAGCTGGAGCACCTGCTCGGTAGGGCTAAGCATGAAATGGACAGCTGGACCACCTGCTCGGTAGGGCTAAGCATGACATGGACAGCTGGACCACCTGCTCGGTAGGGCTAAGCATGACATGGACAGCTGGACCACCTGCTCGGTAGGGCTAAGCATGACATGGACAGCTGGACCACCTGCTCGGTAGGGCTAAGCATGACATGGACAGCTGGAGCACCTGATCGATAGGGCTAAGCATGACATGGACAGCTGGAGCACCGGATCGGTAGGGCTCAGCATGACATGGACAGCTGGAGCACCTGATCGGTAGGGCTCAGCATGACATGGACAGCTGGAGCACCTGCTCGGTAGGGCTAAGCATGACATGGACAGCTGGAGCACCTGATCGGTAGGGCTAAGCATGACATGGACAGCTGGAGCACCTGATCGGTAGGGCTAAGCATGACATGGACAGCTGGAACACCTGATCGGTAGGGCTAAGTATGACATGGACAGCTGGAGCACCTGCTTGGTAGGACTAAGCATGACATGGACAGCTGGAGCACCTGCTTGGTAGGGCTAAGCATGACATGGACAGCTGGAGCACCTGCTTGGTAGGGCTAAGCATGCCATGGACAGCTGGAGCACCTGATTGGTAGGGCTAAGCATGACATGGACAGCTGGAGCACCTGATTGGTAGGGCTAAGCATGACATGGACAGCTGGAGCACCTGATTGGTAGGGCTGGCTAAGCATGACATGGACAGCTGGAGCACCTGCTTGGTAGGGCTAAGCATGACATGGACAGCTGGAGCACCTGCTTGGTAGGGCTAAGCATGACATGGACAGCTTGAGCACCTGCCTGGTAGGGCTAAGCATGACATGGACAACTGGAGCACCTGATCGGTAGGGCTAAGCATGACATGGACAGCTGGAGCACCTGATCGGTAGGGCTAAGCATGACATGGACAGCTGGAGCACCTGATCTGTAGGGCTAAGCATGACATGGACAGCTGGAGCACCTGATCGGTAGGGCTAAGCATGACACGGACAGCTGGAGCACCTGCTCGGTAGGGCTAAGCATGACACGGACAGCTGGAGCACCTGCTCGGTAGGGCTAAGCATGACACGGACAGCTGGAGCACCTGCTCGGTAGGGCTAAGCATGACATAGACAGCTGGAACACCTGATTGGTAGGGCTAAGCATGACATGGACAGCTGGAGCACCTGCTTGGTAGGGCTAAGCATGACATGGACAGCTGGAGCACCTGCTTGGTTGGGCTAAGCATGACATGGACAGCTGGAGCACCTGCTTGGTTGGGCTAAGCATGACATGGACAGCTGGAGCACCTGATTGGTAGGGCTAAGCATGACACGGACAGCTGGAGCACCTGTTTGGTAGGAATAAGCATGACACGGACAGCTGGAGCACCTGCTTGGTAGGGCTAAGCATGACACGGACAGCTGGAGCACCTTCTTGGTAGGGCTAAGCATGACACGGACAGCTGGAGCACCTGCTTGGTAGGGCTAAGCATGACATGGACAGCTGGAGCACCTGATTGGTAGGGCTAAGCATGACATGGACAGCTGGAGCACCTGCCTGGTAGGGCTAAGCATGACATGGACAACTGGAGCACCTGATCGGTAGGGCTAAGCATGACATGGACAGCTGGAGCACCTGATCGGTAGGGCTAAGCATGACATGGACAGCTGGAGCACCTGATCTGTAGGGCTAAGCATGACATGGACAGCTGGAGCACCTGATCGGTAGGGCTAAGCATGACACGGACAGCTGGAGCACCTGCTCGGTAGGGCTAAGCATGACACGGACAGCTGGAGCACCTGCTCGGTAGGGCTAAGCATGACACGGACAGCTGGAGCACCTGCTCGGTAGGGCTAAGCATGACACGGACAGCTGGAACACCTGATTGGTAGGGCTAAGCATGACATGGACAGCTGGAGCACCTGCTTGGTTGGGCTAAGCATGACATGGACAGCTGGAGCACCTGCTTGGTTGGGCTAAGCATGACATGGACAGCTGGAGCATCTGAATGGTAGGGCTAAGCATGACATGGACAGCTGGAGCATCTGAATGGTAGGGCTAAGCATGACACGGACAGCTGGAGCACCTGTTTGGTAGGAATAAGCATGACACGGACAGCTGGAGCACCTGCTTGGTAGGGCTAAGCATGACACGGACAGCTGGAGCACCTGCTTGGTAGGGCTAAGCATGACACGGACAGCTGGAGCACCTGCTTGGTAGGGCTAAGCATGACATGGACAGCTGGAGCACCTGATTGGTAGGGCTAAGCATGACATGGACAGCTGGAGCACCTGCCTGGTAGGGCTAAGCATGACATGGACAACTGGAGCACCTGATCGGTAGGGCTAAGCATGACATGGACAGCTGGAGCACCTGATCGGTAGGGCTAAGCATGACATGGACAGCTGGAGCACCTGATCTGTAGGGCTAAGCATGACATGGACAGCTGGAGCACCTGATCGGTAGGGCTAAGCATGACACGGACAGCTGGAGCACCTGCTCGGTAGGGCTAAGCATGACACGGACAGCTGGAGCACCTGCTTGGTAGGGCTAAGCATGACATGGACAGCTGGAACACCTGATTGGTAGGGCTAAGCATGACATGGACAGCTGGAGCACCTGCTTGGCTAAGCATGACATGGACAGCTGGAGCACCTGCTTGGTTGGGCTAAGCATGACATGGACAGCTGGAGCACCTGCTCGGTAGGGCTAAGCATGAAATGGACAGCTGGACCACCTGCTCGGTAGGGCTAAGCATGACATGGACAGCTGGACGACCTGCTCGGTAGGGCTAAGCATGACATGGACAGCTGGACCACCTGCTCGGTAGGGCTAAGCATGACATGGACAGCTGGACCACCTGCTCGGTAGGGCTAAGCATGACATGGACAGCTGGAGCACCTGATCGATAGGGCTAAGCATGACATGGACAGCTGGAGCACCTGATCGGTAGGGCTCAGCATGACATGGACAGCTGGAGCACCTGATCGGTAGGGCTCAGCATGACATGGACAGCTGGAGCACCTGCTCGGTAGGGCTAAGCATGACATGGACAGCTGGAGCACCTGATCGGTAGGGCTAAGCATGACATGGACAGCTGGAGCACCTGATCGGTAGGGCTAAGCATGACATGGACAGCTGGAACACCTGATCGGTAGGGCTAAGTATGACATGGACAGCTGGAGCACCTGCTTGGTAGGACTAAGCATGACATGGACAGCTGGAGCACCTGCTTGGTAGGGCTAAGCATGACATGGACAGCTGGATCACCTGCTTGGTAGGGCTAAGCATGACATGGACAGCTGGAGCACCTGCTTGGTAGGGCTAAGCATGACATGGACAGCTGGAGCACCTGATTGGTAGGGCTAAGCATGACATGGACAGCTGGAGCACCTGATTGGTAGGGCTAAGCATGACATGGACAGCTGGAGCACCTGCTTGGTAGGGCTAAGCATGACATGGACAGCTGGAGCACCTGCTTGGTAGGGCTAAGCATGACATGGACAGCTGGAGCACCTGCTTGGTAGGGCTAAGCATGACATGGACAGCTGGAGCACCTGCTTGGTAGGGCTAAGCATGACATGGACAGCTTGAGCACCTGCCTGGTAGGGCTAAGCATGACATGGACAACTGGAGCACCTGATCGGTAGGGCTAAGCATGACATGGACAGCTGGAGCACCTGATCTGTAGGGCTAAGCATGACATGGACAGCTGGAGCACCTGATCTGTAGGGCTAAGCATGACACGGACAGCTGGAGCACCTGCTTGGTAGGGCTAAGCATGACATGGACAGCTGGAGCACCTGCTTGGTAGGACTAAGCATGACATGGACAGCTGGAGCACCTGCTTGGTAGGGCTAAGCATGACATGGACAGCTGGAGCACCTGCTTGGTAGGGCTAAGCATGACATGGACAGCTTGAGCACCTGCCTGGTAGGGCTAAGCATGACATGGACAGCTGGAGCACCTGCTTGGTAGGGCTAAGCATGACATGGACAGCTTGAGCACCTGCCTGGTAGGGCTAAGCATGACATGGACAACTGGAGCACCTGATCGGTAGGGCTAAGCATGACATGGACAGCTGGAGCACCTGATCTGTAGGGCTAAGCATGACATGGACAGCTGGAGCACCTGATCTGTAGGGCTAAGCATGACACGGACAGCTGGAGCACCTGCTCGGTAGGGCTAAGCATGACACGGACAGCTGGAGCACCTGCTTGGTAGGGCTAAGCATGACACGGACAGCTGGAGCACCTGCTTGGTAGGGCTAAGCATGACATGGACAGCTGGAGCACCTGATTGGTAGGGCTAAGCATGACATGGACGGCTGGAGCACCTGCCTGGTAGGGCTAAGCATGACATGGACAACTGGAGCACCTGATCGGTAGGGCTAAGCATGACATGGACAGCTGGAGCACCTGATCGGTAGGGCTAAGCATGACATGGACAGCTGGAGCACCTGATCTGTAGGGCTAAGCATGACATGGACAGCTGGAGCACCTGATCGGTAGGGCTCAGCATGACATGGACAGCTGGAGCACCTGCTCGGTAGGGCTAAGCATGACATGGACAGCTGGAGCACCTGCTCGGTAGGGCTAAGCATGACATGGACAGCTGGAGCACCTGCTCGGTAGGGCTAAGCATGACATGGACAGCTGGAGCACCTGCTCGGTAGGGCTAAGCATGACATGGACAGCTGGAGCACCTGCTCGGTAGGGCTAAGCATGACATGGACAGCTGGAGCACCTGCTCGGTAGGGCTAAGCATGACATGGACAGCTGGAGCACCTGCTCGGTAGGGCTAAGCATGACATGGACAGCTGGAGCACCTGCTCGGTAGGGCTAAGCATGACATGGACAGCTGGAGCACCTGCTCGGTAGAGCTAAGCATGACATGGACAGCTGGAGCACCTGCTCGGTAGGGCTAAGCATGACATGGACAGCTGGAGCACCTGCTCGGTAGGGCTAAGCATGAAATGGACAGCTGGACCACCTGCTCGGTAGGGCTAAGCATGACATGGACAGCTGGACCACCTGCTCGGTAGGGCTAAGCATGACATGGACAGCTGGACCACCTGCTCGGTAGGGCTAAGCATGACATGGACAGCTGGACCACCTGCTCGGTAGGGCTAAGCATGACATGGACAGCTGGAGCACCTGATCGATAGGGCTAAGCATGACATGGACAGCTGGAGCACCTGATCGGTAGGGCTCAGCATGACATGGACAGCTGGAGCACCTGATCGGTAGGGCTCAGCATGACATGGACAGCTGGAGCACCTGCTCGGTAGGGCTAAGCATGACATGGACAGCTGGAGCACCTGATCGGTAGGGCTAAGCATGACATGGACAGCTGGAGCACCTGATCGGTAGGGCTAAGCATGACATGGACAGCTGGAACACCTGATCGGTAGGGCTAAGTATGACATGGACAGCTGGAGCACCTGCTTGGTAGGACTAAGCATGACATGGACAGCTGGAGCACCTGCTTGGTAGGGCTAAGCATGACATGGACAGCTGGATCACCTGCTTGGTAGGGCTAAGCATGACATGGACAGCTGGAGCACCTGCTTGGTAGGGCTAAGCATGACATGGACAGCTGGAGCACCTGATTGGTAGGGCTAAGCATGACATGGACAGCTGGAGCACCTGATTGGTAGGGCTAAGCATGACATGGACAGCTGGAGCACCTGCTTGGTAGGGCTAAGCATGACATGGACAGCTGGAGCACCTGCTTGGTAGGGCTAAGCATGACATGGACAGCTGGAGCACCTGCTTGGTAGGGCTAAGCATGACATGGACAGCTTGAGCACCTGCCTGGTAGGGCTAAGCATGACATGGACAACTGGAGCACCTGATCGGTAGGGCTAAGCATGACATGGACAGCTGGAGCACCTGATCTGTAGGGCTAAGCATGACATGGACAGCTGGAGCACCTGATCTGTAGGGCTAAGCATGACACGGACAGCTGGAGCACCTGCTCGGTAGGGCTAAGCATGACACGGACAGCTGGAGCACCTGCTTGGTAGGGCTAAGCATGACACGGACAGCTGGAGCACCTGCTTGGTAGGGCTAAGCATGACATGGACAGCTGGAGCACCTGATTGGTAGGGCTAAGCATGACATGGACAGCTGGAGCACCTGCCTGGTAGGGCTAAGCATGACATGGACAACTGGAGCACCTGATCGGTAGGGCTAAGCATGACATGGACAGCTGGAGCACCTGATCGGTAGGGCTAAGCATGACATGGACAGCTGGAGCACCTGATCTGTAGGGCTAAGCATGACATGGACAGCTGGAGCACCTGATCGGTAGGGCTCAGCATGACATGGACAGCTGGAGCACCTGCTCGGTAGGGCTAAGCATGACATGGACAGCTGGAGCACCTGATCGGTAGGGCTAAGCATGACATGGACAGCTGGAGCACCTGCTCGGTAGGGCTAAGCATGACATGGACAGCTGGAGCACCTGCTCGGTAGGGCTAAGCATGAAATGGACAGCTGGACCACCTGCTCGGTAGGGCTAAGCATGACATGGACAGCTGGACCACCTGCTCGGTAGGGCTAAGCATGACATGGACAGCTGGACCACCTGCTCGGTAGGGCTAAGCATGACATGGACAGCTGGACCACCTGCTCGGTAGGGCTAAGCATGACATGGACAGCTGGAGCACCTGATCGATAGGGCTAAGCATGACATGGACAGCTGGAGCACCGGATCGGTAGGGCTCAGCATGACATGGACAGCTGGAGCACCTGATCGGTAGGGCTCAGCATGACATGGACAGCTGGAGCACCTGCTTGGTAGGACTAAGCATGACATGGACAGCTGGAGCACCTGCTTGGTAGGGCTAAGCATGACATGGACAGCTGGATCACCTGCTTGGTAGGGCTAAGCATGACATGGACAGCTGGAGCACCTGCTTGGTAGGGCTAAGCATGCCATGGACAGCTGGAGCACCTGATTGGTAGGGCTAAGCATGACATGGACAGCTGGAGCACCTGATTGGTAGGGCTAAGCATGACATGGACAGCTGGAGCACCTGATTGGTAGGGCTGGCTAAGCATGACATGGACAGCTGGAGCACCTGCTTGGTAGGGCTAAGCATGACATGGACAGCTGGAGCACCTGCTTGGTAGGGCTAAGCATGACATGGACAGCTTGAGCACCTGCCTGGTAGGGCTAAGCATGACATGGACAGCTGGATCACCTGCTTGGTAGGGCTAAGCATGACATGGACAGCTGGAGCACCTGCTCGGTAGGGCTAAGCATGACATGGACAGCTGGAGCACCTGCTCGGTAGGGCTAAGCATGAAATGGACAGCTGGACCACCTGCTCGGTAGGGCTAAGCATGACATGGACAGCTGGACCACCTGCTCGGTAGGGCTAAGCATGACATGGACAGCTGGACCACCTGCTCGGTAGGGCTAAGCATGACATGGACAGCTGGACCACCTGCTCGGTAGGGCTAAGCATGACATGGACAGCTGGAGCACCTGATCGATAGGGCTAAGCATGACATGGACAGCTGGAGCACCGGATCGGTAGGGCTCAGCATGACATGGACAGCTGGAGCACCTGATCGGTAGGGCTCAGCATGACATGGACAGCTGGAGCACCTGCTCGGTAGGGCTAAGCATGACATGGACAGCTGGAGCACCTGATCGGTAGGGCTAAGCATGACATGGACAGCTGGAGCACCTGATCGGTAGGGCTAAGCATGACATGGACAGCTGGAACACCTGATCGGTAGGGCTAAGTATGACATGGACAGCTGGAGCACCTGCTCGGTAGGACTAAGCATGACATGGACAGCTGGAGCACCTGCTTGGTAGGGCTAAGCATGACATGGACAGCTGGATCACCTGCTTGGTAGGGCTAAGCATGACATGGACAGCTGGAGCACCTGCTTGGTAGGGCTAAGCATGCCATGGACAGCTGGAGCACCTGATTGGTAGGGCTAAGCATGACATGGACAGCTGGAGCACCTGATTGGTAGGGCTAAGCATGACATGGACAGCTGGAGCACCTGATTGGTAGGGCTGGCTAAGCATGACATGGACAGCTGGAGCACCTGCTTGGTAGGGCTAAGCATGACATGGACAGCTGGAGCACCTGCTTGGTAGGGCTAAGCATGACATGGACAGCTTGAGCACCTGCCTGGTAGGGCTAAGCATGACATGGACAACTGGAGCACCTGATCGGTAGGGCTAAGCATGACATGGACAGCTGGAGCACCTGATCGGTAGGGCTAAGCATGACATGGACAGCTGGAGCACCTGATCTGTAGGGCTAAGCATGACACGGACAGCTGGAGCACCTGCTCGGTAGGGCTAAGCATGACACGGACAGCTGGAGCACCTGCTCGGTAGGGCTAAGCATGACATAGACAGCTGGAACACCTGATTGGTAGGGCTAAGCATGACATGGACAGCTGGAGCACCTGCTTGGTAGGGCTAAGCATGACATGGACAGCTGGAGCACCTGCTTGGTTGGGCTAAGCATGACATGGACAGCTGGAGCACCTGCTTGGTTGGGCTAAGCATGACATGGACAGCTGGAGCACCTGATTGGTAGGGCTAAGCATGACACGGACAGCTGGAGCACCTGTTTGGTAGGAATAAGCATGACACGGACAGCTGGAGCACCTGCTTGGTAGGGCTAAGCATGACACGGACAGCTGGAGCACCTTCTTGGTAGGGCTAAGCATGACACGGACAGCTGGAGCACCTGCTTGGTAGGGCTAAGCATGACATGGACAGCTGGAGCACCTGATTGGTAGGGCTAAGCATGACATGGACAGCTGGAGCACCTGCCTGGTAGGGCTAAGCATGACATGGACAACTGGAGCACCTCATCGGTAGGGCTAAGCATGACATGGACAGCTGGAGCACCTGATCGGTAGGGCTAAGCATGACATGGACAGCTGGAGCACCTGATCTGTAGGGCTAAGCATGACATGGACAGCTGGAGCACCTGATCGGTAGGGCTAAGCATGACACGGACAGCTGGAGCACCTGCTCGGTAGGGCTAAGCATGACACGGACAGCTGGAGCACCTGCTCGGTAGGGCTAAGCATGACACGGACAGCTGGAGCACCTGCTCGGTAGGGCTAAGCATGACACGGACAGCTGGAACACCTGATTGGTAGGGCTAAGCATGACATGGACAGCTGGAGCACCTGCTTGGTTGGGCTAAGCATGACATGGACAGCTGGAGCACCTGCTTGGTTGGGCTAAGCATGACATGGACAGCTGGAGCATCTGAATGGTAGGGCTAAGCATGACATGGACAGCTGGAGCATCTGAATGGTAGGGCTAAGCATGACACGGACAGCTGGAGCACCTGTTTGGTAGGAATAAGCATGACACGGACAGCTGGAGCACCTGCTTGGTAGGGCTAAGCATGACACGGACAGCTGGAGCACCTGCTTGGTAGGGCTAAGCATGACACGGACAGCTGGAGCACCTGCTTGGTAGGGCTAAGCATGACATGGACAGCTGGAGCACCTGATTGGTAGGGCTAAGCATGACATGGACAGCTGGAGCACCTGCCTGGTAGGGCTAAGCATGACATGGACAACTGGAGCACCTGATCGGTAGGGCTAAGCATGACATGGACAGCTGGAGCACCTGATCGGTAGGGCTAAGCATGACATGGACAGCTGGAGCACCTGATCTGTAGGGCTAAGCATGACATGGACAGCTGGAGCACCTGATCGGTAGGGCTAAGCATGACACGGACAGCTGGAGCACCTGCTCGGTAGGGCTAAGCATGACACGGACAGCTGGAGCACCTGCTTGGTAGGGCTAAGCATGACATGGACAGCTGGAACACCTGATTGGTAGGGCTAAGCATGACATGGACAGCTGGAGCACCTGCTTGGCTAAGCATGACATGGACAGCTGGAGCACCTGCTTGGTTGGGCTAAGCATGACATAGACAGCTGGAGCACCTGCTTGGTTGGGCTAAGCATGACATAGACAGCTGGAACACCTGATTGGTAGGGCTAAGCATGACATGGACAGCTGGAGCACCTGCTTGGTAGGGCTAAGCATGACATGGACAGCTGGAGCACCTGCTTGGTTGGGCTAAGCATGACATGGACAGCTGGAGCACCTGCTTGGTTGGGCTAAGCATGACATGGACAGCTGGAGCACCTGATTGGTAGGGCTAAGCATGACACGGACAGCTGGAGCACCTGTTTGGTAGGAATAAGCATGACACGGACAGCTGGAGCACCTGCTTGGTAGGGCTAAGCATGACATGGACAGCTGGAGCACCTGATTGGTAGGGCTAAGCATGAATAGTTATTGAAAATTGTGAAATACATCTACTACATTCCCATTGAAGTGAGATGAGAAAACCGTGGTTAATATAGCTATTATGTAATGTATTTTAGTCTGATTAATATTGTAAGGCAAAAATATTGTGGTTGCGCAATGTTGTGTTGTTGACGCATGGTTCATTTTCATAAATTTAGAACCTATAGCATACATTAGGGCAAAAAAAGTATTTAGTCAACCACCAATTGTGCAAGTTCTCCCACTTAAAAAGATGAGGCCTGTATTTTTCATAATAGGTACACTTCAACTATGACAGACAAAATTTGAAAAAAATCCAGAAATTCACATTGTAGGATTTTTAATGAATTTATTTGCAAATTATGGTGGAAAATAAGTATTTGGTCACCTACAAACAAGCAAGATTTCTGGCTCTCACAGACCTGTAACTTCTTCTTTAAGAGGCTCCTCTGTCCTCCACTCGTTACCTGTATTAATGGCACCTGTTTGAACTTGTTATCAGTATAAAAGACACCTGTCCACAACCTCAAACAGTCACACTCCAAACTCCACTATGGCCAAGACCAAAGAGCTGTCAAAGGACACCAGAAACAAAATTGTAGACCTGCACCAGGCTGGGAAGACTGAATCTGCAATAGGTAAGCAGCTTGGTTTGAAGAAATCAACTGTGGGAGCAATTATTAGGACATTTTGGTTAGGTCAGGGTGTGACTAGGGTGGGCAATCTAGTTTTCCTATTTCATTGCTTGGCCTGGCATGGTTCCCAAGCAGAGGCAGCTGTCTATCGTTGTCTCTTATTGGGGATCTTACTTAGGCAGCCTCTTTCCCACCTTAGTTTGTGGGATCTTGATTTTGTACAGTTACTGTGTAGCCTGCAGAACGTTACGTTCATTTATTTTTTGGTGTTCATCTGATAAAGAAAGATGTACGCTTACCACGCTGCACCTTGGTCTCCTCATTCAAAAGACGAGCGTAACATGACACTGTATAAGTGTAAGGGTTTTCCTCCTCTTCGTCTGAAGAGGTGTAGCAAGGATCGGATCAAGATGCAGCGTGGTAAGTGTCCATAATGTATTTATTAATGATGAACACTAGAACAAAAACAATAAATGATGACGTGAATTACAAAAAACGAAACAGTACCGTGTGGTGAAAACCACAGACACGGAAACAATCACCCACAAACCCCAACACAAAACAAGCTACCTAAATATGGTTCCCAATCAGAGACAATGACTAACACCTGCCTCTGATTGAAACAGACAAACTAGACACACAACATAGAATGCCCACCCAGCTCACGTCCTGACCAACACTAAAACAAGGAAAACACAACAGAACTATGGTCAGAACGTGACAATAAGTGATAAAAAAAAATGTTTTTGCTGATACAGAATAAAGTTATCACAGGATATGATCAGATGATAAATTGGCTTTATTCAGTGCCAAATGCATGGATCAAGAATTACATCCAAATTCAGGATAGGAATCTTGTTTTTTAAAAGGTTGGTGCCATTGAATTTCTCCCGAAATGTAAGTTTTAGCTAAATAAAATTCCCCTTAAATTATCCAATTTCCATAAGCAAGTGTTACTATCCTGGTTATGTATGCAACAAAAGTTAAACATTCATCCTCTGCTACCATTTCTGTCAAGCCATCTATGCATAGTTTGATGCATATGTTATATAAATCCAACACATGCACCACACAGAATGCACTGCGACTGCCTTGACAATGCAATGCTGCAAGGCAAATGCATAATCTACTTCTAGTGGACCAAATTGCAAAGACAGTGTTGGTGTGACCTAGGTGTTATATTTTGACACGAGGCATTAGTTCTATTTTTGAAGCTTGACGTGCTGCTAGTCCCGTCTCTCCCATCTCCTCATTGGTTTTTAGTTGCATATACCCACGTGGGTGATGAACTGAGATGATGAACTGAGATCCACACTCCAGTCCAGTTGGTGGTGGTATGCACCTTAATGTTTCGCCATATAAAGTCCACAGAAGAAGAAGACTGAAGGAGGAGTGATCAAGATTAAATAATAATAATAATAATAATAAATACTAGAAACTAACTAGGATTCCCCTTTCATCTGTGGATTATTTGAGAACACACGATTTTGTGACTCAAAATGGGTCAAAATTCTACAAAGATCCAGGAAAAAGGACATTGTATATTTCAGTTAAAATAACCCAATGTTTATATCTCAGGACAAATTAGCTAGCAACAGAAGGCTAGCTAGCTAAATGGCCATCAACGTTTCATGTATTTCGACCTGTCCCCAAATTAATATAGTTGGGTCAGAGTTTGTTTTGATATTTCAACCTGCGTGTCCTGATCGCATCTGGTGTGGGGGGACAAAATCAACATGCGTACGATGGCGCACGCATGCGCGTGCCTGGTCTAGTCAGCATGTAAGAATAGGGCTAGAAATGGATGTTGATGATGAAAAAGACAATAACACATCGCAATGTACCAAGAGAGATATGGAGAAAGAGATTGGGGCAACATGCTTCTCAAATTTCCTTTACTAAAATGCTTGATGTCACAAAATGCCCCTGTGTCATGCAGGGTTGGGGTGATGCGGTCAAGTCAGGAAGTAAATTGAAATTCCCATTCCCATTTTTTCCTCAGAGGAGCTTTGATTTCAGTTTACTTTCAGAATTGAAAAGGAATTGACTCCAACCCTGGTGTCGTGTAATATATTGGTGCAAGGTTCAGCTCGTATACTCTTCATCTTCCAGTATTAATTGCACTGATTGGTTAGAGCGTTATCTGAGATTATGATCACAATTAACATGACTGCTACTGAGTGTAAAGCAATGAGAAGTAATTTACACCCTCTTAATACCTTTTCATCTATGCTCTCTAACCTTCTCCATCTCTCTCCCTGTCTACATAACTTTTGTGGAGAAACTCAACATAGAAAGATACAAAAATACCTGAGACAGTTTCATTTTCTATGTTTTATTTCGGACATTAATTTGAGTCAGCTCAGAGAACACTCAGAAAGAGTAACACCAACATCCTTAACACATTCATGGGCCCTGGGACATGTTCATTAGGCACCAAATGGAAGAAAATAGACAAACAGGGAGGGACTACCTGAACCTATTTCTCCAATAAGAAAGGCAAATTTCTGTTTTCTGTTGCTAAATGTTTTTTTAACCGTTGCATGCCCTAATGAACACAACCCTGTCCACAGTATAAAATTAGGACCATTTTTTTCAGAATAGTAATTTAATAGGATCTCTATGGTCCACAGTCTCTCTCTATCGCTCTCTCTCTTTCTGAGCCTTCTCCCATCTAGTATGGACTGTGTTGATTTTTAAAGAGGGTTTGCAATGGAGGGTCCACAGAGATTTGAACACAGTTGAATGGGACACATGTAGAGGAAAAAAGGGAGAAAATGACAAAAAGAAAACATTAAATTCCAACAACATATTCACTCACTCATATACACACACAGGCACACACACTCAAACTGATGTGGAAAAGAACATATGAACAAAATTGTCTATTTAATGGGGACCAAGAGGAGAGAGAGCTGCATCCACACCGATTTTCTTCACTGAAGAAAGTACAGGCGCCACAACACTGGCGACAGACAGACAGAAGGAGAGCTATGCAGTTACAACCATATCCCTCTCAGCACCACCTGTCTTTCTCTTAGCCTCTACCTCCTTTCCTCCTACTCCACCACCTCCTTCCTCTCCGTACCAGGACGTCCAGAACACCTGCAGTGAGGATCCGCCCTCTGGATAACACATCACATGACATCAACGAAAAACTCACTGGGGTTGCCCATGGCCATGCGGAATGATTGTCGTGAGGCGGTGAGTTCAGGGGGCACGGAGGCTAGGTCTCGGCCCGGGGGCGACCCAGGGGGGCCGTGATGGGGAGGGAGGGCGGCGGCTGGGCTGGCAGGCCGGGGGGTCCGTACACCAGGCTACCGCTGTGGGAATGGGTGCTGTGGACACTGTGGACACTGTGGGCCAAGCTGATCAGGCTGTGCTCGTTAGGGGGCACCGCCACTGAGCGATCACTGGGGGCATTTTCCTTCCTCAGCTCTGATTCGCTGCCACTCCCTGTGTGGCCTGTGGACTTGGACTCGCCACCACCAGCACCACCGCCCGCCCCCCCAGCAGCCTCTTCCTTCTTACTGCCACTGCAGTTGGACCCGCTGCTACGACTCTCTGCAAAGGAGAGAGAGAAAGGTTGAGAGTTAAAGGTGTATAGTCTACACAGAGTATAAAGGTGTGTACCCTGCATTCAGAAAGTATTCAGACCGGGTAACTTTTTCTTCATCAATGTACACAGTACCCCATAATGACAAAGCGAAAAATGTTTTTTAGAAATGTTTGCAAATTTTAAAAAACAGATACCTTATTTACATAAGTATTCAGACCCTTCGCTATGAGACTCGATATTGAGCTCAGATGCATCTGCTTTCCATTGATCATCCTTGAGATGTTTCTACAACTTGGAGTCCACCTGTGGTAAATTCAATTGATTGGACATTATTTGGAAAGGCATACACCTGTCTATATAAGGTCCCACAGTTGGAAAAAAAACAAGCCATGAGGTCGAAGGAATTGTCCGTAGAGCTCCAAGACAGGATTGTGTCGAGGCACAGATCTGGGGAAGGGTACCAACAAATCTCTGCAGCATTGAAGGTCCCTAAGAACTCACTGGCCTCCATCATTCTTAAATGGAAGAAGTTTGGAGCCACCAAGAGTCTTCCTACAGCTGGCCGCCTGGCCAAACTGAGCAGTCAGGGGCGAAGGGCCTTGGTCAGGGAGGTGACCAAGAAACCAATGGAGTTCCTCTGTGGAGATGGGAGAACCTTCCAGAAGGACAACCATCTCTGCAGTACTTCACCATTCAGGCCTTTATGGTAGAGTGGCCAGCCGGAAGCAACTCCTCAGCAAAAGTGATTAATCGGATGACTGTTATTTATTTTATCAACTAACTATGTTTAATTGTTATCTGATTAAATTAATCATGTAACAATTTATTCCTTATGAGTTTGGGGCACCACAGGAAAAGTTTAATGAGTTACTATCTCCTGACTTAAACTCTAAAGATATACAGATATCTCTTACATCAATAACAGTCACTTATTAATCATTATTACCTCATATCAATCTCATTTTGAATGTAGCATAGTCCTTGATATCTGCAAGAACCCTAACCTTATTGATGAATCAGCAATACACAAATGATTTATTTACTAACTAACTCAATAATAACACAGAATACATAAACACACACATGGTATCGGTTATTGATTACTAACGTAATACAATGAAAACAGGTCCCTAGTGGACCAACAAAAGCATGGCTGTTTGGTTATAAAAGATGGAGGGATGGAAAGAGAGGGAAAGAGCGAGACAAAGAGAGTCAACAATAGTTGTTACATTTGGAAGCTACGCTCACGGAAATACGAATACTTAGCACCCTCACCACCGCTCATTCGGATTTCGAAATGCAATATATATATTTATGCGTAGCTGTTTATCTCTGTTTAACTAGATTGGTCCTATGATGAAGTTGTTCAGGGATGTAAGACTCTGATTTATCCACTAGAGGTCACAATGTCCTTTGTAGAGCTTCTCTGGTAGTGGAGTGTTTTTTTAGATGTACCAATGGTTGTCATAGAGCCGTGGTTCCCAAACTTTTTATAGTCCCGTACCCTAAACATTCAACCTCCAGCTGCGTACCCCCTCTAGCACCAGGGTCAGCCACACACACAGTTTGCCATCAGTGTAAGCCTGCCACACACACACTATACGATACAGTTATTAAACATAAGAATGAGTGTGATTTTTTGGTCACAACCCGGCTCGTGGGAAGTGATAAAGAGCTCTTATAGGACCAGGGCACAAATAATAATAATATAATAATAATAATAATAATGAATAATGTTGCTCTTTATTTAACCATCTTATATATAAAATCTTATTTGTTAATCGAAAATTATGAATAACTCACCACAGGTTATGAGACGGGTGTGCTTAATAGGATGCACATAACTCTGTAATGTTGGGTTGTATTGGAGAGAGTCTGTCTTAAATCATTTCCCACACACAGTCTGTGCCTGTATTTAGTTTTCATGCTAGTGATGGCCAAGAATCCACTCTCACACATAGGTATGTGGATGCAAAGTGCATCAGTGTCTTAACAGCGCGATTTGCCAAGGCAAAGATACTCTGAGCACAGCACTATCCAAATATCTAACAGTGGCTTCTGTACTTCTTAAGGCTAGGTAGCAGTATTTTGACGTCCGGATGAAAAGCACGCCCAAAGTAAACTGCCTGTTACTCAGGCCCAGAAGCTAGGATATGGGATATAATTGGTAGATTTGGATTGAAAACACTCTAAAGTTTCTAAATCTGTTAAGATAATGTCTGTGAGTATAACAGAACTGATTTGGCAGGTGAAACCCTGAGGACAAACCAGCCAGGGAAAATGAAATTTGAGGTCATAGGATTTCCCAATTGTTTTCTATGGGAAGCCCTATTTATGAGGAACCTGGTTGCAGTTCCTATGGCTTCCACTAGATGTCAACAATCTTTAGAAATTGGTCAATGTTTTTCTTTTGAGAAATTAAGAAGTAGTGCTATTCATTCCATGTGTCACTCTGAAGGTCCCTACTATTTTGGTTCGCGTGAACAGGAATTGGAAACAGATTATCCCGTCTTAAATTGTATTGATTATTTACATTTTAGGATACCTGAGGTTGGATTAGGAACATTGTTTGAAATGTTTGGACCAAGTTTACAGGTAACTTATTAGATAATTTGTAGTCATGTTGGAACCAGTGTATTTCTGAATCAAATGCGCCAAATAAATGGACATTTTGGGGATATAAAGAAGGAATTTATCGAACAAACCGACCATTCATTGTGTCAACGAGACATTTGGGATTGCAAAAAGAAGAAGATCTTCAAAGGTAAGGCATTTATTATATCGTTATTTCTGACTATTGTGTCGCACCTGCCTGGTTGAAAAATTATTTTCATGTATTTCAATGTGGGGCACTGTCCTCAGATAATCGCATGGTCTGCTTTTGCCGTAAAGCCTTTTTGAAATCTAACACAGCGGCTGGATTAACAAGAAGTTAAGCTTTATTTTGTTGTATTACACAGATATTTTTGTGAATGTTGAATATTAATATTCTTGTTGTTTGAATTTGGTGCTCTGCAATTTCACTGGATGTTGTCAAATCGATCCCGCTAAAGGGATTGGCGCGTGAAGGGATCATTAAGAGGTTAACAAAGTTAACCATTTTCACTGTAGTGTCCAAAACGTCTTTCAAGCTGTCAGCCATTCCCTTGGCAGCAAGAGCCTCTCGGTGGATGCTGCAGTGTACCCAAGTGGCATCAGGAGCAACTGCTTGCAAGCGCGTTACCACTCTACCATGTCTCCCTGTCATGGCGTTTGCGCCATCAGTACAGATAACAACACATCTTGACCACTAAAGTCCATTTGATGTCACAAAGCTGTCCAGTACTTAAAAAAGATCCTCTCATGTTGTCCTGGTTTCCAGTGGTTCGCAGAAGAGGATGTCTTTCTTAATTGACCCCCCATAAACCTAACGGACATTTACCAGGAGCTGTGCCAGGCCCGCCCTGTCTGTTGACTCATCCAGCTGTAATGCACATAATTCACTGGCTTGTATGTGAAGCAGTAATTGACATTTACATATATTTAAGATATTGACATATAAGTAATTCATTAACAGGGGTCTGACTTTATAGTAAGTACAGCATCCTATGATACAAGGCATTTATGTAATAAATTACAATGGGTCTGACTCCAAGGAATGAGTGTTACACTGAGGCCTGTACTCTGGAGCGGGATCGATTTGGAGGTGGAGGGTCCGTCATGGTCTGGGGCGGTGTGTCAGATGTTTCCGTTTTTCTATTTTTTTATTATACATTTGCAAATAATTTGAGAAACCTCTTTTTCTTTTTACTTATGGGGTCCTTATTGTGTGTAGATTTATGAGGAAAAACAATGAATCCATTTTAGAATAAGGCTGTAATGTAACAAAATGTGTAAAAAGTCAGTCCAGTCATTTGGTTTGCCTTTCTGTGTGTGTCTCTCTGTTAGTTTGCGTGTATGTGTAGCGGAGCATCTCACCTTCGCTGTGCTGGCTGCCTGCACTCCCCCCCCTTCCAGGTTGGCTTTGGGGAGGCTCGTGCAGAGGGTGTGGGTTGTAGGGCTGTGGGATGGGGTACTGGTAAGGGAAGGCCAGGGGCCAGGGGGCAGCCCCAGGGTGGGGCAGGGGAGCAAGGGTGTCTTGGTCGGACGCCCCACTCGACCAATCGTGGTCTCCCAGTGAGAGGTTAGCCATATCTGAGAGAGAGGGGAGGAGAGGAGAGAAAATGGGAGGAGGGGAAGGGAGAGAGTGGAGAAGGGGAAGGAGTGGAAAGGGACAAATGTGTTATAGAAGAAAGAGAAAAGGAGAGGTGAAGAGTCATAAAGAAAGCTATCTTGTGGAAGACAAAGGGATAATAAGACTCATTGCCACAGAGGTCTCCAAAGATGGAGAGTTGAAGAGTCAAAGAAAGCTATCTTGTGGAAAACAAAGGGATAATAAGACTCATTGCCACAGAGGTCTCCAAAGATGGAGAGTTGAAGAGTCAAAGAAAGCTATCTTGTGGAAAACAAAAGGATAATAAGACTCACTGCCACAGAGGTCTCCGAAGATGTAGTAGCACTGCTCAGAGAAGGTGATCTTGTTGACGGTGTGCCGGATGTAGCCGGCCTTCAGCAGGTTGCTGGCGTACTTCCTGGCCTCACGGCGGTCAGTGAAGCCCTCCATGTGATGGTAGAGCCAGTCCACCACGTCCGAGCCTGGGACAGAGACAGACAGATGGAGAGAGTGAGAGAGGCCTTAACAATAGTCCCTATGAAAGCGAGACAATACAGACAGAAGAGAGAGTGAAGAGAGCAGAGTAAAAGAGAGAAAGAATACCTATGAAGGCAGAGGGGATTGTGATCTTGAGCCACATCCTGTCTCGCACCTCCAGGCCAGACTCTGGATTGGCCATCGCTTTGGCGATTGCTGCCATGTCGCTGTGAATGGATAAATGAAAGTCATCGAGCCCTGGGAGGGAAAGATGGAAAGAGCAACAGTCAGATAGCTGCAGCAGTGAAACAACCCAGCAGGCAAATCTGTAAAAAACTGGTTGAAATGACATCCTAACAACATTATTTCAACCAGTTTCTGGTTGTAATAATAATTTCGCCCAGTCTTGCCCACTGGGAAACACCAAGGGAGCCATTCATTCATTCATTCAGCAGCAAGCGGGAAATGAAGTAAGCAGAAGTGGCAGTCGTGCAGCAACCCACTAGGGAAAATGTATTGACAAGATGGCAGGATTGACTTTTCTGTCTTCAGGGTCAGGTTATACAGACTAAAATAGGACAAATGTTGGTCTTTTTAGAGACCAGAAAAATATGTGTTTGCCTGGTTGTAATCGGGACGTTGCTTCGACCAGAAAACAACCCAAATTATGTTATTTTCTACCAGATGTCTTGATGTCGACACAACCAGATTTCAACCACAAACTTTTGTCATTGGGTTGTCCCATGCCAACTCTTGCCCGCTGGGGATGGTGGAGAGGGAAAGGGAGGGGTGACTTACGCTCAGTCTCAGGGATGGAGCTTGTGATGGAGGAGCTGGTGGAGGTGATGGTGGTCAAAGAAGGGCTCATACCATACACTGGGTACGCCCCCGTCATTGCTGCGGTGTGGGACACCCAGGCAGCAGGGTCTATGGGACGGATCGGCTCACCTACACAGAGAAAGAGTTGTTTTGTCACTGTGGAACATGGTAAAACACATTTACATCGATTTCCCCCCATAAAAGCAAATGAAATGTCAAATCTTAGAGGTGACATTTGATCCTCCCAAGAGGAAAATATATCCGTCTAATTACATGATGCTGTGTGTGAGTACTCACTTCTCGGCAGTGTGAAGCATCCTCGAGGGTTAGGATCCCAGCACTTAGCCACAGTCAGAGTAATAGGGCTGTCAACAATTACACACAGCAAACACTCAGTTTACACGTAGTTTATACACACACAAACCAGCAGCAACGTGTGATACTCAGTACGTATCAGTGTGTAGGTTTCAGTGTGTGTGAGACTGCTCCTTATCCTGGTTTATGCACAATCTCCCTCAGTACTCTGACTGCATCACTGTGTGATCCTCATCACATATCAGTGTGTAGGTTTCAGTGTGTGAGAGACTGCTGCTTACCCTGGTTTATGCACAATCTCCCTCAGTACTCTTACTGCATCATCATTGCTCATGTTTTCAAAGTTAATGTCGTTCACCTGGAGAAGAGGGGATGAGAGACGGGGTGATGTAGAAAAGGGAGAGAAAGAAACCAGGAAATCCTACCAACCAAGTCCAATTAAAGACCCCAAAACCATTCCTCCTATTGTCACTTTCTTGACAATTATAAATACTTTAAAGCACGACTTAAGTCATTTTGGGGGGTTTCTGTACTTCACTATTTATATTTTTTAGAACATTTTACTTTTTACTCCATACATTTTCCCTGGCACCCAAAAGTACCCAAAATATTTTGAATTCTTAGCACGTGGACTGGGATATGTTCCGTATTGCGTCAGACGACAACATTGAAGAATACGCTGATTCGGTGTGCAAGTTCATTAGAACGTGCGTTGAAGATGTCATTCCCATAGCAACGATTAAAACATTCCCAAACCAGAAACCATGGATTGATGGCAGCATTCGTGTGAAACTGCTTTTAATCAGGGCAAGGTGACTGGAAACATGACCGAATACAAACAGTGTAACTATTCCCTCCGCAAGGCAATCAAACAAGCTAAGCGTCAGTATAGAGACAAAGTAGAATCTCAATTCAACGGCTCAGACACAAGAGGTATGGGGCAGGGTCTACAGTCAATCACGGATTACAAAAAGAAAACCAGCACTGTCACGGACCAGGATGTCTTGCTCCCAGGTAGACTAAATAACTTTTTTGCCCGCTTTGAGGACAATACAGTGCCACTGACACTGCCCGCAACTAAAACATGCAGACTCTCCTTCACTGCAGCCGACGTGAGGAAAACATTTAAACGTGTCAACCCTCGCAGGGCATCCCCAGCCACGCCCTCAGAGCATGCGCAGACCAGCTGGCTGGTGTGTTTACGGACATATTCAATCAATCCCTATCCCAGTCTGTTGTTCCCACATGCTTCAAGAGTGCCACCATTGTTCCTGTTCCCAAGAAAGCTAAGGTAACTGAGCTAAACGACTACCGCCCGTAGCACTCACTTCCGTCATCATGAAGTGCTTTGAGAGACTAGTTAAGGACCATATCACCTCCACCCTACCTGACACCCTAGACCCACTCCAATTTGCTTACCGCCCAAATAGGTCCACAGACGATGCAATCTCAACCACACTGCACACTGCCCTAACCCATCTGGACAAGAGGAATACCTATGTGAGAATGCTGTTCATCGACTTCAGCTCGGCATTTAACACCATAGTGCCCTCCAAGCTCGTCATCAAGCTCGAGACCCTGGGTCTCGACCCCGCCCTGTGCAACTGGGTACTGGACTTCCTGACGGGCCGCCCCCAGGTGGTGAGCATAGGCAACAACATCTCCACCCCGCTGATCCTCAACACTGGGGCCCCACAAGGGTGCGTTCTGAGCCCTCTCCTGTACTCCCTGTTCACCCACAAATGCGTGGCCACGCACGCCTCCAACTCAATCATCAAGTTTGCGGACGACACAACAGTGGTAGGCTTGATTACCAACAACGACGAGACGGCCTACAGGGAGGAGGTGAGGGCCCTCGGAGTGTGGTGTCAGGAAAATAACCTCACACTCAACATCAACAAAACTAAGGAGATGATTGTGGACTTCAGGAAACAGCAGAGGGAACACCCCCCTATCCACATCGATGGAACAGTGGTAGAGAGGGTAGTAAGTTTTAAGTTCCTCTGCGTACACATCACAGACAAACTGAATTGGTCCACCCACACAGACAGCATCGTGAAGAAGGTGCAAAAGCACTCACAAACTTCTACAGATGCACAATCGAGAGCATCCTGTCGGGCTGTATCACCGCCTGGTACGGCAACTGCTCCGCCTACAACCGTAAGGCTCTCCAGAGGGTAGTGAGGTCTGCACAACGCATCACCGGGGGCAAACTACCTGCCCTCCAGGACACCTACACCACCCGATGTCACAGGAAGGCCATAAAGATCATCAAGGACAACAACCACCCGAGCCACTGCCTGTTCACCCCGCTATCATCCAGAAGGCGAGGTCAGTACAGGTGCATCAAAGCTGGGACCGAGAGACTGAAAAACAGCTTTATCTCAAGGCCATCAGACTTTTAAACAGCCACCACTAACATAGTGTGTTGGCAGCAGCCACTCAGACTCAACTCCAGCCACTTTAATAATGGGAATTGATGGGAAATGATGTAAAATATATCACTAGCCACTTTAAACAATGCTACCTAATATAATGTTTACATACCCTACATTATTAATCTCATATGTATACGTATATACTGTACTCTATATCATCTACATGTAATACATGTATCACTAGCCACTTTAACTATGCCACTTTGTTTACATACTCATCTCATATGTATATACTGCACTCAATACCATCTACTGTATCTTGCCTATGCCGCTCTGTACCATCACTCATTCATATATCTTATGTACATATTCTTTATCCCCTTACACTTGTGTCTATAAGGTAGTAGTTTTGGAATTGTTAGCTAGATTACTTGTTGGTTATTACTGCATTGTCGGAACTAGAAGCACAAGCATTTTGCTACACTCGCACTAACATCTGCTAACCATGTGTATGTGACAAATCAAATTTGAAGAAAAAAAATTGTACAATTCACACACTTATCAAGAGAACATCCCTCAAAATCCCTACAGCCACTGATCTGGCGGACTCACTTAATTTTTAAATTATGTCTGAGTTCTGGAGTGTGCCTCAGAAATTTACAGCCCAAATAAATGCTTCACAGAGTTCAAGTAACAGACACATCTCAACATCAACTGTTCAGAAGAGACTGTGTGAATCAGGCCTTCATGATCAAATTGCTGCAAAGAAACCACTACTAAAGGACACCAATAAGAAGAAGAGACTTGGGGGCTACTGAGTGGCGCAGTGGTCTAAGGCACTGCATCGCAGTGCTAGCTGTGGCAGTAGAGATGCTGGGTTTGAGTCCAGGCTCTATCGCAGCCAGCCGCAACCGGGAGACCCATGGGAGCGGTGCACAATTGGCCCAGCGTCATCTGGGTTAGGGAGAGGGTTTGGCTGACAGTGATGTGCTTGTCCCATCGTGCACTTGCGACTCCTGGGTGGGCGCAGATGCACGCTGAAACGGTCACCAGGTGCACGGTGTTTCCTCCGACACATTTGTGATGCTGGCTTCCGGATTGAGTGGCCATCATTTTCAAGATGCAGTGCAGCTTGGTTGGGTTGTGTTTCGGAGTACGCACGGCTCTCGACCTTCGCCTCTCCTGAGTCCATACGGGAGTTGCAACAATGAGACAAGACTGTAACTACCAATTGGATACCACGAAATTGGGGAGAAAAGGGGGTAAAAGTTTAAAAAAATATATATATTTTTTAAATACAACAAAAAAAGAATAAGAGACTTGCTTGGGCCAAGAAACACGAGCAATAGACATTAGACCGGTGGAAATGTTTCCTTTGGTCTGCAGTCCAAATTGGAGAATTTCTGTTCCAACCGCCGTGTCTTTCTGAGATGCGGTGTGGATGAACGGATGATCTCTGCATGTGTATTTCCCACCATAAAGCATGGAGGAGGATGTGTGATGGTGCTTTGCTAGTGACACTGTCTGATTTATTTAGAATTCAAGGCACACTTAACCAGCATGGCTACCACAGCATTCTGCAGCGATATGCCATCCCATCTGGTTTGGGCTTATTGGGACTATCATTTGTTTTTCAACAAGACAATGAGTGATGGCGTGCTGCATCAGATGACCTGGCTCCACAATCCCTCGAGCACAAGCAAATTGAGATGGTTTGGGATGAGTCAGACCGCAGAGTGTAGGAAAAGCAGCCAACAAATGTTCAGCATATGTAGGAACTCCTTCAAGACTGTTGGAAAATCATTCCAGGTGAAGCTGGTTGAGAAAATGCCAAGAGTGTGCAAAGCTGTCAACAAGACAAAGGGTGGCAATTTGAAGAATATCAAATGTAAAATATATTTGGATTTGTTTAACACTTTTTTGGTAACTACATGATTCCATATGTTATTTAAATATAATTTCAGCAATTACATTAACTTTTGATACTTGTGTATATTTAAATCAAATACTTTTAGACTTTTACTCAAGTAGTATTTTACTGGATCACTTTCAATTTTAAGTAAGTCATTTTCTATTAAGGTATCTTTACTTTTACTCAAGTATGACAATTGGGTACTTTTTCCACCACTGTTAAACACAAACGCTCAACAAACACCTGCAACAGCATGTCTCCAGGCTCGATGCGTCCATCGGCGGCCACCGCCCCTCCCTTCATGATAGAGCCGATGTAGATTCCTCCATCTCCTTTCTCATTACTCTGACCCACAATACTGATGCCCAGGAAGTTATACTTCTCTGCATGAAGGGAGGGAGGAGGAGGAGAGGAGGAAGGAAGAGTAATGACAAGAGAAAGAAAGAGTGTTGAACAAAACAAAGGATACCTTCCCTACAGATGTAAACCAATAGCCAGAGTGAAGGATACATATGAATCCCTCTGAAAGGGGAGTCTTTGGCCTCAGATGTAAACCAATAGCCAGAGTGAAGGATACATATGAATCCCTCTGAAAGGGGAGTCTTTGGCCTCAGATGTAAACCAATAGCCAGAGTGAAGGATACATATGAATCCCTCTGAAAGGGGAGTCTTTGGCCTCAGATGTAAACCAATACCCAGAGTGAAGGATACATATGAATCCCTCTGAAAGGGGAGTCTTTGGCCTCAGATGTAAACCAATACCCAGAGTGAAGGATACATATGAATCCCTCTGAAAGGGGAGTCTTTGGCCTCAGATGTAAACCAATAGCCAGAGTGAAGGATACATATGAATCCCTCTGAAAGGGGAGTCTTTGGCCTCAGATGTAAACCAATACCCAGAGTGAAGGATACATATGAATCCCTCTGAAAGGGGAGTCTTTGGCCTCAGATGTAAACCAATACCCAGAGTGAAGGATACATATGAATCCCTCTGAAAGGGGAGTCTTTGGCCTCAGATGTAAACCAATACCCAGAGTGAAGGATACATATGAATCCCTCTGAAAGGGGAGTCTTTGGCCTCAGATGTAAACCAATAGCCAGAGTGAAGGATACATATGAATCCCTCTTTGAAAAGGGAGTCTTTGGCCTCAGATGTAAACCAATACCCAGAGTGAAGGATACATATGAATCCCTCTGAAAGGGGAGTCTTTGGCCTCTGATGTAAACCAATACCCAGAGTGAAGGATACATATGAATCCCTCTGAAAGGGGAGTCTTTGGCCTCTGATGTAAACCAATACCCAGAGTGAAGGATACATATGAATCCCTCTGAAAGGGGAGTCTTTGGCCTCTGATGTAAACCAATACCCAGAGTGAAGGATACATATGAATCCCTCTGAAAGGGGAGTCTTTGGCCTCTGATGTAAACCAATACCCAGAGTGAAGGATACATATGAATCCCTCTGAAAGGGGAGTCTTTGGCCTCAGATGTAAACCAATAGCCAGAGTGAAGGATACATATGAATCCCTCTTTGAAAAGGGAGTCTTTGGCCTCAGATGTAAACCAATACCCAGAGTGAAGGATACATATGAATCCCTCTGAAAGGGGAGTCTTTGGCCTCTGATGTAAACCAATAGCCAGAGTGAAGGATACATATGAATCCCTCTTTGAAAGGGGAGTCTTTGGCCTCTGGGCTCGTATACACAAAGCATCTCAGAGAAGTTCCGATCTACTGGTTGAATCAACCTTAGTTGACAACTCAACCAAATGTAAATCCAAATTAGACGTTGAACTGACTTCTGTGCCCAGTGGGTGGTCTCTGAATCTTGAAGTCAATCCATGAATCACCAATGATATAGAAAATATCATATAGACGTAAAGTTATTTACATTACACAGATATAGACGAACAGTACTACTCACCCATATTTAAAGTGACAGTGATGATGTTCAGTGACATGGTGGAATCTGTGACGCTGCTGAAAGAGGACGACTGGACAGAAAGAGGGGGAGGAGTAGAGGAATGACTGAAAGAGATAGAGGTGAGGACATGCACAAGGACCACTGGCATCTGTGTGGTCTGTGTGTGTCTTACCCTCTCCATCCGTGGCGCTTTGGGTTTCCGCCGCCGCCGCCGATGTCGTCTCATGAGCCTCGACGAAGTGCTCTGCTCCGTGGAGCCACTGAACCTGCGGGTGATGACATCTCAGCGGCGATACAACTCACTGTGGTGTCATGACACACAATGCACACTCATCTGCCAGTGGTTGATTGGCCACATGTGACTCCATCCATTTGAGCCAATCTTCGACATGGCCATTGAGCTCAAAGGGAAAAGCAACCGCCTTTTGTATGGCTTTTCTAGAGCATATGATTTGTGGGCACTTGAATAAGAGTAGATAGCGATCACGTAGAGTGTATACATCAAATGGATTATGTAATGTTTTCATGTGATAGGACACCTTTTTAGTGTCTTGGGTAAATGTACACTACTTGATCAAAGTATTCGGCCACATGCTCATCAAACATCTCATTCCAAAAATCATGGCCATTAATATGGAGTTGGTCCCCCCTTTGCTGCTATAAACAGCCTCCACTCTTCTAAGAAGGCTTTCCACTAGAAGTTGGAACATTGTTGCGGGGACTTTCTTCCATTCAGCCACAAGAGCTTTAGTGAGGTCAGGCACTGATGTTGGGCGATTAGGCCTGGCTCGGAGTCGGTGTTCGCATTTCATTCTAAAGTTGTTAGGTGGGGTTGAGGTCAGGGTTCTGTGCAGGCGAGTCAAGTTCTTCCACACCGATCTCGACAAACCATTTCTGTACGGACCTCGCTTTATGCACGGGGCCATTTTCATGCTGAAACAGGAAAGGTCTTTCCACAAATTGTGACCACAAAGTTGAAAGCACAGAATCGTCTAGAATGTCAGTGTACGCTGTAGTGTTAATATTCCCCTTCACTGGAACTAAGGGGCCTAGCCCAAACCATTATTTCTCCTCTACCAAACTTTACAGTTGGCAATATGCATTGAGGCAGGTAGTGTTCTCCTGGTATCCGCCAAACCCAGATTCATCCATCGGACTGCCAGATGGTGAAGCGTGACTCATCACTCCAGAGAACGTGTTTCTACTGCTCCAAAGGCGGCGAGATTTACACCACTCCAGTCGATGCTTGGCATTGTACATGGTGATCCCAATGAACCCATTTCATGAAGCTCCCAATGAAAACCATTTCATGAAGCTCCCGATAAACAGTTATTGTGCTGACGTTGCTTTCAGAGGCAGTTTGGTATTCGGTAGTGAGTGTTGCAACCCGAGGACAGACGATTTATTTACACGCCACGCGCTTCAGCACTCGCTGGTCCTGTTCTGTGAGATTGTGTGGCCTACCAATTCACGGCTGAACCGTTGTTGCTCCTAGACGTTTCCATTTCACAGTAACAGCACCTACATTTGACCGGGGCAGCTCTAGCCAGGCAGAAATTTGACGAGCTGACTTGTTGGAAAGGTGGCATCCTATGACGATGATGATAGGATGCCACGTTTAAAGTCACTGAGCTCTTCAGTAAGGCCATTCTACTGCCAATGTTTGTCTATGGAGATCACATGGCTGTGTGCTCAATTTTATAACTGTCAGCAATGGGTGTGGCTGAAATAGACAAATCCACTAATTTGAAGGGGTGTCCACATACTTGTATATACAGTGTACGTGGGTGTGAGTGTAATTGGTCCTAACCCGTCAAGGCCTATTACAACCAACACTGGCAGCAATGAATGAGGTGATCTCTTCGTATTTAAGGGATGTTCCACTCAAATTACAACTTAACCCAATTTTTCCTTTTAGCATACTGGCTGTAGTTGTTTTGGGATATTTAGTCCCCTCACTGAGATAATTAAAAGCCATGTTTCTGTTGATCGTTTGTTTGTTTGTTTGTTTGTTTGTTTGTTTGTTTGTTTGTTTGTTTGTTTGTTTGTTTGTTTGTTTGTTTGTTTGTTTGTTTGTTTGTTTGTTTGTTTGTTTGTTTGTTTGTTTGTGTGTGTGTGTGTGTGTGTGTGTGTGTGTGTGTGTGTGTGTGTGTGTGTGTGTGTGTGTGTGTGTGTGTGTGTGTGTGTGTGTGTGTGTGTGTGTGTGTGTGTGTGTGTGTGTGTGTGTGTGTGTGTGTGTGTGTGTGTGTGTGTGTGTGTGTGTGTGTGTGTGTGTGTGTGTGTGTGTGTGTGTGTGTGTGTGTGTGTGTGTGTGTGTGTGTGTGTGTGTGTGTGTGTGTGTGTGTGTGTGTGTGTTGCTCACCGACTAGATGCATCATCGTCTTCAGAGTTGAAAAAAGCTTGTTGTCTCCAGCTCAGAACTCATCAGCGTGGATGAGCTCTCGTACCCCGCCAGCTCCGGTCGCCGCGTCTCCCGCTCTGGACGCGTGTGACCATTCAACCTGCCACCTGAGGAGGACGCCAGGCAAGCGGAAGAGAGGAAAAGTCAACCGAATAGTGTTCAGTAGACCCTTTGCTATGAGACTCAAAATTGAGCTGCGGTGCATCCTGTTTCCATTGATCATCCTTGAGATGTTTCAACAACTTGATTGGAGTCCACCTGGAGAAAATTAAATTGTTCGGACATGATTTGGAAAGGCACACACCTGTCTATATAAGGTCCCACAGTTAACAATGCATGTCAGAGCAAAAACCAAGCCATGAGGTCGAAGGAATTGTCCGTAGAGCTCAGAGACAGGATTGTGTTGATGCACAGATCTGAGGAAGGGTACCAAAACATTTCTGCAGCATTGAAGGTCCCCAAGAACACAGTGGACTCCATCATTCTTAAATGGAAGAGGTTTGGAACCACCAAGACTCTTCTTAGAGCTGGCCGCCCGGCCAAACTGAGCAATCAGGGGAGAAGGGCCTTGGTCAGGGAGGTGACCAAGAACCCGATGGCAACTCTGACAGAGCTCCAGGGTTCCTCTGTGGAGATGGGAGAACCTTCCAAAAGGACAACCATCTCTGCAGCACTCCATCAATCAGGCCTTTATGGTAGTGGCCAGATGGAAGCCACTCCTCAGTAAAACGCACATGAGAGCCCAAATTGAGTTTGCCAAAAGGCACCTAAAGGACACACAGACCATGAGAAACAAGATTATCTGGTGTGATGAAACCAAGATTGAACTATTTGGTCTGAATGCCAAGCATCACGTCTGGAAGAAACCTGGCACCATCCCTACGGTGAAGCATGGTGGTGGCAGCATCATGCTGTGGGGATGTTTTTCAGCGGCAGGGACTGGGAGACTTGTCAGAATCGACGGAAAGATGAACAGAGCAAAGTACAGTGAGATCCTTCATGAAAACCTGCTCTAGAACGCTCAAGACCTGGCGTGAAGGTTCACCATCCATCTGAATACTTATGTAAATGTGATATTTCAGTGTTTTATTTGAATGCATTTGCAAACATTTCTAAAAACCTGTTTTTGCTTTGTCATTATGAGGTATTGTGTGTTAATTGATGAGGGAAAAAAACAATTGAATTCATTTTAGCTGTAACGTAACAGAAGGTGGAAAAGGTCAAGGGGTCTGAATACTTTCCCACTGGAGTCTACATATTTTTCATTCCTAACATCCTCTCTCTTCGACTCCTTCTCAGTGTCAGAGAATCATACAGGGCATTGGAGGAGAAGACATGATTTTGAGGTCTATCCATTGACTCTTTGGGTTTGGGTGCACTAAAAATAGTGGACTGGACCTTCGGCATCAAATGAACACACATGGGCACCCATGATTCAAACCCTGCCATTAGGCACAGATCTAGGATCAGGTTACTCCCCCTATGTCCTTTAAGGGAGAATGCAAAAAATGACTAGATCAGCATCCATGGGCAACTTCCTCCTATTCCTCCAATAATGGCTGCATTATATTGTTATGACTCCTATGCAGTTAGTCAATTTATATATCATTAACTTCATAATACAACACAAAGTAAGGTATGAATCAATTGAATTCTTAATGACATCTCTATGGACCCACCTTGGTGGTTCAAAGGTAATACATGTATGCATTTTGGGGTACATCGAGACAGAATAGGCAGTATTGGGATGCACTCTTGTCACATGGTACCCAACATGTTAACGACACAAATTTCACACAGAACAAGGCACTCACTGGGCAAGTTTCTTTTGCCATCCCAGCAGCCTATTTTCAAGATGGCCACCATTAACTTCAATGGGGAGGAACTGTATTGATTTTGCATGACCATAACTGAATAAGTAATTGCTGTAATAAGACAGAAAATGGCTTCAAATATTTGTTACATTGAGGGTAAAACAAAATCGGCCCAAGTATGTAACCTTCAGGCAAAATATTACCAGAATAGTAGTAAAAATATACCAAAAAAGCATTCTGAATTGCAGAATTTTGCAGCCATTTCAAATATTTGACATTAAAACACGTAGAAAATGTTTTAGAAGCATTCACTGATGTCTATTTATAAAAAAATGCTATATGATTCTAGAAATTGTGTTAACATCAAGAAATGTGATGTAAAAACCTGCCCAGTACATTGCACCCTATATAAAATCCCAGCAAAGAGGTACAGGTAACTCATTTTTGCAAAATGCCTTCATAATGAGTGCACCAAACTTTACATGAAGCTGGGAAATGTCTAAACAATGATGCCTAGCTATTGGTTATTTATTCATTGGGTACACATTTTCCAATATGGCCATCAACAGGCTCTATTGGTTTTAATTGGATTGGTCTGACATTTCCACAACTCACAATAGGTGGAATACTCCCTAATGATAACACCAAAAATATTATAGTTATGGAGATAATGCAACCAATTCAGCCAGGTTTGCAAAATACTGTATATAATATCTGTAAAAATATGCCAAAATATGCCAAAAACGCTATTCATATAACTGTTTATGATCAGTATTTGGATCTCTTATTTCTATATTTTATTTTCAAACAATTAAAACTGTATCTATAATATTCCTAAAGGGATCTTTCACTCCTTTGAAGTGATTTTCATGATATACAATATTGAATCCTGTCATATACACTAGATTCCAACATAACATTCTAACAAACTGCCTTACGATGAGGGCATCAACTTACATAGCTGGTAAAGTATTAAAGCCTTCGGTTTACAACCTTTATAGATTGTGTCTAGTTACACTATTTATGGAAGAAATGGTATATTTAAGCAATAAGGCCCGAAGTGGTGTGGTATATACACAATATACCATAGCTAAGGGCTGTTCTTACGCACAACGCAATGCCTGGAAACAGCCCTTAGCTTTGGTATATTGGCAATACACCACAAACCCCCAAGGTGCATTATTGCTATTAGAAATTGATTACCAACTTAAATAGAGCAGTAAAAATAAATGTCTTGTAATACCCGTGGTATACTGTCTGATATACCACGGCTGTCAGACAATCAGCATTCAGGGCTCGAACCAACCAGTTTATAATGTAGTATAGGGCAGGGGTAGGGAAGCCTGGCCCTGGAGTGCCGCTGGCATGTTTTTGATATAATCGACCTGGAAGACCAGTTGTGTTGAATTTAGGCAATCACTGAACTGATCAATTACAAACATTGTGGATATACTGACAAGATTCATGTCTCTCCACTGTAACAATGGGAGTCGTTGTCCACAAAGCGGCATGGCGGTCTGTCTAGCTCCCGCTTATCCTTTCTTTGGATTGGTGGATACATCTCATCAGGGGCGCAACTTTCACTGGGGACGGGGAGGACATGTCTGAATTTGCATTTATTTTTGTCCCTGCAGTTTTATCATCGGAATATGATGCAAAACGAGGCAACGGGTTGCTTTAGGACCATGCGGGGATGCCTCCGAGCGGTCGAGTAGGCTGTTTGAAGTGTTTATCTGACTGGATTAAAACTAAATGCCCCTCCCCCCACCACACACTTCTTAAACAAAAGTTGCGCCCCTGCATTATTGTAATCCTTTTAAAAATATTTGATGAGGGTTGTTGACGTCAACCACCTGTATTCAATGGAGAGAGATGCTTTGCTACTCGCCTCATGCCATGAATATGCCTAGCCATCTTGAGACAACTCCGATATGAAATGTGTTTTTTTTCTCAAAGTTGCTGGGATGTCATGTGTTCTACTTATATCAGGGCACTCGTATCAACGTAAGCATTACAAAACTTACATTTGATCAAATAAACCTCACATAGCAAATAAGCCATTCATTTTGACCTCCACACAAAAACTCCTTGAAAGAAACACCAAATGCTGGAGGGAGACAGATTTTCTATCGAGTTGGGCCTCTTCCTCTTCCTCTTCCTCTCTGTCAATTAGCTCAGCTGGTCAGGTGTAGTGCCTAGTTGGAACAAAATCCAGCAGTACCTGTGGTACTCCAGGAACAGAGTTGCTTAACATTGGTATAGCGCCTACTGAATTGGTTAGTGGCTGCTGAGGTGAGGGTTGTCGAGGGCATTATCAATAGCTCAATTGCTAAAAGATTGGATTTTTTCTAATCACTAATTGCATAATTTCAATAAAATGGGGCTGAGTCACTGGCTTACTGGTGTTCTTCCATGCCGTCCCTAGGAGGGGTGCGTCACTTGAGTGGGTTGAGTCACTGACGTGATCTTCCTGTCCGGGTTGGCGCCCCCCCTTGGGTTGTGCCGTGGCGGAGATCTTTGTGGGCTATACTCAGCCTTGTCTCAGGATGCTAAGTTGGTGATTGAAGATATCGCTCTAGTGGTGTGGGGGCTGTGTTTTGGCAAAGTGGGTGGGGTTATTTCCTGCCTGTTTGGCCCTGTCCGGGGGTATCGTCGGACGGGGCCAAACTGTCTCCCGACCCCTCCTGTCTCAGCCTCCAGTATTTATGCTGCAGTAGTTTATATGTCGGGGGGCTGGGGTCAGTTTGTTATATCTGGAGTACTTCTCCTGTCTTATCCGGTGTCCTGTGTGAATTTAAGTATGCTCTCTCTAATTCTCTCTTTCTCTCTCTCAGAGGACCTGAGCCCTAGGACCATGCCTCACCTGACATGATGACTCCTTGCTGTCCCCAGTCCACCTGGCCGTGCTGCTGCTCCAGTGTCAACTGTTCTGCCTGTGGCTATGGAACCCAGACATGCTACCTGTTCCAGACCTGTTCTTTTCAACTCTCTAGAGACAGCCGGAGTGCTGACCTGTTGCACCCTCGACAACCACTGTGATTATTCATATTTGACCCTGCTGGTCATCTATGAACATTTGAACATCTTGGCCATGTTCTGTTATAATCTCCACCCGGCACAGCAGGAAGAGGACTGGCCACCTGTCACAGGTGGGCGCTACTGGAGGAGAAGTCAGGTGCAGGAGAGCAGAGAGTTGTGAACAGGCACACACTTTATTTAGACAGGAGCAAACAGCAGACGGATGCTACTGATTCAAAACCTCCAGCAAAAATGGCAAAAGTGCAAAGCACGAAAACAGTCAAAAAAGCTGGAGTTTACCAAATAAACATACTTTGTGAAATAAACACGGATCATGGAAACCCAGCCTGGCGCAACACATAAAACACGTAACACAAAACAATTCCACACAAAGACATGGGGAGGGGGGGACAGAGGAATATACAGCAGTGTAATTAAGGAATTTAAACCAGTTGTGTAGGGAACAAGACAAAACAAATGGAACAATGAAAAATGGAGCGGCGATGGCTAGAAGGCCGGTGACGTCGAACGTGGAAGTCGTGACACCACCCCTCATAGCCTGGTTCCTCTCTCTTGGTTTATTCCTAGGTTCTGGCCTTTCTAGGGAGTTCTTCCTAGCCACCGTAATTCTACACCTGCATTGCTTGCTGTTTGGGGTTTTAGGCTGGGTTTCTGTACAGCACTTTGTGACTTCAGCTGATGTAAGAAGGGCTTTATAAATACATTTGATTGATTTGTAGGTCATTCTCCCTGACCTCCATAACATTGTTCCATGTATTACATTATTTAAATAAAGAGTGGGAGCATGCTTTTGGTGTCTTATGGTACCCTGTAGGTTTTCTACGGTCTGAGAGTAAAAAAAAAAAAAAAGAAACAGGAAGAACCAGGGAGAAAATACAACTCTTTCAGATGTTGAAAGGAACAAAGCCCTTGCAGGTTGAAAATATCCTTAAAAATAGACCAATGAGCGAATGTAAAGGACATAGAGCCAGATGAAATAAAATTGTTATTCCAAATAGGAGATAACTCGTGAAAATTACAGGTTTTGCCCAGATAATTATTGACTTGGAAACAAACCGTCAATAAATATTTTCCCCCAATAGATCCCATAAAAAAATCAGGCATTTTTTGCTTTATCCCAGAAGGAAGGTCCTGAATTCTAATTAAGTGGGACTTGCCCTCCTCTATTATTTCCCAGTACGACCAATATCCCGAAAACAAATACAGTTGAAGTCGGAAGTTTACATACACTTAGGTTGGAGTCATTAAAACTTGTATATCAACCACTCCACAAATTTCTTGTTAACAAACTATAGTTTTGGCAAGTCGGTTAGGACATCTACTCTGTGCATGACACAAGTAATTTTTCCAACAATTGTTTACAGACAGATAATTTCACTTATAATACTTATAACATACACTAAGTTGACTGTGCCTTTAAACAGCTTGGAAAATCCAGAAAATGATGTCATGGCTCTAGAAGCTTCTGATTGACATAATTTGAGTCAATTGAAGGTGCACCTGTGGATGTATTTGAAGGCCTACCTTCAAACTCAGTGCCTCTTTGCTTGACATCATGGGGAAATCAAAAGAAATCAGCCAAGACCTCAGAAAAAACAGTGCAGTCTGGTCCATCTTTGGGAGTAATTTCCAAATGCCTGAAGATACCACATTCATCTGTACAAACAATAGTGCGCAGGTATAAACACCGTGGGACCACGCTCTTGCCATACTGCTCAGGAAGGAGACGCGTCTGTCTCCTAGAGATTAATGTACTTTGGTGCAAAAGATGCTGGAGGAAACAGGTACAAAAGTATCTATATCCACAGTAAAACAAGTCCTATATCGACATAACCTGAAAGGCCACTCAGCAAGGAAGAAGCCACTGCTCCAAAACCACCATAAAAAAGCCAGACTACGGTTTGCAACTGCACATGGGGACAAAGATCATACTTTTTGGAGAAATGCCTCTTGGTCTGATGAAACAAAAATAGAATGGCCATAATGACCGTTGTTATGTTTGGAGGAAAAAGGGGGAGGCCTGCAAGTCGAAGAACACCATCCCAACTGTGAAGCACAGGGGTGGCAGCATCATGTTGTGGGGGTGCTTTGCTGCAGGAGGGACTGGTGCACTTCACAAAATAGATGGCATCATGAGGCAGGAAAATGATGTGGATATATTGAAGAAACATCTCAAGACATCAGTCTGGAAGTTAAAGCTTGGTCGCAAATGAGTCTTCCAAATGGACAATGACGCCAAGCATACTTCCAAAGTTGTGGACAAGCCCTGACCTCAATTCGACAGAATTTGTGGGGAGATCTGAAGAAGCCTGTGCGAGCAAGGAGGCCTTACAACCCTGACTCAGTTACACCAGCTCTGTCAGGAGGAATAGGCCAAAATTCACCCAACTTATTGTGGGAAGCTTTTGGAAGGCTACCCATAACGTTTGACCCAAGTTAAACAATTTAAAGACAATGCTACCAAATACTAATTGAGTGTATGTAAACTTCTGGCCCACTGGGAATGTGATGAAAGAAATAAAAGCTGAAATAAATCACTCTACTATTATTCTGCCATTTCACATTCTCTAAATAAAGTGGTGATCCTAACTGACCTAAGACAGGGAATTTTTACGAAGATTAAATGTCAGGAATTGTGAAAAACTGATTTTAAATATAAAGGTGTATGTAAACTTCTGACTTCAGCTGTATGTAGTTCTGCTACTTGTAACATTGTTGTTTCACTGATGAGTCAGCCTAGTTAAATCATTAGATGTGATACCAATTTGCATGGTTTTTAAGATGAGATTCACCCAATAGAATGTTCTTTTGTTGTTTGAGTCAGTCATTTTCAATGAGCATGTGAACTTCCCAACTTTTCTCAACATTCTTTTTTTCAGCCAGCGAACATTCTATTGCATCGACTCCCATACAACAAGATATATAAAAGGTGTTAAAAACATAGAAAGCGGTTATCATATATCAATTTGATCAGGGGCTTGTGGGGAACAATTTAATACCATCAAACCTTTGCCACACCAAATTGGACACATGTTTCTGCTGGCCCATGGACTATAAGTGGGATAGGCTGTGACATGAAGGCAGATGGACAGACACTAAGACTTACCATGGTCATGAGTGTCTTTCTCTTTCCTTCGCGGCCTCTCCCTCTCCCTGCCCCGGTCTCTCTCCCGCTCCCCTTCTAGCAAAACGACTGACTCAGTCTCTGTCTCGTTGTCCTGAATGGCGGCAGCGTTCGCACTGATGGGCAGGTTAAATAAAAAGTCAAAGGAGGAGTAAAAGAGATGAAAGAGAAAGAAAATAAATTAATTCAAAGAGAAGGGATTATATTATATATCACAACGGTCTGACAGACACACAAAGTCAAGTCTTTGTTGCAGACCCATGCCGTTTAAGTGTCAAGTGCTGCTATCAGAATGTCGGTATGTTTTAGTGTCGGCCTCACCAGAGAGGAGCTAGCTGCAAAGAGAACGTGAGCGCCTGTCTGTCTGTAACTGCTGCATGCATGTGCACACCATGTATGTGTGGTTATGTACATGAATGCATACGTGTGTGTTTGTACATGCATACACAGACACACACGCGCATATGTGTGTATTATGCATGAGGATGAGCATATGGGTGTGTACATTTGAGCGCTGCAGTGGGCAAAATGGCATTAACCAGTTCTGACCAGCAGAGGGAAAGGGGCGTTCTCTCTGTGTGTGTGTGTGTGTGTGTATGTTGTGGGTGTCTGATTAAGACCTTCCCAGCTGGCTGATTTAATATTGACCCCGAGTTCCCAGGGCAGAGAGAGACACAGACAGACAGATAATAGATATGATTTCAATAAAATACAAAAATCACACACAGAGACACAGAAACACACACACACACACACACAGTATTTAGCTCTACACCTCACCATAGCTAAGTCAAGGCCACTTGGTTAGGTTAGATGGTCAACTAGAGTCACACACACGCATACACAGACACACACTTTGCAGATACTGACTGAAAAGAAGGGGGTCTTGAGTCTCCGATGCCACCGGTCCTCTCCAAAGGGGGTGGCAGCTCTGCCTGGCTATCTGCACACACAGAACCCCCATCGGAACCCCCATGAGAACCATCTGCTGACACCAACTGGGGGGAGAGAGAGAGAGAGAGAATGACAGAGAAAGTATTATTATTGCTTGTGCTTACTTTGGCACTGTAAGTGCTTTAACTTTCCATGTCCCAAAAAGTATATTGAATTGAGAGAGAGAACGTGAATGAGTGAGTGAGATAATGATGGCGAGAGAGAGAGGTGAAGGGGGCTTAGACAAACCTCAAGTAAAACCCTATTCCCTCTTATATTGCACTACTTTATACCAGAGTCCTATGTTTGTCATTATACTACTGACTTTATTCTCTGTCTAGGGCTTTATTGAAAAGTAGTGCTCTATAAGAGGAACCGGGGAATCCTTCGAGACACAGACACAGTGAGACACATACAGATAGTGAGTAACAAAGTCAGTCATGATTTTGAGTATAAGTGTGCATGCGTGACAGTCTGTCGGAATTGTAAATGTGCTTCTTGACTAGGTGGACACAAGACAGACACACATACAGTCCTCCATTGGCAAGCACACACACACACACACACACACATGCCCTTGTTTATTTGGAATGCCCCCCCCCCCCCTTTTCTCAGATTCAATCAGTAAGGCCCAGGATGTTTCAGGAGCGTTGTGGAGCATCCTGTGATTCCAGTTAGCTAATCTAATCAGCTGGGGAAGTAGGGAGAAGTGTTCTGGTCTGCCTCCTAAGCATCCACCAACAGAGTGCAGGACGAAAGCACCGGGGAGCAGCTTTATACTATGTGCGAGTCTAATTTGTTTTATTTTTTATATATATATACACTACCAGTCAAACGTTTGGACACACCTACTCATTCATTTTTACTATTTTCTACATTGCAGAATAATAGTGAAGACATCAAAACTATGAAATAACACATATGGAATCATGTATTGTAGTAACCAAAAAAGTGTTAAATCAAAAATATATTTTAGATTTTGGATTCTTCAAAGTAGCCACCCTTTGCCTTGATGACAGATTTGCACACTCTTGACATTCTCTCAACCAGCTTCATGAGGTAGTCACCTGGAATGCATTTCAATTTACAGGTTTTAAAAAATGTACTTGGCCGCAAGTGGATCTTCCAGCAAGACAATAACCCAAAGCACATATCAAAATCCACAATGAAATGGTTCATCAATATTTTTCAATGGCCATCTCAGTCTTAGGACTTCAACACCATTGAAAACCTCAGGTTGGAATTGAAGGTGGGCAGTCCATTATCGCAGTTGAAGTATATCAAGGATATGGAAATATTATGTATGGAGGAATAGTCTAAGATCCCTCCCATGGTGTTCTCCAATCTCATAAAACTGTTGTTGGCGCACGCAGTGATGTGGGCTGGTGTGGACATAATGCCAGGGCCAATTTCTTGTCCCACTCCCCTGACTTTGACATTAGGGTATTTTGTGTAGATCGCTGACAAAAAAATGACAATTTCATCCATTTTAATCCCACTTTTAAAGCAAGAAAACGTGGAAAAAGTCAAGTGGTGTGAATATTTTCTGAAGGCACTGTAGTTTCCGTTCAGATACACACCTCACATTTCACCATGCAATAAGCTTACATATCGGCATTACCAGTAATTACAGTACTGGGTTGAGGGCTCTGTGCAGGCCAGACAAGTTCTTCCACATTGATCTCGACAAACCATTTTTGTATCGACCTTGCTTTGTGCAAGGAGGCATTGTCATGCTGAAACAGGAAAGGGCCTTCCCCACTGTTGCCGCAAAGTTGAAAGCACAGAATTGTCTAGAATATCATTGTATGCAACTTTACAGTTGGCATTATGCATTGGGGCAGGTTGCGTTCTCCTGGCGTCCACCAAATCCAGATTCGTCCGACTGACTGCCAGATGTTGAACTGTGATTCATCACTCCAGAAAACACATTTCCTGGCTTGTGTGTGGCTGCTCGGGCCATGGAAACCCATTTCATGAAGATCCAGACTAACAGTTATTGTGCTGACGTTGCTTCCAGAGGCAGTTTGGAACTCGGTAGTGAGTGTTGTAACTAAGGACACACTTTTTTTTAACGAGCTATGTGCTTCAGCACTTGGCGGTCCCATCCTGTGAGCTTCTGTGGTCTACCATTTTGTGGCTGAGCTGTTGTTGCTCCTAGACGTTTCCACTTCACAATTACAGCACTTACATTGACTGGGGCAGCTCTAGTAGGGCAGACATTTTACGAACTGATTTGTTGGAAAGGTGGCATCCTATGACTGTGCCACGTTGAAAGTCAAAGAGCTCTTCACTAAGGCCATTCTACTGCCAATGTTTGTCTATGGAGATTGCATGGCGGTGTACTCAATTTTATACACCTGTCAGCAATGGGTATGGCTGAAATAGCCGAATCCACTCATTTGAAGGGAATAATACTTTTGTATATACATTTGGAAATTATTCAGACCCATTCACTTTTTTCACATTTTGTTACGTTACAGTCTTATTCTAAAATTTATAAAAACGTTTTTACCTCATCAATCTACCCCATAATGACAAAAACTATTTTTTATAGATTTTTTATGATTTATAAAAACTAAAAAAACGTAAATATCACAAGTATTCAGACCCTCTAATCAGTACTTTGTTGAAGCACTTTCGACAGTGATTACAGCCTCGAGTCTTCTTGATTATGATGCTACAAGCTCGGCACACCTGTATTTGGGGAGTTTCTCCCATTCTTCTCTGCAGATCCCCTCAAGCTCTGTCAGGTTGGACAGGGAACGTTGCTGCACAGCTATTTTCAGGTTCTCTCCAGAAATGTTCGATCAGGTTCAAGTCCGGGCTATGGCCGGGCCAGTCAAGGACATTCAAAGACTTGTCCCGAAGCCAGTCCTGCATTGTCTTGGCTGTGTGCTTCGGGTTGTTGTCCTGTTGCAAGGTGAACCTTTGCCCCAGTCTGAGGTCCTGAGCACTCTGGAGCAGGTTTTCATCAAGGATCTCTCTGTATTATACTCCGTTCATCTTTCCCTCGATCCTGACTAGTCTCCCAGTCCCTGCAACTGAAAAACATCTACACAGCATGATGCTGCCATCACCATGCTTCACCGTAGGGATGGTGCCAGGTTTCCTCCAGACATGATGCTTGGCATTCAGGTCAAAGAGTTCCATCTTGGTTTCATCAGACCAGAGAATCTTGTTTCTCAAAGACTGATAGTCTTTAGGTGCCTTTTGGCAACCTCCAAGCGGGCTGTCATGTGCATTTTACTGAGGAGTGTCTTCCGTCTGGCCACGCTACCATAAAGGCCTGATTGGTGGAGTGCTGCAGAGATGGTTGTCCTTCTGGAAAGTTCTCCCAGGAACTCTGGAGCTCTGTCAGAGTTGCCATCGGGCCCGTCTCCACCAATTGCTCAGGTTTGGCCGGGCGGCCAGCTCTAGGAAGAGTCTTGGTGGTTCCACTCTTCTTCCATTTAAGAATGATGGAGGCCACTGTGTTCTTGGGGACTTTCAATGCTGCAGAATTGTTTTGTGCTTTGACACAATCCTGTCTTGGAGCTCTATGGAAAATTCCTTCGACCTCATGGCTTGGTTTATGCTCTGACATGCATTGTTAACTGTGTTACCTTATATAGACAGGTGTGTGCCTTTCCAAATCACGTCCAATCAATTGAATTTACCACAGGTGGTAAATCAAGTTGTGGAAACATCAAGGATGATCAATGGAAACAGGATGGGTCTGAATACTTATGCAAATAAGGTACTTCTGTTTTTAATACATTTGCAAAAAACTTTTCGCTTTGTCATAATGGGGTATTGTGTGTTGATTTGAGAGACAAATATTCAATCCATTTTAGAATGAGGCTGTAATGTAAAAAAAAATGGCGGTCAATCGGTCTGAATACTCCCCCAATGCACTGTATGTGTATGTGCTTATGAATGTGAGAGAAGTAGATACATTCTAGCAGTTTATAAAGACTAGCTTGTCTCGTTCTTTCTATGTAAGTGTTCCCTTGAAATCATGTTCCTTGAATTTCAGCCCAGCCTGCCTAGGCTACAGTGCATTCAGAAAGTATTCAGACCACTTGACCTTTTCCACATGTTGGTACTTTACAGCCTTATTCTAAAATTGATTAAATTGTATTTTCTCTCCCATCAATCTACACACTACCCCATAATGACAAAGCAAAACAGCTTTTTAGAATTGGCTGAAATCTTCAAAGTAGCCACCCTTTGTCTTGATGACAGCTTTGCACAGTCTTTGCATTCTCTCAACCAGCTTCATGAGGTAGTCATCTGGAATGCATTTCAATTAACAGGTGTGCCTTGTTAAAAGTTAATTTGTGGAATTTCTTTCCTTAATGCGATTGAGCCAAACAGTTGTGTTGTGACAAGGTAGGGGTGGTATACAGGAGATTGCCTATTTGGTAAAAGACCAAGTCCATATTATGGCAAGAACAGCTCAAATAAGTAAAGAGAAATGACAGTACATTAATAAGACATGAAGGTCAGTCAATACGGAAAATGTCAAGAACTTTGAAAGTTTCTTCAAGTGCAGTCGCAAAAACCATTAAGCACTATGAAGAAACTGGCTCTCACAAGGACCGCCACAGGGAAGGAAGACTCAAATGTACTTCTGCTGCAGAGCATAAGTTAGTTTCCAGCCTGTAAAGAAGGTATCTGTTTTTTAATTTTTAATACATTTGCAAACATTTCGAAAAACCTGTTTTTGATTTGTCATTATGGGGTATTGTGTATAGATTGATTGCTGAGGAGGGAAAAATGTATTTAATCCATTTTAGAAGAAGGCTGTAACGTAACAAAATGTGGAAAAAGTAAAGAGGTCTGAATACTTTCTGAATGCACTGTAGCTGGTCTTGGCTGAGTCATTCCATCTCAGACAGCGATGGACTTTGGTTTCTAGAGCACAACCGAGAGTACACAAATGAATGACAAAAACCAACCAACTACACACACAGCTCTCAAATGCACACACAAAAGCATCATCACACACAGTTGCAAACACACAGCAGGACAGACACACAGACACACAGCTCCCAAATGAGCGAACCATCTGAAGCCAAAACAGATCCCACCAAAAACCCAATTAAACAAGTGTGTTAGCTGTTGCCTAGCTAGTAAAAAGTCACACACACATATACACACACATATATACACACACACACACACACACACACACACACACTGCTCATCTCATTCCATAATTCCACACATCCTATCAAGGCCGTCATTGAAAATAAGAATTTGTTCTTAACTGACTTGCCTAGTAAAATAAAGGTAAAATAAAAAGTAGTGTTTTACAGCTGAAGTCTGATAATAATTGTGAGTTATACCGTCATGTAACCTTTACATAGAGTAACACCACGGTGTGATGCATTTCAAAAGTGTTAGGAGTGTTAACATACACAGGCCTCTCTCTTCCAGACCTCCTGATGAGGGACGCCTGCATACAGAGGGTTCATGTGTAACGGATGTGAAACGGCTAGCTTAGTTAGCGGTGTGCGCTAAATAGCGTTTCAATCGGTTACGTCACTTGCTCTGAGACCTTGAAGTAGTAGTTCCCCTTGCTCTGCAAGGGCCGCGGCTTTTGTGGAGCGATGGGTAACGATGCTTCGTGGGTGACTGTTGTTGATGTGTGCAGAGGGTCCCTGGTTCGCGCCCGGGTATGGGCGAGGGGACGGACGTAAAGTTGTACTGTTACACATGCAGACATAAGGAGAGAGAGAGGGAGCAAGAGAGACCGAGAGACCGATAGAGAGGGAACAAAGAACCGGGCTGTGGTTGAAATGAGTGAGAGAGAAACACGGAATTGCGGTGGAATTGAGAGAGGGCATAGGTGATGACGGTGATAAACATGAAGAACAGTTGCTCACCCATGACACGACCCGGCCGTTGAAACAGGGAAGTTTGGCATTGTCGTCTGAGATCTCCTCCTTCACCACCCTGAGGGGAGAAAGGAGGGAGTCAAAAAAATCCACCGGGTTACACACATCACAACATTAAAGGCAACCTATATATATATATATATAAACTATACAGTGGGTTCCGAAATTATTGACACATTTGATAAAGCTGAGCAAAAAATAATATATACCGAATAAACTGGCCACTGAGTGTGTATGTGTGTGTGTCTGTGTGTATATATATATATATATATATATATATATATATATATATATATATATATATATATTCACTGCTCAAAAAAATAAAGGGAACACTTAAACAACACAATGTAACTCCAAGTCAATCCCACTTCTGTGAAATCAAACTGTCCACTTAGGAAGCAACACTGATTGATGATAAATTTCACATGCTGTTGTGCAAATGGTATAGACATCAGGTGGAAATTATAAGCTATTAGCAAGACACCCCCAATAAAGGAGTGGTTCTGCAGGTGGGGACCACAGACCACTTCTCAGTTCCTATGCTTCCTGGCTGATGTTTTGCTCACTTTTGAATGCTGGCGGTGCTTTCACTCTAGTGGTAGCATGAGACGGAGTCTACAACCCACATAAGTGGCTCAGGTAGTGCAGCTCATCCAGGATGGCACATCAATGCAAGATGTGGCAAGAAGGTTTGCTGTGTCTGTCAGCGTAGTGTCCAGAGCATGGAGGCGCTACAAGGAGACAGGCCAGTACATCAGGAGATGTGGAGGAGGCCGTAGGAAGGCAACAACCTAGCAGCAGGACTTCTACCTCTGCCTTTGTGCAAGGAGGAGCACTGCCAGAGCCCTGCAAAATGACCTCCAGTAGGCCACAAATGTGTATGTGTCTACTCAAACGGTCAGAAACAGACTCCATGAGGGTGGTATGAGGGTCCGACGTCCACAGGTGGGGGTTGTGCTTACAGCCCAACACCGTCAGCACGTTTGGGCATTTGCCAGAGAACACCAAGATTGGCAAATTCGCCACTGGCGCCCTGTGCTCTTCGCAGATGAAAGCAGGTTCACACTGAGCACATGTGACAGACGTGACAGTCTGGAGACGCCGTGGAGAACGTTCTGCTGCCTGCAACATCCTCCAGCATGACCGGTTTGGCGGTGGGTCAGTCATGGTGTGGGGTGGCATTTCTTTGGGGGGCCGCACAGTCCTCCATGTGCTCGCCAGAGGCAGCCTCGACTGCCATTAGGTACCGAGATGAGATCCTCAGACCCCTACTGAGCCTCATGTTGACTTGTTTTAAGGACATTACATCAAAGTTGGATCAGCCTGTAGTGTGGTGTTCCACTAATTTTGAGTGTGACTCCAAATCCAGACCTCCATGGGTTGATACATTTGATTTCCATTGATCATTTTTGTGTGATTTTGTTGTCAGCACATTCAACTATGTAAAGAAAAAGGTATTTAATAAGAATATTTCATTCATTCAGATCTAGGATGTGTTATTTTAGTGTTCCCTTTATTTTTTTGAGCAGTATATATATATATATATATATATATATATATATATATATATACAGTGCCCCTTGAACATTGCAACCTTTTACCACATTTCAGGCTTCACACATAAATATATAAAACTGTATTTTTTTGTGAAGAATCAATAACAAGTGGGACACAATCATGAAGTGGAATGACATTTATTGGATATTTCAAACGTTTTTTTAACAAATCAAAAACTGAAAAATTGGGCGTGCAAGCTGACAGGAAGGCCACAGACAGACAAATAGCAGTGCAGTACAACAGTGGTGTGCAGAGCAGCATTTCGGGAAACACACAACTCGTCAGTCCTTGTTACAGACGGGCTGTTGCAGCAGACGACCACACCGGGTTCCTATCAGCTAAAAACAACAAGAAGCGGCTCCAGTGGTACTCGATCACCAGCACTGGACAATTGAGGAGTGGAAAACAATGACAACGGGTTCAGTTTTCTTGAGTGGCCAACGCAGTCCCCAGACCTCAACCATCTTTGGGATGAAATGGAACGGGCTGTGGAATGTTTCCGACACCTTTTAATTTTTTTAACCTTTATTTAACCAGGCAAGTCAGTTAAGAACATATTCTTATTTTCAATGACGGCCTGGGAACAGTGGGTTAACTGCCTGTTCAGGGGCAGAACGACAGATTTGTACCTTGTCAGCTCGGGGGTTTGAACTCGCAACCTTCCGGTTACTAGTCCAACGCTCTAACCACTAGGCTACGCTGCCGCCCCATTGAAGAATGCCCAGAGAATTCAGACTGTTCTGGAGTCAAAGGGGGGGTTCGACCCAATACTAGATGGGTTTACTTAGTAAACTATACAGCGGGTTCCGAAATTAGACACATTTGATAAAGATGAGCAAAAAGGAATGTATAAAATTAACTATTCAAATACTGAGCTATATTGGTAAATTCTATTATTGCTCAGAGAAAGAGACTTTGTTTAACAAGTAATACAAATATTTTTTCCTATCAAAGAGGAAGGAGTCAAAATTATTGACACCTGTAGTCAATACCTGACCTTGCGAGGATAATGGCACTGAGACCTTTTCAGTGACATTATCCTCGCAAGGTGTCATATTGAAAGGTATTGAAAACAGAACTTCCGGTGGCATGCAACATAACTGACATATTTTCAAATAATTGTCAACATATAACACATTAAGGTGTGGGACGTTGATTGTATTACAAGGAGCAACAGTAGCTCTGTTTCACTCCAGCAGGTAGCATAATCTATCCATTCAGTTCACCTGTGGGAAACATGTCAGCTGTCAACACCCGACAACAGAAAGAGTTGGCCGCTACCATCAGGAAATTACCTCTGCCCTCGACTCGCAATTATATCCGGTAAATGAATATCTTGCACTGCTTACTTCTAAAGTGGATAACGACTCAACTAAAGCGGAAAGTTTGGAGACAGCGGCCAATGTGACAGAGGGAGACTCCATGACCTGCAAACAACACAAACTAACCCTTTACAGCCTGAGCGAAATGATCCATTTCTTGCTGGATCATGAGCTCTGCATGCATTAATGAGCTCTACGTGCATAATTTGTTGGTGTAAAAAAAAACATATATGAAAACACGATACATAATTTGAAAGCTGAGAAACAGCCCTTTCAAATGATATGACATCCCCATCAATAACATTGTAATCAGTCAAGAAATAACACCTGTGAAAATATGTATCTTATATGAAAATCAATACTTTCCCCCCCCCCCAACCAACTGCCATTTACACAACTTTCTAATGAAGATAGAGAAAACCTTATTGAGTCTTCCTCGTTTTGTAATGATTGAACATCTGCAATCAGAATAGAAATAACTTTTACTGTGAACACGTTACAGCTGTTTTAGTGGCCGATCGCATTTTCTATGTAATGTTCCTTGATCAGACACTTTATCTGGATAGTAATATTAAACAAAACTCTGCACCGAAATGAATTACAAATAGCATTTAGTCTTACATTTGACAAAGACAAACAAGTACTATAATATTAATCAAATATGAACTTTATTGAAAGAACAAGGTTAGGGGAATACATTGTCTCATTCACACCTGTAAAAAAAAAAGGTACAAGTTATCTCCATCATAGCCATAACGTTACAGTATATACAACATTCATCTCAGGGATATTGCAATCAACATTGATCTGACCGACGCTGGGCAGCATCTTAGACCTGGAGGGTGGGGGAGGGGGGCAGGCATCAGTTGGCATGGAATCAAGCATTTCTATAACTTCCCTAAACCAGTGTGAGCACAGTGGTCAATCTATTTTATTCAACATCAATATGGAGCATTATCTTTAATATTTGCATCATGTGTCTGGACATACTGAGCCATCTGCTCGTGGGATGCCTTCCTCAAGTTCTCAGTCTGTTTGACAGCCAGACCTTTGCCACGACCCAGCTCCTGTAGTAGAGAGATTTATTCCTAAGGCAACAAAGAGGGAATTCTTGCATGAAATTGATGAGTACCTTCGGGGGCTACCCTACACTCCTCTGTCAGCTCAGTGTAGGCCAATGCCAGGTTCAGCCTGAACAGGAGGAACAATAGTTTATCATCTTTCTATGCTAGGAATGCGTTCCAAATTGTACCCTATTTCTTAGATGGGGCATCAGTGTAGACATCTCTAATAGTAACTGGATTCAAACTACCTGGAGTGCCTCAATTTTGGTCCTCTGCTATGCATAACCGCTTGCCCTCACATTCAGGTGCTACTCAAACAAACCACATCCTATTCTCCTTTCTATCTATCCTGTAACAACACCAACATATTCTAAAGTAGTCCTCCAGTACATTGAAGTTTCATTCTTTCTGTTCAGCCAAATGTTAGTGTGGTGCCATTTAGCCAACTCCTATGTATAGCCAACTTCGATGGTAACATGGCATGACAACATTCATACAATAGGATAAACAGATCTTAGTCAAGGCTAACCAAATGTTGATTCTCTGCCAGTCAATGTTCAACTTTCTGTCCTGTCCTGTGTGTGTGTTCTGTTACCCTGGCTTATTGTATTGTGCTCACTTGGGTAGTGAGGGTGTGTCCTGTGAGGGTGTGATTGTCCCTCAGCCCTTTCTTCAGGATCAGCATGTTGTCCAGTCTCTGCCTGTCCTTGTCACTGTGGGGACAGCTTCTACAGTGTCCTACTCACAAAGGTCTGAGAGCTGACAGTCCACCACACTGTCCTACAGAAAGAGAATTTAAAAATCATAGACCTACGACAGAGAGATAGGATATATATATATAATATATATATATATTATAATATAATATAATATAATATATATATATAGAGAGAGAGAGAGAGAGAAGTACCAGTTAAAAGTTTGGAGACCCCTACTCATTCAAGGGTTTTTCTATATTTTTACTATATAGAATAATAGTGAATACATCAAACTATGAAATAACACATATTTCAATCATGTAGTAAGCAAAAAAAGTATTAAACAAATCTAAATATATTTTAGACTCTTCAAAGTAGCCGCCCTTCGCCTTGATGACGGCTTTGCACACACTTGGCATTCTCTCAACCAGCTTCAACTGGAATGCTTTTCCAAAAGTCTTGAAGGAGTTCCAACATATACTGAGCACTTGTTGGCTGCTTTTCCTTCACTCTGCGGTCCAACTCATCCCAAACCATCTCAATTGGGTTGAGGTCAGGTGATTGTGGAGGCCAGGTCATCTGATGCAGCACTCCATCACTCTCATTCTTGGTCAAATAGCCCTTACACAGCCTGTTGAAAAACAAATGATAGTCCCACTAAGCGCAAACCAGATGGGATGGCGTATCGCTGCAGAATGCTGTGGTAGCCATGCTGGTTAAGTGTGCCTTGAATTCTAAATAAAATCAGACAGTGTCACCAGCAAAGCACCCCAACACCATCACATCTCCTCCTCCATGCTTCATGGTGGGAACCAAAAATCTCAATATCCATTGCTCATGTTTCTTGGCCCAAGCAAGTCTCTTCTTCTTATTGGTGTCCTTTGGTAGTGATTTCTTAGCAGCAATTTGACCATGAAGGCCTGATTCACGCAGTCTCCTCTGAACAGTTGATGTTGAGATGTATATTTTACTTGAACTCTGTGAAGCATTTATTTGGGCTGCAATTTCTGAGGCTGGTAACTCTAATGAACTTATCCTCTGCAGCAGAGGTAACTCTGGGTCTTCCTTTCCTGTGGCGGTCCTCATGAGGGCCAGTTTCATCATAGCGCTTGATGGTATTTGCGACTGCACTTGAAGAAACTTTCAAAGTTCTTGAAATGTTCCGTATTGACTGACCTTCATGATGTAAGGTAATGATGGACTGCTGTTCAGAAAGAAATTCCAAAAATGTACTTTTAACAAGGCACACATGTTAATTGAAATGCAATCCAAAATCAAATCAAATTTTATTTGTCACATACACATGGTTAGCAGATGTTAATGCGAGTGTAGCGAAATGCTTGTGCTTCTCGTTCCGACAATGCAGTAATAACCAACAAGTAATCTAACTAACAATTCCAAAACTACTGTCTTATACACAGTGTAAGGGGATAAAGAATATGTACATAAAATCTAAAAACAGGTGAATACCTCATGAAGCTGGTTGAGAAAATGCCAAGAGTGTGCAAAGCTGTCATCAAGGCAAGGGGTATATATTATATACATACATACATACATACATACATACATACATACGCAAGGGAAGTATTGAAACACCCTTCCACTTTTCCACATTTTGTTACGTAACAGACTTCTCTAAAAATGGATTACATTTAAAAACTCCTCATCAATCTACACACAGTGCTCCATAATGACAAAGCAGAAACATGTTTTTAGATTTTATGGCAAATACCTTGTTTACATCAGTATTCAGACCCTTTGCAATGAGCCTCTCAATTGAGCTCATGTGCATCCTGTTTCCATTGAGCATCCTTGAGATGTTTCTACAACTTGATTGGAGTCCACCTGTGGGAAAATCCATTGATTGGACATGATTTGGAAAGGCACACACCTATCTACAGTTGAAGTCAGAAGTTTACATACACTTGGAGTCATTAAAACTCATTAATAACCTGTTGGGGCTAGGGGGTACAAGGATATATTTGTTAGATGACCACCAAATTCAAAAACACACACAGCGATTTCATAGTCACAAAAGCATAAATATAGATAAAATTAATCACTAACCATTGATTATCGCCATCAGATGACACTCATAGGACATCATGTTATACATGTATTGTGTGTTTTGTTCGATAATGTGCATATATCTATATATATATATATATATTTTTAAATCGCAGTTTACATTGGCGTGTTAAGTGCAGTAATGTTTTGAATCCAAAACATCCAGTGATTTTGCAGAAATACTCACAATAAACATTGATAAAAGATGCAAGTGTCATTCACAGAATTAAAGATAAACGTATCCTCTATGCAACCGCTGTGTCAGATTTCAAAAAAACTTTATGGAAAAAGAATAATCTGAGAATGGCGCTCAGAACCCAAAGAAATAGCCGCCATTTTGGCGTCAACAGAAGCTACAAAAAAACACTATAAATATTCACTTACCTTTGAATATCTTCATCAGACAGCAGTTCCAGGAATCCCAGTTCGACAATAAATGACTGATTTGTTCCATAAAGTTAAAAAAAAAACATAATTTAGCCACTTGTTGTTAGCTTGTTCGCATTCAATCCTCAAAAAGCACAAGCAATTCCTCCAGACAAAAACTTTAAAAGTTCCGTTACAGGTTGTAGAAACAAGTCAAATGATGTATGCAATCCATATTTAGGATGTTTTAAACATTAATCAGCAATAAGGTTCCAACCGGAAAATTTCATTGTCTGAAGAAAGGCATTGGAATGCAAGAACACTCTCTTGTGATCGTGCGTAATGAGACCACCGAAACTGAGAATTTCATTGTCTGAAGAAAGGCATTTGAATGCAAGAACACTCTCTCGTGACCGTGCGCAATGAGACCACCGACTCAAAGAGCTATTTGAGCCCCTCCTTTATAGTAAAATCATACAACCAGAATCTAAAGATGGTGACATATCTAAGATGGACATCAAATGGCACTGTTTTCAAAATTGAGTTCACACTTCCTGTTTGGATTTCTTCTCAGGTTTTTGTCTGCCATATGAGTTCTGTTATACTCACAGACATAATTCAAACAGTTTTAGAAACGTCAGCGTGTTTCCTATCCACCAGTAATAATAATATGCATATATTCCCATCTGGGAAAGAGTAGGAGGCAGTTTATTCTGGGCATGCCTTTCATCCAAGTGAAAATGCTGCCCCCTAGCCCCAACAGATTTTAAAGTCATTAAAATGTTTCAACCACTCCACAAATTCCTTGTTATCAAACTATAGTTCTGGTTCTCTAGTAAACTGCTTCTCTAGTAAATTGGTAGGAATATCTCATCTTATGTTCAAGAAGGGCCTTTTTCCCTTTATTCAGATTACACCGGCCCAATTTCGATTGTTTGAAAAGGAACAAATGTTTTAAACAAGCCTTAGAAAGTTGGTTGCAATTTCAGTTTAATCCACCTGAAAAGACAAAAAATAATACAACAAATATTGTGGTTAAATTCAAATATACTTATTGATTTAAAAATATATATTTTTTGAAGAAATTAAAAGAAGAAGGTATCATTTTTTTGAATGATATCATAAATAGGACTGGTGGAGTTATGTTACACATGGAGCTAACACAGACATATAGAAATGCTCTATCCAAAAATACAAACAATTAATTGCAGCATTACCACAAAAATGGAAGAGGCAAGTAGAAGGGGAAAAAGTAAGGAACTTGTAAGTCGGCCCTGTATTAAAAGAACATCAATGGTTAAAGAAAAATAAATGATCTAATGACTCTGCCTCCTCACAGCAGAATCTGCAGAGCTGGGAAGATTGTATCTCCCATATACAGTGGGGCAAAAAAGTATTTAGTCAGCCACCAATTGTGCAAGTTCTCCCACTTAAAAAGATGAGAGAGGCCTGTAATTTTCATTGTTATGTTTAGAGAAAAAAGGGGGAGGCCTGCAAGCAGAAGAATTACCATCCCCAACGGTGAAGCACAGGGTGGCAGCATCATGTTGTGGGGGTGCTTTGCTGCAGAAGGGACTGGTGCACTACACAAAATAGATGGCATCAGGGTGGTAGGAAAATATGTGGATATATTGAAACATCTCAAGACATCAGTCAGGAAGTTAAAGCTTGGTCGCATATGGGTCTTTCAAATGGACAATGACCCCAAGCATACTTCCAAAGTTGTGGCAAAATGGCTTAAGGACAACAAAGTCAATGTATTGGAATGGCCATCACAAAGCCCTGACCTCACTCCTATAGAAAATTTGCGGGCAGAACTGAAAAAGCGTGTGTGAGCAAGGAGGCCTACAAACCTGACTCAGTTACACCAGCTCTGTCAGGAGTAATGGGCCAAAATTCACCCAACTTATTGTGGGAAGGTTGTGGAAGGATACCCGAAACAATTAAAAGGCAATGCTACCAAATACTAATTGAGTGTATGTAAACTTCTGACCCACTGGGAATATGATGAAAGAAATAAAAGCTGGGAAAAAATAATTCTCTCTAGTATTATTCTGACATTTCACATTGTTAAAATAAAGTGGTGATCCTAACTGACCTAAGACAGCACCTTTTTACTAAGATTAAATGTCAGGAATTGTAAAAAAAAAAGTTTAAATGTATTTGGCTAATGTTTATGTAAACTACCAACTTCAACTGTAGATGATGTCCTACAGCTGAAAGTGCATGTCAGAGCAAAAACCAAGCCATGAGGTCTAAGGAATTGTCCATATAGCTCCAAGACAGGAATGTGTCAAGGCACAGCTCTGGGGAAAGGTACAAAACATTTCTACAGCATTGAAAGTCCCCAAGAACACAGTGGCCTCCATCATTCTTAAATGGAAGAAGTTTGGAACCACCAAGACTCTTCCTAGAGCTGGCCGCCCAGCCAAACTGAGCAATCAGGGGAGAAGGGCCTTGGTCAGGGAGGTGACCAAGAACCCGATGGTCACTCTGACAGAGCTCTAGAGTTCCTTTGCGGAGATGGAAGAATCTTCCAGAAGGACAACCATCTCTGCAATACTCCACGAATCAGGCCTTTATGGTAGAGTGGCCAGACGGGAGCCACTCCTCAGTAAAAGGCACATGACAGCCCGCTTGGAGTTTGCTAAAAAGGCACCTAAAGGACTCTCAGACCATGAGAAAGAAGATTCTCTGGACTGATGAAACCAAGATTGAACTCTTTGGCCTGAATGCCAAGCGTCACGTCTGGAGGAAACCTGGCATCATCCCTATAGTGAAGCATGGTGGTTGCAGCATCATGCTGTGGGGATAGTTTTCAGCGGCAGAGATTGGGAGACTAGTCAGGATCAAGGGAAAGATTAACAGAGCAAAGTACAGAGAGATCCTTGCTCCAGAGTGCTAAGGACCTCAGACTGGGGCAAAGGTTCACCATCCAACAGGACAACAACCCTAAGCACACAGCAAAGACAACACAGGAGTGGTTTCAGGACATGTCTCTGAATGTCCTTGAGTAGCCCAGCCAGAGCCCGAACTTGAATCCGAATGAACATCTCTGGAGAGACCTGAAAATAGCTGTGCAGCGACACTCCTCACCCAACCTGACAGAGCTTGAGTGGATCGGCAGAGCAGAATGAAACTCCCCAAATACAGGTTTGCCAAGCTTGTAGTGTCATACCCAAGAAGATTCAAGGCTGTAATCTCTGCCAAATGTGCTTCAACAAAATACTGAGTAAAGGGTCTGAATACTTGTGTAAATGTGATATTGAATTATTTATTACGGGGTCATTACGGGGTATTGGGTAGATTGATGAAAAAATACACTGCCGGTCAAAAGTTTTAGAACACCTTCTCATTCAAGGGTTTTTCTTTATTATTACTATTTTCTACATTGTATAATAATAGTGAAGACATCAAAACTATTAACACATATGGAATCATGTAGTAAGCAAAAAAGTGTTAAACTAATCAAAATATACTTCTTCAAATAGCCACCCTTTGCCTTGATGACAGCTTTGCACACACTTGGCATTCTCTCAACCAGCTTCACCTGGAATTATTTAATCCATTTTAGAATGGCTGTAACGTAAACATTTTTGGAAAAAGTCAAGGGGTCTGAATATTTTCCGAATGCACTCAATGTTAAAAAAAAGTGTGTGTGAACATATCCCTAACCTTTCCAACAGACAAAGAGCTATGAATGGATCAGAGGTTCACCAATCAGGGCCTTGATTGGCTCGGCAACAGTAACTATGTTTGATGGGATGTTGATGGAAAATTCTGCTAACTCACAGAAAACTGAACAATGTTTTTGCAACGTTCCGATGAAACAGGCACAATGTGTGAAATAATTAATTGAAATTATATGAGAGGAATATTAATTGATTTTAATTAAAATATTGTATCTGAAACTAAAAACTAAAACAAAAAAAAAACTAAAAACTAACTCGTGCAGTTGCCCTCGCAAGGTGAGGTAAATGAGATGGTTTTTTGTGTTTTTTATTCATTTTTTACATACATTTACATACATACATTTTTTTATTTCACCATTATTTAGCCAGGTAGGCGAGTTGAAAACAAGTTCTCATTTACATCTGCGACCTGGCCAAAATAAAGCAAAGCAGTGCGACACAAACAACAACACAGAGTTACACATGGAGTAAACAAACATACAGTGTGTGAAAATGGAGTGAGGAGGTAAAGCAATAAATAGGCCATAGTAGCAAGTAATTACAATTCAAAAAGGTATTGAAAAAAGGGACGTCAACAATTTAGACAGAGCTGGTCATGGGTGCACCTCAGCCACGCTCAAGGTCCTAAACGATATCATAACCGCCATCGACAAGAGATATTACTATGCAGCTCTACTCATCGACCTGGCCAAGGCTTTTGACTCACATTCTTATCGGCAAACTCAACAACCTTGGTTTCTCAAAAGACTGTCTCGCCTGGTTCACCAACTACTTCTCAGACAGAGTTCAGTGTGTCAAATCGGAGGGCCTGTTGTCCGGACCTCTGGCAGTATCCTAGGTAGGTGCCACAGGGTTCAAGCCTCGGGCCGACTCTCTTCTCTGTATCAATGATGGCGCTCTTGCTGCTGGTGATTCTCTGATCCACCTCTACGCAGACGACACCATTCTGTATACTTCTGGTCCTTCTTTGGACACTGTGCTAAGAAACCTCCAGACAAGCTCCAATGCCATACAACTCTCCTTTCGTGGCCTCCAACTGCTCTGAAATGCTAGTAAAACTAAGTGTATGCTCTTCATCCAATCACTGCCCGCCCATCCAGCATCACTACTCTGGACGGTTCTGACATGTGGACAACTACAAATACCTAGGTGTCTGGCTAGACTGTAAACTCTCCTTCCAGACTCACATTAAGCATCTCCAATCCAAAATTAAATCTAGAATCGGCTTCCTCTTTCGCAACAAAGCATCCTTCACTCATGCTGCCAAACATACCCTCGTAAAACTGACTATCTTACCGATCCTCGATTTCGGCGATGGCATTTACAAAATAGCCTCCAAAACTCTACTCAACAAATTGGATGACATCCGTTTCGTCACCAAAGCCCCATATACTATCCTCCACTCCGACCTGTACGCTCTCGTTGGCTGGCCCTCGCTTCATACTCGTCGTCAAAACCCACTGGCTCCAGGTCATGTACAAGTATCTGCTAGGTAAATCCCCACCTTATCTCAGCTCACTTGTCACCATAGCAGCACCCACCCGTAGCACGCGCTCCAGCAGGTATATTTCACTGGTCACCGCCAAAGCCAATTCCTCTTTTGGCTGCCTTTCCTTCCAGTTCTCTGCTGCCAATGACTGGAATGAACTGCAAAAATCACTGAAGCTGGAGACTCATATCTCCCTCACTAACTTTAAGCACCAACTGTCAGAGCAGCTCACAGATCACTGCACCTGTACATAGATGGGCTGTTTACAGATGGGCTATCTACCTCATCCCCATACTGTATCTATTTATTTATCTTGCTCCTTTGCACCCCAGTATCTCTACTTGCACATTCATCTTCTGCACATCTATCAGCAGTTTTTAATTGCTATATTGTAATTACTTTGCCACTATGGCCTATTTATTGCCTTACCTCATTTTCACACACTGTATATATACTTTTCCTACTGTATTATTGACTGTATGTGTGTTTATTCCATGTGTAACTCTGTGTTGTTATATGTGTCGAACTGCTTTGCTTTATCTCTGAATGGCACACCTACACAATACATGTCTGAATTCTTTCAAATCTTAAAAATGATTCTTTAACCTGCCTCCTCCCCTTCATCTACACTGACTGAAGTGGATTTAACAAGTGACATCAATATGGGATTATAACTTCAGTCTGTCATGTTTTATCCTCAGGGAATATTTCCACACTATGAGGTTGGAATAGTAGTGCGAAAATGATAATGCCCTTTTAGTGTAAGAGATTTTCGAAAAGACTGAAACTTCAGTCTCTTTTGATGGGATGGAGTTTTGGCCTGCCTGGTGACACACCAGATGTTAAAGGAGTTAATAGACCAATAAGAAAGGGAGTTCCAAATGTCTCTGCCAATCCCCTCTCAACTAGTTTGCTCTTTGCTAAGAAGCTATTTTTGTTTATTTTTGAGCATTTTAATTGAAAAACAAATATTTCACAGTAAGGTACTTAACTGTTACAGAGAAATGATTTGATATTGAGATACAAACATCTGCATTGGACCTTTAATACCAACAAATGTGCCTGTATAATAATAAAATAACAAAGGCATAAAGTAAAGAGTGGATGTGTGGGGCAATTTTTTTTTTTTTTTTTTAAGTGGTTGTGTGGGGCAAATAAATACATGAAATGACAACAGCCAGATGAAAACAATACACTACAGGCTCTACAATATCACACATTTTTCTCAGTAAACGTCTCTCTCAAACATTAACACAAAAAGTTGCTCACGCCACTAGCCCCTCCCCAGCTGCTCCCTGAAAAAGTGCTGACCTCAAGTGAACCCTGTTGCCATAGAAACCACAAAGAGGAGACAGACAGACAGACAGACAGACAGACAGACAGACAGACAGACAGACAGACAGACAGACAGACAGACAGACAGACAGACAGACAGACAGACAGACAGACAGACAGACAGACAGACAGACAGACAGACAGACAGACAGACAGACAGACAGAGCGTTGTTAGAGGTAGAGCATAACATATGGAAAATAAAAAAATAAGCATAGAAAGAAATATGACTGGTTTAATACATCACTTAAAATGTCTTCCTTTACACAAACATTTACCCATGAGTACAAACACGAGCAGACAATCATGAGCAGTGAGTAGACATTTACCTGACCTAGTTTTGTCCTGCTCCTGAGCCACATTTTGGATGTGTGTAAAGATACTGGACAGATTTTTAATTTGATGACTGTTGTGCCGCAGCGAATTTTCCTGCGCAGCATGAAATGCTAAATTCTACTGTATTCAAGGTTTAAAAAGGATTCTGTAGTTTGTAATTTCCACTTAAAAATGTCAGACTTGATTTTCCCTAATGAAAAATGCATTAGCCCCTAGACAAATGTCCATTAATTATTATCTGCGTAATAACTGTAATAAAATTCACATTGGTTGTTGCTGCGGGATTACTTTCCTGCTGTGAGAACCTGTTCACATGAAGATAGCACATCTGTATTTTCTTTTCATGAGTAAGAGAAGTCACGCACACACAAAGACACACTAGTAATCTGTCAGGAACTCTCCTCTATCATACACACACACACCTGGCGATGCATTCGGACACAAAGATGCTTTGAATAATGACTTTACCATTTGTCCTGGCGGACGAAGAGCCAGAGAGAAGAGGAGGAGTCTCCTGTTCCCTGTCGCTGTGTGTGTGTGTGTGTGTGTGTGTGTGTGTGTGTGTGTGTGTGTGTGTGTGTGTGTGTGTGTGTGTGTGTGTGTGTGTGTGTGTGTGTGTAATGCGGAAACTCAGGGGTTGAGTCCTAAATGGCACCCTATTCCCTACATAGTGCACTACTTTTGAGGGCTCTTGTCAAATGTAGTGCACTATGAAATAAATACGGTGCCATTTAGGATGCATAGTGTGGCAGTCCCAAGCCCTGCGGCTGATTTTATTAAGCACATTAAAAACAATAATAATCTCTCTCACTCTCTCTTTCTGCATCTCAATCCATCCCTCCCTCTACGTCTCTTACTCTTCTAAGCATCAAATCAAATGTATTTATACAGCCCTTCTTACATCAGCTGATATCTCAAAGTACTGTACAGAAACTCAGCCTAAAACCCCAGTAAGTTTCGATTGCGGGGAAAGTCCAAAAGATATGAGAGTGATCCTCCCTCAATAGACCACATTCTCTCCAACAAGGGTGTAGGGAGCCAGCCTGTTTTGATTTCAGTATAGGCGTTATGAAGAAACGTATAACATTCTTCCAACAGAATTCTCTCCATGACCTTGAGTTGGTGGAGCTTTGTTGAGTCTCTAATATGTTCAACCATGTTTCATCAGTTATTTCAATGTTAAGTTCCTCCTCCCATTTCTTTTTAATATAGTTTGTAGAATGTTTTTTTGAGGATTGAATACCCAAGTAGAGATTTGAAATAGTTTTTTTGTTACTCCCCAAGATGTATGCGTTAGTGAATACTTGGATTAATATTGGAGGTGCTCGAAGGTTAGTCACTTTTATCTCCCTTAAGAAATAGTGTCAAACTTGTAGGTATCTGTAAAAATCTTGTTTATCTAAGCCATGTTTTTTTTACTTCGGTCCTGGAAGTTATCTAGGTTCCCATTCCTTATAATTGTACTGAATGATGTGATGCCTTTCTGTGTCCATTGTTTAAGCTCATTCATCCTTGTTCCAAAGACACCTACAGAACTACATTCATCCTTGTTCCAAAGACACCTACAGTATCTCATGCATCCTTGTTCCAAAGACACCTACAGTATCTCATGCATCCTTGTTCCAAAGACACCTACAGTATCTCATGCATCCTTGTTCCAAAGACACCTACAGTATCTCATGCATCCTTGTTCCAAAGACACCTACAGTATCTCATGCATCCTTGTTCCAAAGACACCTACAGTAGCTCATTCATCCTTGTTCCAAAGACACCTACAGTACTACATGCATCCTTGTTCCAAAGATTCCTACAGTAGCTCATTCATCCTTATTCCAAAGACACCTACAGTAGCTCATTCATCCTTGTTCCAAAGACACCCACAGTAGCTCATTCATCCTTGTTCCAAAGACACCTACAGTAGCTCATGCATCCTTGTTCCAAAGACACCCACAGTAGCTCATTCATCCTTGTTCCAAAGACACCTACAGTAGCTCATGCATCCTTGTTCCAAAGACACCTACAGTAGCTCATGCATCCTTGTTCCAAAGACACCCACAGTAGCTCATTCATCCTTCTTCCAAAGACACCTACAGTATCTCATTCATCCTAGTTCCAAAGACACCTACAGTATCTCATGCATCCTTGTTCCAAAGATACCTACAGTATCTCATGCATCCTTGTTCCAAAGACACCTACAGTATCTCATGCATCCTTGTTCCAAAGATTCCTACAGTAGCTCATTCATCCTTATTCCAAAGATTCCTACAGTAGCTCATTCATCCTTGTTCCAAAGACACCTACAGTAGCTCATGCATCCTTGTTCCAAAGACACCTACAGTAGCTCATTCATCCTTGTTCCAAAGACACCTACAGTATCTCATGCATCCTTGTTCCAAAGATACCTACAGTATCTCATGCATCCTTGTTCCAAAGATTCCTACAGTAGCTCATGCATCCCTGTTCCAAAGACAAATAAAGTAGCTCAAGCATCCTTGTTCCAAGGACACCTGCAGTAGCTCATTCATCGTTGTTCCAAAGACAAATACACTAGCTCATGCATCCGCTTTTATATTGTTGGCCCCAGCAGGAATCGAAAATACGATCCTGGCTTTGCAAGCGCCATGTTTTACCAACTGAGCCTCACAGGACAGCATGATATGGGTTGTTGGACTGGTTAATCTATCCAGGCCTGCAGGTGCAGACTACTCCACTGATGTGGAAAAGCAGTGAAGCACTCCCTGATCAGATTTACTACGGACAAATAAGACGGATGCTGCTCTGGACACACACGGATGGAGGGAGGGAGGGATGAGGGAAGAGCTATGAAAAAGAGGGAGAATGAAAAAGAGGGAGGATGAAAAAGAGGGTCAGGAGGGTCAGGATGGAAAAGAGAGCAGGAGGGAAGGGACAAAGGTGAAAGGGGGGGGGGTAATAATCTCTGAGGTTCAGAGTCGGCATCCTTTTTTCTTCCCAGCCATAAAAAACACAAATAGGACAGAGAGACCGATTAAAAAACCACAGGAGGCCAGACACAAACACAGAGACAAAGACAGCGAATCTATTCCCCAGTACATGTGCACACATCTAATATGCAAATAGTCTCAAGTCGACAGAGAAGAGGGGAAGACAGGAAAATAAAACAGGAAGAAGGGAGGAAAGTAGGTCAGCTTCCTAAGAGACAGAGCGAGCACTCTGCTCCACTACACACAAACACACAGTATCCACTACTATAGAAACAGATGTACCCGGTTGGGGGTCTAGAGCGGTAGGGTGAGGTTCTAGTGGTCCACACCAGGCTTTTGTTTACATACATTTTTGTATTTATTTAACATACCATCCTCCAATGCATCCTTCAGTCCTTCCTTAAAGTCATCACTATTCTAACACGATTGGATAGGTGAGCGCAAGGATATCACTGCATAGCCTCCACCAATCCGCCCATGCCCGTAAGGTCAGTGATTACTGCAAGGGAGGGAGGAATAGCACATAAAATAATTCTGACTGATCAGCTACAGGTCTGCAGCAGAAGCAGCACCAAACTTGAAATGTGTTGTTTCAAATGTGAAATGGCTGTTTTCACACGTTGAGCTTTAATTTCACGTGAAACCATATTTTCACATGTACTAAATAGAATTGACACCACCTTTTCTCATGTGAGGAGAATAACATGTTGTTTTCACCACACACGTGAATTGTAGTTTGACATGTGAAATCACAAGTTCACATGTGAAAATCTAACTTTCAAATGTGGAATTGTATGTTCACATGTGGGGGTGAAATAGTGTTATTCCCCTCACATGTGAAAAGGTGGTGTTAACATGTTGCAGTAGCAATGTTCCCACATGTGGAACTGCAATCCTTTAATGCCGTTCTGTAAAAAGGTTATCTGAGTAATAATTCAAGTGCATTATTTTGATTTCTGAGCCACTTCATTATTATTGTATTCCTCCATGGTGTTACATTGATATACATGTACAGTGCATTTGCAAAGTTTTCAGACCCCTTTGACTTTTTACACATTTTATTATGTTACAGCCTTATTCTAAAATTGATTCAATTGTTTTTCCCCCTCATCAATCTACACACAATACCCCATAATGACAAAGTACATTTATATATTTAAAAAAAAACTGAAATATAACACTTACATAAGTATTCAGACCCTTTACTCAGTTCTTTGCTGAAGCACCTTTGCCAGTGATTACAGCTTTGAGTCTACTTGGGTATGATGTTACAAGCTTGGCACACCTGTATTTGGGGAGTTTCTCCCATTCTTCTCTGCAGATCCTCTCAAGCTCTGTCAGGTTGGACGGGGAGTGTCACTGCACAGCTATTTTCAGGTCTCTCCAGAAATGTTGGGGGTATTGTGTGTAGATTGATGAGGATTTTTATTTTATTTCATCCATTTTATTTCATCCATTAAGGCTGTAACGTAACAAAATGTGGAAAAAGTCAAGGGGTCTGAACACTTTCCGAATGCCGTGTACACTGTTGAGCAGAAGGAGGATGAAACCATACCACTTGCTGACCACACTTTGTCTAGCCTGTGTGTAGGTTTGGTATCAACCATGAATAGGGTAATCCCAATCCCTGTCCACAATATTTCCAAGTCCAGCTTTCTAGATAGCCATAAGCACAGATCACAAAATGTATTTTATCTTTCTCCAACACATTCAAGCTAAGCTCTCTCTCACACACACACACACACACACACACACACACACACACACACACACACACACACACACACTAATGACGGTTGAATTTATGAGGGCAAGGAGATTAACCTAATTTTCTATTGATCACAAAAGAGAAACCTTCCCCATGGTCCCTTTCCAGTCTCCATTTTCAAGAATGGAGCCTCCATTTTCAAGAAAAACTAAGGCATTGGGAATGGACATTATCAAGTTCATCCTCTTCCAAGCATTTTGTTTTGACAACTGTTAAATCAGTCTCTACAGAGCACGGAACAGTAAAATCCACCAGCTCAGACACAGACAATACCCTCAGTAAATCAGAGTATGGAGAGAACTAGGATTTCCACTAGATAGCACAGTCAAGGTCAAAATTCTTAAAACTTAATGAAAACAAAAATCTGCTTTTTAGTATTAAGGTTAGGTTTAGGCATAAGGTTAGCACTGTGGTTAAGGTTAGGTTTACAATCACATTTGAAGAAAATTGTAGAATAGGCGGAGTTTATGACTTTGTGGCTGTGGTAACTAGTGACCACCGAGGACTACTGTCTAGTGCGCATGATGGAAACTATCGAATTTAGGAAAATTCCAAGCACAAAGTTTCGTTATTTCGTCAAATCCTTTTTACGCTAAAAAAAAGTATCACAACGGACGGCCGCTCTTCTGAGAAGACGCAAATCCGTGCGCTTTAGTAACTCACCATTAAAAGCTGTCGATTGACCCGTTTTTCCCTCTAGCCTTCCCAAAGCATAGTGTGTTTTTTAGGGGGTGGGAGGGGAGACTTGGAAACCATCAACACTTCTTATGTGGCATTAACAGAAAAGCAAGCATTTGGAACAACTCCGTCCCTCATAAAAACATCTGACTTACAACCGCACCCCCCACCCAGTATCCTCAGTGATGCCAATAACCGGAGTCCTCCATTTCCAAAATGGACGCTCTTGATATATGAAATAAACTACAATCTATCCCATTTGATCAGATCGGATTACATATTTGTAGTCTATTCAAAACACTGATGGGAAAGCTATTTGCTGTATTTTAGCAATGCGTAAAGGCGCTCTAAAAGTCCTAGGCTATCAAGTGACATTGACAGGAGAGGCGGGGCGCAGAGAATGCGTACGGGAATGTAAAATCCCAGTGTCTATCCAACAGTATCAATAACAGGAAAAATAAATACACCACTTCTACACCCCATATTTATATGGAAGAGCAGCAAAGTAAGTTACTTTGCACAATGGTCTTACCCGAAATCATCGTCCATAGATTTAAAGAAAAATGTATAGTTGGGTTTATTGAGGGCATTTTTGAAGTCGGCAAGAGTAACCCTGTCGGCAGCGATGGGCAATTTGACCAGGTAGGGAGTTTCCTGGTCGTCCAGATGATAGATAATTTTGGTCTCCCCCATGGCGAACCGCTGGGGAGGGTAAATCCCGTTACATCCAGCCCGGTTTCCGCTTTCTCCCTCCCTGTCGCTGGATATTCCAGTGTCTCCTCTAGCCTGTTTTCCCGGCTGTTGTCAACTCTTCGCTCCACTTCGTGAGACGGACCCTGCACGACACCAAATGCGGACAGATGTGTCCAAATAAAACACGTAAAAACGTGGTATTACTTTTGTCCGTTGCAGTCTCATCACAAAATAACGTAATTGGGTTCATTTGCCCCTGTCATGAGCCTCGGATTGCGCTCCACATCGGCGGACACCGACACCCTGCTCATTGTAACATCTGTCCGCCGATGTGGGACAATAGCCCCTCCTATCGACATTCCAATGAAACTCCCTCTAGAGGACTGGGAATGAAATGAACAAGACATTTCATTTGAACTCTTGAAGATGTAGCAAAATACGGACAGATTTGTATCACGTAGACTATAAGGAAACACGGCTTAGCCTACAAGTAACGGCCATTCGTCTGTCTGTTGTTAGATCATATGCAATGTGTTTGGTGTAGATGCTTAGTTTAGGTTGGCATCCCTCTCATCATTATAGACAAGGGCCCTTGCCCGATAGCACGGAACATGCTTACGAGTGTTTTAAACACACCGTTCCAACAACAGCCGAGGATGTAACGTTCGTTTCCCAAAACACCACGGAGAGAGAGCCTTTGCTACGTGCGTCTTTGGAGCATGTGTCGATACTGAAAAGGATCGAACGAAATCCAGCGCTGCTCTCAGATAAATGTTCTATATTAAAATATTTCTATATAAAAAAAGATATATTTCACAATACTGACGACGGATCAGTTACTATAGAACAGTAGGGATGCGTGGGTATAATCACTGGGGAAGCCAAGCCCCCCCCAAAAAGCCATATTACATCAACCTATGTGCTGTGATAATTGCCTCGTTTGCTCTATAACCCTATGCCTTGTGACCGTGATATATACACTACATGCTCTTCGAACATCTCGTTCCAAAATCATAGGCATTAATATGTAACAAACAGTTACATGACCTACAGCATGGTCAAGCAAGTTAATGCTTCTGACATTTTCGGACCACTAAACAACTATTGATTTAGAACCAGAGAGTTACCGCAAGACGCAAAGAAAACAGGAGATGCCTCCACTAATTCCAGCACCATTTCAACTTCAACACCATCAACTCACCAATGCTTAGTCGAATACATTGACACCAAAAAGATAACAACAACTATTAAGTCCAATCAGCATAAGCTAAATATGATGTGGCTGTCCATGGTTCTGATTTCTGTGTGTGTGTGTCTCCCTATCCCAGTCTGCTGTCCCCACATGCTTCAAGATGTCCACCAGTCTTCCTGTACCCAAGAAGTCAAAGGTAACTGAACTTAATGACTATCACCCTGTAGCACTCACCTCTGTCATCATTAAGTGCTTTGAGAGACTAGTCAAGGATCATATCACCTCTATCACCTCCACCTTACCTGATACCCTAGACCCACTCCAATTTATTTACCGCCCCAATAGATCCACAATCGCCATCACGCTGCACACTACCCTGTCCTATCTGGAGAAGAGGAATACCTATGTAAGAATGCTGTTTATTAACTATAGCTCAGCATTCAACACCATAGTAATCTCCAAGCTCCTCATTAAGCTCGAGGCCCTGGGTCTGAACCCCGCCCTGTACAACTGGGTCCTGGACTCCCTTACGGGTCGCCCCCAGGTGGTGAAGGTAGGAATCATCACCTTCACTCCGCTGATCCTCAACACTGGGGCCCCACAAGGGTGCGCGCCCAGCCCCCTCCTGTACTCCCTGTTCACCCATGACTGCGTGGCCATGCACACCTCCAACTCAATCATCAAGATTGCAGACGACACAACCGTAGTAGGCTTGATAGTAGTAGTAGTAGGCTTGATTACCAAGGATGACGAGACAGCGTACAGGGAGGAGGTGAGGCCACTCGGAGTATGGTGTCTGGAAAACAACCTCTCACTCAACGTCAACAAAATAAAGGAGATGATCATGGACTTCAGGAAACAGCAGCGGGTGCACCCCCCTATCTACATCGACGGGACCACAGTGGAGAAGGTGGAAAGTTTCAAGTTCCTTGGCGTACACATCACTGACAAACTGAAATGGACCACACAGACAGTGTGGTGAAGAAGGTGCAACAGAGCCTCTTCAACCTCAGCAGGCTAAATAAATGTGTCTTGTCACCTAAAACCCTCAAACTTTTACAGAAGCACAATTGAAAGCATCCATTCGGAATGTATCACCACCTGGTACGGCAACTACACAGCCCGCAACTGCAGGGCTCTCCAGAGGGTGGTGCGGTCTGCATAACGCATACCGGGGGCCAATTACATGCCCTCCAGGACACCTACAGCACCCAATGTCACAGGAAGGCCAAAAAGATCATCAAGGATATCAACCACACAAACCACTGCCTGTTCACCCCGCTATCATCCAGAAGGCGAGGTCAGTACAGGTGCATCAAAGTTGGGACCGAGAGACTGAAAAACAGCTTCTATCTCAAGGCCATCAGACTGCTAAACAGCCATCACTAACATAATAGAGGCTGCTGCCTATAGTCAGACTAGAAATTACTGGCCACTTTAAGGAATGGAACACCAGTCACTGTAATAATGTTTACATATCTGGCATTACTCATCTCATATGTATATACTGTTTTCTATACTATTCTACTGTATCTTAGTCACTTAATAATGTTTACATATCTGGCATTACTCATCTCATGTGTATATATAGTATTCTATACTATTCTACTGTATCTTAGTCCGTTCCGCTCTGACAACGCCCCTCCATATGTATATAGTCTTAATTTATTCCTACGTGTATGTAACCAATAACATCTGCTAATCACGTGTATGTAACCAATAACATTTTACTTTATTTGTGTGTATGTAACCAATAACATCTTACTTTATGTAACCAATAACATCTAACTTTGGGTGTGTATGTAACCAATAACATCTTACTTTATTTGTGTGTATGTAACCAATAACATCTTACTTTATGTAACCAATAACATCTTACTTTATGTGTGTGTATGTAACCAATAACATTTTACTTTATGTGTGTGTATGTAACCAATAACATTTTACTTTATGTGTGTGTATGTAACCAATAACATTTTACTTTATGTGTGTGTATGTAACCAATAACATCTTACTTTAGGTGTGTGTATGTAACCAATAACATTTTACTTTATGTGTGTGTATGTAACCAATAACATCTTACTTTAGGTGTGTGTATGTAACCAATAACATTTTACTTTATGTGTGTGTATGTAACCAATAACATCTTACTTTATGTGTGTATATAACCAATAACATCTTACTTTATGTGTGTGTATGTAACCAATAACATCTAGGATCAGTAACACACACTAACCCACTACCTGTAGACCCCTCTGTCTAGGAGCAGTAACACACTAACCCACTCACTACCTGTAGACCCCCTCTGTATACGAGCAGTAACACACTAACCCACTACCTGTAGATCTCCTCTGTCTAGGAGCAGTACCCCACACTAACCCACTACCTGTAGACCCCCCCTCTGTCTAGGAGCAGTAACACACACTAACCCACTACCTGTAGACCCCCTCTGTCTAGGAGCAGTAACACACACTAACCCACTACCTGTAGACTCCTCTGTCTAGGAGCAGTAACACACACTAACCCACTACCTGTAGACCCCCTCTGTCTAGGAGCAGTAACACACACTAACCCACTACCTGTAGACCCCCTCTGACTAGGAGCAGTAACACACTAACCCACTACCTGTAGACCCCCTCTGTCTAGGAGCAGTAACACACACACTAACCCACTACCTGTAGACCCCCTCTGTCTAGGAGCAGTAACACACACACTAACCCACTACCTGTAGACCCCCTCTGTCTAGGAGAGTAACACACCCTAACCCACTACCTGTAGACCCCCTCTGTCTAGGAGCAGTAACACACACTAACCCACTACCTGTAGACCCCCTCTGTCTAGGAGCAGTAACACACACAAACCCAGTACCTGTAGACCCCCTCTGTCTAGGGGCAGTAAAACACTAACCTACTGTAGAAGAGGCTCCCAGAAAGACCACCCTACCCAGCCCCTGTAGAAGAGGCTCCCAGCCAGACCACCCTACCCAGCCCCTGTAGAAGAGGCTCCCAGAAAGACCACCCTACCCAGCCCCTGTAGAAGAAGCTCCCAGCCAGACCACCCAACCCAGCCCCTGTACAAGAGGCTCCCAGCCAGACCACCCAACCCAGCCCCTGTAGAAGAGGCTCCCAGCCAGACCACCCTACCCAGCCCCTGTAGAAGAGGCTCCCAGTCAGACCACCCTACCCAGCCCCTGTAGAAGAAGCTCCCAGCCAGACCACCCAACCCAGCCCCTGTAGAAGAGGCTCCCAGCCAGACCACCCTACCCAGCCCCTGTAGAAGAGGCTCCCAGAAAGACCACCCTACCCAGCCCCTGTAGAAGAAGCTCCCAGCCAGACCACCCAACCCAGCCCCTGTACAAGAGGCTCCCAGCCAGACCACCCAACCCAGCCCCTGTAGAAGAGGCTCCCAGCCAGACCACCCTACCCAGCCCCTGTAGAAGAGGCTCCCAGTCAGACCACCCTACCCAGCCCCTGTAGAAGAAGCTCCCAGCCAGACCACCCAACCCAGCCCCTGTACAAGAGGCTCCCAGCCAGACCACCCTACCCATTCCTTGTAGAAGAGGCTCCCAGTCAGACCACCCTACCCAGCCCCTGTAGAAGAAGCTCCCAGCCAGACCACCCTACCCAGCCCCTGTAGAAGAGGCTCCCAGCCAGACCACCCTACCCATTCCCTGTAGAAGAGGCTCCCAGAAAGACCACCCTACCCAGCCCCTGTAGAAGAGGCTCCCAGCCAGACCACCCTACCCATTCCCTGTAGAAGAGGCTCCCAGCCAGACCACCCTACCCAGCCCCTGTAGAAGAGGCTCCCAGTCAGACCACCCTACCCAGCCCCTGTAGAAGAAGCTCCCAGCCAGACCACCCAACCCAGCCCCTGTACAAGAGGCTCCCAGCCAGACCACCCTACCCATTCCTTGTAGAAGAGGCTCCCAGCCAGACCACCCTACCCAGCCCCTGTAGAAGAGGCTCCCAGAAAGACCACCCTACCCAGCCCCTGTAGAAGAGGCTCCCAGAAAGACCACCCTACCCAGCCCCTGTAGAAGAGGCTCCCAGCCAGACCACCCTACCCAGCCCCTGTAGAAGAAGCTCCCAGCCAGACCACCCAACCCAGCCCCTGTACAAGAGGCTCCCAGCCAGACCACCCTACCCATTCCCTGTACAAGAGGCTCCCAGAAAGACCACCCTACCCAGCCCCTGTAGAAGAGGCTCCCAGCCAGACCACCCTACCCAGCCCCTGTAGAAGAGGCTCCCAGAAAGACCACCCTACCCAGCCCCTGTAGAAGAGGCTCCCAGAAAGACCACCCTACCCAGCCCCTGTAGAAGAGGCTCCCAGCCAGACCACCCAACCCAGCCCCTGTAGAAGAGGCTCCCAGTCAGACCACCCTACCCAGCCCCTGTAGAAGAGGCTCCCAGCCAGACCACCCTACCCAGCCCCTGTAGAAGAGGCTCCCAGACAGACCACCCTACCCAGCCCCTGTAGAAGAGGCTCCCAGCCAGACCACCCTACCCAGCCCCTGTAGAAGAGGCTCCCAGAAAGACCACCCTACCCAGCCCCTGTAGAAGAGGCTCCCAGAAAGACCACCCTACCCAGCCCCTGTAGAAGAGGCTCCCAGCCAGACCACCCAACCCAGCCCCTGTAGAAGAGGCTCCCAGTCAGACCACCCTACCCAGCCCCTGTACAAGAGGCTCCCAGTCAGACCACCCTACCCAGCCCCTGTACAAGAGGCTCCCAGCCAGACCACCCTACCCAGCCCCTGTAGAAGAGGCTCCCAGAAAGACCACCCTACCCAGCCCCTGTAGAAGAGGCTCCCAGAAAGACCACCCTACCCAGCCCCTGTAGAAGAGGCTCCCAGAAAGACCACCCTACCCAGCCCCTGTAGAAGAGGCTCCCAGTCAGACCACCCAACCCATTCCCTGTAGAAGAGGCTCCCAGTCAGACCACCCTACCCAGACACAATGGATCCAAGATGACACCATTTGAATCGAAAAGAAACAGATTTGAGTTGGACTGGTAAAAACCCCAAAACAACCCATTCCATAACCCTCCTGTAGTATCCAGTTCATTTGTTTAGAATGAGTGGTCAGTAAGGCATGTTTCAGACCACATTGTAGCCCTTTACACTCGTACCCGTAAGTAAACGGGTTGAAAATGTCAGATTTGAGCACTGGTAAGCACCTAAATTGGAACACAGTGGCTGTACAGTAACATGCTATAAATTACATCAGAGCTCAGGCTCTGCGCTTCATAGCACTGTATCGGTTTTCACTCACAGCCGTCCTGAACTTGATTAGAAGTTGCGCTCATCCCTTCTGCCTATTGGGCAACTTTGTTGTCTGAAGGGAAATGCTGTAAAGTAAGAGGACTCGATGCATTTTGAAAGATGAGACGTTAATGATTATCATAAATACCACATTGATGTCATACAAGCAAGCCAAAACACCTGTGAGTCCAAATGTGCATTCAACATAAAACTCATATTTAGTGTCAACGTTTTTGATCCACAGTTAAATGACATGGTGTCATAGGCTCATTCTGTTCAAAAATTCACTGCAGAATACTCACCTGAATGCACTCACGCACCCAAACCTCTTTCTATGCAAAGCAAAATGACCATCTGTTTCTCTGAACTGTCTAGTGAAGCCTAACACTAATATCATATTTTAGAACTTAGCTGGCCATGTTGGCAATGGGACACGCTTTCAAATGATTCCCACCTGAACCAGATCGCCATTTATAATGGGCCATTTTTGGATTGAGTAAACAACAGTAATTGTGTGATGCAGGGTTGTGTTCCAAACAAAACAAATACAATTGTGCTTGCTCTAGTTCCTTAACGGCACAGCTAGGAAAACTAAAAAAAAGACTAGTTTAGTCATAAAAGTGCATTGAAATGACCTAGGAACTGCACACTTTGGAGAGGTGTGTATAGCCACTTGGAGACACCAGTTAGACCCTTCACTCAAACCCTTGTCCTTTTTTTGTCTTATGTTGCACCTACCCCACATTTACCGTGAAACTTCGTATCATGTTACTGAATGAATCCAGAGTTTTTTCAGATTTCGTTGTAAACAAATGCGATGAAAAGTACAGTAAATGTAAAATGCACATAAAATCAACAGTGTAATGCTTGGATTCAGTCTTGTGTCAGGTGAACGGTTGTGTCCTCAATTTAGGTCTAATCATTTTCCCATAATCTCCAAACGTTCCCCTTTCAATTGCTACCATGCTTATGCTTTTCATATTTCTTCTGTAAGAAACATTTAAATTTATCCCTGTCCACACAGGCCAATTCCCACGAGTGTAAAGGGTTAACATTGAGACATCCTAACACATGTAACACTCACCTGTAGGCCTCAGCCTTGATGGAGGGAAGGGGACAGAGGCAGGGGGAGAGAGCGCTACTGAAAGAAAGCCTCCACAGGGGAAGGATGAGATGACGTTACTTACCGGGCCACTGAAGCCGGCTAGCTGGGTGACCATGAGGCTGAGGATGGAGAGAAGCAGGCGCGTCCGACAGAAGGCCCAGACCACACCGCACGTGGACGCCTCGTCCCCTTTCACCCTGCGCTCCTCCTCCCATAGCCCGGCCAACCTGCGCACACACAGGCGATCAAACCACAGTCGACCAACAATCACTCACTCTATTCTCCCTCTACTAAGGGTCAAGACTGGAACTGTCGTGCCAGAGTCAGGCACCACATATGGGTACAAATCCCATCTCAGCCTTTTCTCTGTCTTCCTCTGAAACTGTCCCCCCTCTACATTTTGATTATCACAGTCCATAAAACAATAAAACACATTTTCTTAAGGGGGAAAAACTACAACTGTTGAGAACTCTGACCCAAACCTCTTGAGACCCAGACCAAGACCAAAGGGTAGAGACCAAGACCCGTTAAAATGTTGACAAATAAGACAGAGGCTGAGACCCAGGCCAAGCGGGTTCTTGGCATCATTCCATTACCTATCCTTGGAAGGTTGACCTTCTTGACCCCATATGTGCAGCAATCAGTACTGACCTGTGGCGGTTGACCTTGCAGCTTTCAAACTGGGACACGGCCCACACATCCTCCAGCTGCAGCTGGCCTTTGCGGTGGGCGTGAAGGGCCAACGGGGTCAGCCAGTTGAAGGTCATGAAGGAGAAGAGGCCCGCATTGTCCACCAGGTGCTTGTGCCTGTGGGGGGAGTGGGGTGGAGTTGTGGGGGACAGAAAGTTAGAGGAACTTCTACTCGTGTACAGCAAGAGGAGTCTCTCTCTCAAGAGTTCCTCCTTAGTTATTCCTTGCCACCATGTTGCCACTTGCTCTTTGGTGGTCTAGGCCAGGTTACTGTAAAATATATTATTCTAAAAAAGGGCCATACCAATAGAGGTGAGAGAGCACCTACAGTTAAAGTCGGAAGTTTACATACACCTTAGCCAAATACATTTAAACTCACTTTTTCACAATTCCTGACATTTAATACCAGTAAGAATTCCCTGTCTTAGGTCAGTTAGGATCACCACTTTATTTTAAGAATGTGAAATATCCGAATAATAGTAGAGAGAATGATTTATTTCAGATTTAATTTCTTTCATCACATTCCCGGGGGGTAAGAAGTTTACATACTCAATTAGTATTTGGTAGCATTGCCTTTAAATTGTTTAACTTGGGTCAAACGTTTCAGGTAGCCTTCCACAAGCTTCCCACAATAAGTTGGGTGAATTTTGGCCCATTCCTCCTGACAGAGCTGGTGTACCTGAGTCAGATTTGTAGGCCTCCTTGCTCGCACACTGTTACGTTCCCCAATTTCTGTGTTGTGGGTTTGTGTTTAGGTATGTGTATTTCAGGAAATGGCTTCCTGGTTTCCCCCAAGCAGCTGATTGGTCGGCCCCATGAACGATTGGAGCAGACCCCACCCTCTCGTCAGGGGATACAGCTGTCTGCAAGTACAAACTCCTTCTCCAGCTGGATAAAAGCCAGTGTTCCTTTTTTAGGGGAGAGAGCTTCTTGGTATGTCTTGTGTTGGTTGTTGCTCAGAGAGAGCTTCTTGGTATGTCTTGTGTTGGTTGTTGCTCAGAGAGAGCTTCTCGGTATGTCTTGTGTTGGTTGTTGCTCAGAGAGAGCTTCTTGGTATGTCTTGTGATTCGTTGTTGGTCTGTATGAAATTGTATTGTGTAGCTGGTCCTGCTGACGTTTGTGTACGCCATAGGACTGTGTTTTTGATAAGTGAAATTGTTCATTGATGAACCAGACTTGTGGAGGTCTACAATGTTTTTCTGAGGTCTTGATTTCTTATGATTTTCCCATGATGTCAAGCAAAGAGGCACTGAGTTTGAAGGTAGGTCTTGAAATACAGCCCCAGATACACCTCCAATAGGCTAATTGACATCATTTGAGCTTCTAAAGACATAACAATTTTCTGGAATTTTCCAAGCTGTCTATAGGCACAGTCAATTTAGTGTATGTAAACTTCTGACCCACTGGAATTGTGATAGTGAAAGAATCTATCTGTAAACAGTTGGAAAAATGACTTGTGCCATGCACAAAGTACATGTCCTAACTGACCAAAACTATAGCCAGCAGCATACCACCACTATAGCCAGCAGCATACCACCCTGCTGGCTTGCTTCTGAAGCTAAGCAGGGTTGGTCCTGGTCAGTCCCTGGATGGGAGAACAGATGCTGCTGGAAGTGGTGTTGGAGGGCCAGTAGGAGGCACTCTTTCCTCTGGTCTGAAAAATATCCCAATGCCCGAGGGCAGTGATTGGGGACACTGCCCTGTGTAGGATGCTGCCTTTCAGATGGGATGTTAAACGGGTGTCCTGACTCTGCAGTCATTAAAGATCCCATAGCACTTATCGTAGGAGTGTTAACCCTGGTGTCCTGGCTAAATTCCCAATCTGGCCCTCAAACCATCACGGTCACCTAATAATCCCCAGTTTTCAATTGGCTCATCCTCCTCTCCCCTGTAACTATTCCCCAGGTTGTTGCTGCAAATGAGAATGTGTTGTCAGTCAACTTACCTGATAAAATAGTTCGTTAACAAGGAATTTGTGGAGTGGTTGAAACACTTAGGTTGGAGTCATTAACTAGTTCATGTAAACTTCTGACTTCAACTGTATATCTAGGACTTAGTCTTTCCTGATCACTTGGCCTTGCAAGGAAGTACTCTAGGTCCTACCGATATGCACCTGTAACAGTGTCCGGTGGTGCTACTTGCTGGTGGAGCGGATAGGTTTGAGGACGCCGACGCTGTGTTGGTATTTGCTCCGCACTGTTTCTTCTTCCAGCTCTTTCATGTAGTGAGCACCACCGTCCAGGGACAATCTGCCCTTGCCGCCGTTTCCAGTGCATCCTGGGATTGATGGAGATGAATGAAGAGCAGATACATTTTAAACAAAGGCGTATTGGAAGCATTTATCTTGTGGCGGACGTTAGAGGTAGCCGTACCACCTACTCCAGCTCACACCGAGACTAGACCCTGGGACCTGGTCCTAGCAAACACACCCTCCTAAAATGTACTTAGCCAGCCACGACACCAAAAAGGATTCAAATTGGCAACAAGTGGCTACATCTCAGGTTCAGGAGTCTTTACAAATCCCCATCTGTTACACGTACACATTTTTGTAGTATCTGTCCCTACTAGTTTGATGACAGTACATCTGAGAAGTTCACTCGGACAATACTTGTTTCCAGTCATCAAGTATTAGGTAATCATCTGGCCGCCTCATTGGTCCGAGTGCCAGAGGGCAAAGAAAGCAGACCCTTGTAGTATATGTCCCAAATGGCACCCTATTCCCTACATAGTGCACTACTCTTTACCGTTGCCCTATGAGTCCTCGTCAAAAGTAGTACACTAGGTTCTAGTCTTGGTGTGAGCCGTTCTTTAAGAGCAACAGTCGCAGATCAAGCACGAGAGCCACGATGCATCCATAAACGCCTCCCTCCCATGACATCATTGACCTTTCTCCTTAACCAGGATCTTGAAAAGGCCACGACATGAAGATGCGTTCACGCTAAGCTGAATGCTACATCCTCCTCCGCTGCTTACATAATGAACGAGGTTGGTTAATGCAGAATTCTTTACCACTTAACCTACAAAACCTTTAGCTTTGAAAAATAGCATTCTATATATAATAAATTATACCATGGCATTGTTGAATACTCGTTTCTGATTGGCTTGAAGGGCAGTTTTTTTTTTTTTTTACCTGGATAACACCCGCCAGTCCAGCCCCCCTGCCTCATCCACCGCTGCCCCTGGACTCTGATCACTTGGCTACATAGCTGATGCGCGCTGGACTGTCCATTAATCACGGTACTCCATTCTGCTTGTCTGATTTCTGTCGGCCCCGTTGCCTAGTCAATGCCATTTTACCTGCTGTTGTTATGCTAGCTGATTAGCTGTTGTCTCACCCACTGTTTTAGCTAGCTTTCCCAATTCAACACCTGTGATTACTGTATGCCTCGCTGTATGTCTCTCTCAAATGTCAATATGCCTTGTATACTGTTGCTCAGGTTAGTTATCTTTGTTTTAGTTCACAGTGGAGCCCCTTAGTCCCACTCCTCATACCCGATACCTCCTTTGTCCCACCTCCCACATATGCGGTGACCTCACCCATTTTACAACCAGCATGTCCAGAGATAAAACCTCTCTCATCATCACCCAGTCCCTGGGCTTACCTCCGCCATACCCGCACCCCACCATACCCCTGTCTGCGCATTATGCCCTGAATATATTCTACCATGCCCAGAAACCTGCTCCTCTTATTCTCTGCCCCCAACGCTCTAGGCGACCAGTTTTGATAGCCTTTAGCCGCACCCTCATACTACTCCTCCTCTGTTCTGCGGGTGATGTGGAGGTAAACCCAGGCCCTGCATGTCCCCAGGAACCCTCATTTGTTGACTTCTGTGATCGAAAAAGCCTTGGTTTCATGCATGTCAACATCAGAAGCCTCCTCCCTAAGTTTGTTTTACTCACTGCTTTAGCACACTCTGCTAACCCTGATGTCCTTGCCGTGTCTGAATCCTGGCTCATGAAGGCCACCAAAAATTCAGAGATTTCCATACCCAACTATAACATCTTCCGTCAAGATAGATCTGCCAAAGGGGGAGGAGTTGCAGTCTACTGCAGAGATAGACCGCAAAGTAATGTCATACTTTCCAGGTCCATACCCAAACAGTTCGAACTACTAATTCTGAAAATTACTCTCTCCAGAAAAAAGTCTCTCACTGTTGCCGCCTGCTTACCGACCCCCCTCAGCTCCCAGCTGTGCCCTGGACACCATTTGTGAATTGATTGCCCCCATCAAGCTTCAGAGTTTCTGTTAGATGACCTAAACTGGGATATGCTTAACACCCCGGCAGTCCTACAATCTAAGCTAGATGCCCTCAATCCCACACAAATCATCAAGGAACCCACCAGGTACAACCCTAACTCTGTAAGCAAGGGCACCCTCATAGACGTCATCCTGACCAACTGGCCCTCCAAATATACCTCCGCTGTCTTCAACCAGGATCTCAGCGACCACTGCCTCATTGCCTGTATCCGCTACGGTGCCGCAGTCAAACGACCATCCCTCATCACTGTCAAACGTTCCCTAAAACACTCCTGTGAGCAGGTCTTTCTAATCGACCTGGCCCAGGTATCCTGGAAGGACATTGACCTCATCCCGTCAGTTGAGGATGCCTGGTCATTCTTTAAGAGTAACTTCCTCACCATTTTAGATAAGCATGCTCCGTTCAAAAAAATGCAGTACTAAGAACAGATACAGCCCTTGGTTCACTCCAGACCTGACTGCCCTCGACCAGCACAAAAACATCCTGTGGCGGACTGCAATAGCATCGAACAGTCCCCGCGACATGCAACTGTTCAGGGAAGTCAGGAACCAATACACGCAGTCAGTCAGGAAAGCTAAGGCCAGCTTCTTCAGGAAGAAGTTTGCATCCTGTAGTTCCAACTCCAAAAAGTTCTGGGACACTGAAGTCCATGGAGAACAAGAGCACCTCCTCCCAGCTGCCCACTGCACTGAGGCTAGGGAACACGGTCACCACCGACAAATCCGTGATTATCGAAAACTTCAACAAGCATTTCTCAACGGCTGGCCATGCCTTCCGCCTGGCCACTCCTACCTCGGCCAACAGCTCCGGCCCCCCCGCAGCTCCTCGCCCAAGCCTCTCCAGGTTCTCCTTTACCCAAATCCAGATAGCAGATGTTCTGAAAGAGCTGCAAAACCTGGACTCGTATAAATCAGCTGGGCTTGACAATCTGGACCCTGTATTTCTGAAACTATCCGCCGCCATTGTCACAACCCCTATTACCAGCCTGTTCAACTTCTCTTTCATATCGTCTGAGATCCCCAAGGATTGGAAAGCTGCTGCAGTCATCCCCCTCTTCAAAGGGGGAGACACCCTGGACCCAAACTGTTACAGACCTATATCCATTCTGCCCTGCCTATCTAAGGTCTTCGAAAGCCAAGTCAACAAACAGGTCACTGACCATCTCGAATCCCACCGTACCTTCTCCGCTATGCAATCTGGTTTCCGAGCCGGTCACGGGTGCACCTCAGCCACACTCAAGGTACTAAACGACATCGATAAAAGACAGTACTGTGCAGCCGTCTTCATCGACCTTGCCAAGGCTTTCGACTCTGTCAATCACCAGATTCCTATCGGCAGACTCAGTAGCCTCGGTTTTTCGGATGACTGCCTTGCCTGGTTCACCAATTACTTTGCAGACAGAGTTCAGTGTGTCAAATCGGAGGGCATGCTGTCCGGTCCTCTGGCAGTCTCTATGGGGGTGCCACAGGGTTCAATTCTCGGGCCGACTCTTTTCTCTGTATATATCAATGATGTTGCTCTTGCTGCGGGCAATTCCCTGATCCACCTCTACGCAGACGACACCATTCTATATACTTTCGGCCCGTTATTGGACACTGTGCTATCTAACCTCCAAACGAGCTTCAATGCCATACAACACTCCTTCCGTGGCCTCCAACTGCTCTTAAACGCTAGTAAAACCAAATGCATGCTTTTCAACCGATCGCTGCCTGCACCCGCATGCCCGACTAGCATCACCACACTGGATGGTTCCGACCTTGAATATGTGGACACCTATAAGTACCTAGGTGTCTGGCTAGACTGCACTCTCCTTCCAGACCCATATCAAACGTCTCCAATCGAAAATCAAATCAAGAGTCGGCTTTCTATTCCGCAACAAAGCCTCCTTCACTCACGCTGCCAAGCTTACCCTAGTAAAACTGACTATCCTACCGATCCTCGACTTCGGCTATGTCATCTACAAAATCGCTTCAAACATTCTACTCAGCAAACTGGATGCAGTTGATCACAGTGCCATCCGTTTTGTCACTAAAGCACCTTATACTACCCACCACTGCGACTTGTATGCTCTAGTCGGCTGGCCCTCGCTACATATTCGTCGCCAGACCCACTGGCTCCAGGTCATCTACAAGGCCAGGCTAGGTAAGCTCCGCCTTATCTCAGTTCACTGGTCACGATGGCAACAGCAGGTGTATCTCACCGATCATCCCTAAAGCCAACACCTCATTCGGCCGCCTTTCGTTCCAGTACTCTGCTGCCTGTGACTGGAACGAATTGCAAAAATCGCTGAAGTTGGAGACTTATCTCCCTCACCAACTTCAAACATCAGCTATCTGAGCAGCTAACCGATCGCTGCAGCTGTACATAATCTATTGGTAAATAGCCCACCCATTTTCACCTACCTCATCCCCAGTTTTTATTTATTTACTTTTCTGCTCTTTTGCACACCAATATCTCTACCTGTACATGATCATCTGATCATTTATCACTCCAGTGTTAATCTGCAATATTGTAATTATTTGCCTACCTCCTCATGCCTTTTGCACACATTGTATAGACTCCCCTTTTTTTTCGTACTGTGTTATTGACTTGTTAATTGTTTACTCCATGTGTAACTCTGTTGTCTGTTCACACTGCTATGCTTTATCTTGGCCAGGTCGCAGTTGCAAATGAGAACTTGTTCTCAACTAGCCTACCTGGTTAAATAAAAAAAGGCTAGAACGTAAAAGAACGTGGAAAAAGGAGTCTGAATACACAATAAAAAACAGGTAGAGTGCAATTGTTTAACATATAGCCTATTTGACTGAAACCTTAGTTTCAGACCAATACATTTTAAACCACATATTTAGATAGCATAAAATCAGACTAAGTAATCTCAAACGACTCACACCATTTATAAGCTTATTTTACAGACATTGCTCCGTATACTTACCTAGTTTGACGCATTAAGCCATTGATGCTCGCTGCCAGTCATCTCTTGGGTCACGTCCATGCATTCTAATTCCAGTGTTCACACACATGGAAATACACTTTTAGTTTGATTTGGACTTTACGCACTGGTTTTCTCCTCCTCACCCTTTGAACATGTCGCTGGAATTTTTTGCTAAGAACGCCATCATAAAGCTGGTCAGCGCATCTGGATTGCAGTAGTACATGCCAAGTCAATTGTAGGAGTGAAGATAAGTTGTACATTGCAATGTAGGCAGTGAAAAGTCATATTGAAACAATTAAGCACAGGGACCAATTGCAAACTAGAGGTTTGAGTTAGGCACCCCCATATGGACATCCATGTTTTGTAATAAAGAGTTCGTCAGGCTTAACATTTGAGGGTTTAAATTAACTGTGAAGCAGCAATCCCAAAGGTTAAGAAATTAGATCCTTTTACCTAACTGTACATAGGAATAATTTATTTGCAATATAAAATTATTTCCCTTGCTTAAAAACAAGGAGTTACACCATCACAATCCAGAAAGCACAATAGTATTATAACACTTCACTGGTCAAGAAAAGTTAAGACAAATATGGTCAATTCCTGAAAATAACATACTTTGATTCCCACCCTGCGACTGCCAAGAAAACACAAAACACTAATTGTGGAACTGAGTTGTTTAATGTATGTACACAAACAGTAAATTACACACGAGACGGGTACAGCATCTGAAAGACAAAAAGCAGTGAGGTGAGTTCATAGGCACCAAATCAATACAAACATACATTGAGTGGGGAATTGGCACTTCCAGATGTTTTTCCATATGCGCACTTGCCCAATATGTAGTGGTCATGAGGGGGACGTTTAGTACTAAAATAGAGCCTACAAGCCATAGAAAAGGTTTGATTTTTTAGCACCAACTTATAAAGAAAAACAAATCCTTTGTAGCTTCACCCCACAACCCAGATGAACAGCAACAATAAGTGGTGTAACACTGCCAGATAAATATTTAAGGAAACCGACATGCCTAAAGGTCGAAGCACTGCCCCAACATCTGAAAATGGTGGGTTTATTTTTCTCACAGCTTGCCTCATACACAACCAGTCACTGGAAATGGCTGAAAACCACTTCAAAAAGGTGGTAAGTGTTGAAATTAAGCATTTTGCTGTTCAAGTTATCCGTTAAGGATGTTGCATACAGCACAATTTCTTGGATTTTCCATCCAAAGATCAAACCACCGAACAAGAATGCCTTCTCCCCCTCACAAAATCAGTTTCAAGAGGTGATCACACAGAATTACATGGATGTTCCCTGAACTAACAAAAGTTCAAGTTACTCCTAATTCAGGCAACCTCCTTCCTAAAGTACCTCTGATATTAGACATTGCTGTACAAGCCCTACAAAAATCACACTTGAATCAACTAATCAAAAGTGTTTGGAGCTGCTGTGTAAGTTAATCAGGTGCGCTTGTGCAGGGATAAAACAATGTTCTATACAGTTGGGTTGCAGCAAATTCCTTTGAGCTGTATTTGCTTTGGCTCAAACCCTACACAGAGCAAAAAAGCAGTGCTTCACAAACCACCCATGGGGGACCACCACTAGACAGTGAAGGGCTAGAACAGACTGGACTGTCTGTATGTCCAGGAAGAAACTTATTGCTAATCAGAGAAGAGCAGCTGAAGGTACTACTCACCACTCTGATTCTGTGTCCCATGGCCTTTGCGGGGAGGTTACTGCTGAACTTGGCCCGCACCATTCCACTGTTGCCATGAGCGCGCATGACTTTGCCCCAGATTACCCGCGTCTTGTTGGGCTTGCCACCAGGCGTCACTGTGTTCCTGATAAGATTGAAGACAGTGAGCAGAATTAGACGCCTGTCACAGAACTAAATTAAAACAAGCACAAAGTTCCACCGAAAAAGTGGCTCTTCTATAAAAACAGCATAACATCAATTTGAAATTGGGCCAGACAAGGGAGAAGCATCTTAGAGTAAGGCATAAAAAACATTTTATAATACAATAATGGGAAGAATACGCTGTCCTACAAATCCCTAAAAGACTGCCACAGCACCAGACTATAGAGAAAACAGTAGCTTTGTGTTTACAGACGGGTGATGTCAACAACAAAAATGTGTATTGGTAAACACCTCACTTCCCTATACGGTGAACTGGCAACACTAGTCTAGGTTAAAACAATATAACCCACACTTTTAACATCCACTATCAAACAGGTCAGATGAGACTATAGATTACTACCCTAGCAGTGTTAAATCAAAATATATTTTATATTTGAGATTCTTTAAAGCCACCCTTTGCCTTGACAGCTTTGCACACTCTTGGCATTCTCTCATCCAGCTTCACGAGGTATACAGAAAATGGTCTTCCCCTAAGATAGTCAGAAGATCGTCTTTTAGCTAAGTCCACATTACAGCAAGAACAGCTCAAATAAGCAGAGAAACAGCAACCTATGAAGATCAGTCAATGTGGAAAATGAAGAACTTTGAAAGTTTCTTCAAGTGCAGTCGCAAAAGCCATCAAGCACTATGATGAAACTGGCTCTCATGAGGACCGCCACAGGAAAGGAAGACCCAGAGTTACCTCTGCTGCAGAGGATAAGTTCATTAGTTGCCAGCCTCAGAAATTGCGCCGCAAATAAATGCTTCACAGTTCAAGTAACAGACATCAACATCAACTGTTCAGAGGAGACGGCGCAAATTAGGCCTTAATGGTCAAATTTCTGGAAAGATGCCACACCTAAGGGCCCCAATAAGAAGAGACTTTCTTGGGCCAAGAAACACGAGCAATATACATTAGACAGGTGGAAATATGTCCTTTGGTTTGATGAGTCCAATTTGAGATTTTAGGTTCCAACCGCCGTGTCTTTGTAAGATGCAGAGTAGGTGAACGAATGATCTCCGCATGAGCGCATTGCGCTTAGTGGGACTATCATTTGTTTTTCAACAGAACAATGACCCAACACACCTCCAGGCTGTGTGAGGGCTATTTGACCATTTGACCAAGGAGGAACCCAGTGGTTACCACATGATTCCATGTGTTATTTCATAGTCTTGATGTATTCACCATTATTCGACAATGTAGAAAATAAAGATAAACCCTTGAATGAGTAGGTGTGTGCAGGGGTACTGGTTAGTCAAGGTAATTTGTACATGCGGATGGGGTGAATTCTGATACAGCCTGGAATCGAACCAGGGTCTGTAGTGACGCCTCTAGCAGAGATGCAGTGCCTTAGACCGATGCACCAGTTCTGAGCCCAACAGGGTATGCTGTCATTAGGAGGGAAAAAAAGCTCACTTAATTACCCAAAATAACTGCACCGAAGGGGACAGGACTTTTCACTGTGACAGAGGCAGTACCTCTATGTTGGTTGGAGAGAAGGATTCGGACATGTTTAGTGTTGTCGATGTCTGATGCTGTGAAACAGCTGATATTAGCAGGTCCTGTCATGATAACTTGGTTGGTACAGGCAAGCACATCAGCGGTGGAGATCGAATGATTGATCTCTCTCATGGAAATAATTTTCTGGTCACATTGATATGTAATTATAAATGGGGTGGTTTCAAGCCCTGAATGCTGATTGGCTAACAGCTATAGTATATCAGACCGTACACCTTGGGTATGACGAAACATTTATTTGTATTGCTCTAATGACATTGGTAACCAGTTTACAATAGAATTAAGGCGACATGGGGCTTTATGGTATGTGGCGAAGAGTCGTGCCTATTGGCCATAACCAACACCTCCTTTGGCTTTACTTCTTAAATAATAATCATAAGTATAATATATTATACTTGGTACATTTTGAGCGAGTAATTAAGTCAAATTTACAACTGTCATTAAAGAGGTAATGCTCTTCAAAACTAACTATTCCTTAATTGTTCTTGAGCCAAGTATGTTTGAAATGTGTAAGAAAACGAGCTCTTACATTTTAAGTAATCTACAGCAGAACTCTAGAATTGTATTGGGGTCTAATGGGTTAATATAAAATCCTGTGGTAAATACTTATTGTAAATTAGCCATGAGACAGAAGATGGGGAAACTTACTTCTTGGCCTTGTAGACATAAGCACAGCGCTTGCCCAGGTAGAAGTCAACTTCCTCCCTTGTGTAAACTCCCTCCACCTTGAGCAGGGCGGTGTGCTCACGCTGGTTCCTCAGGCCACGCTTGTACCCGGCAAAGATAGCCTTGCTCCACAGTCTGCGAAAATGAAAAGACTGCATAAACCAGAGCACTCAACCTGTGCATCATGCTGGTGCCAGAGTAATCCAGTCAGCAGTCAATCAACTGCATACCCTAAATACTCACCAGAATCAACCAATGCACAATAGTACTTCCTACTTTGTACAAACACATATCAAATTCAGTATTAACTACCTCCAAAAAATGACCATACTAAAGAAAGTTAAGCCTTGCAAATAGGTCTAGTAGCTAAAACGAAAGTTGTTAACCGTGGCAGAGGGCAACAACGCCAACTAAGTTAGCTGACTATCATTGGCTACTCACCTTCCTGGCATCTCGAGTCTTCTTCCAGGCACGGAAAAACCTGATGAGAAACAATTTCATACATTATGGTCTCGATATGAACGTGCCTGTAGGTTTGACTTGCCATGTGGTCTGGTGTATGAGTTAGATGACAACACTAACGTTTCTGGCTAACGTTAGCTAGATACACATACGTTCATGAATTCAGGACATTGACGAGATAGCCATGTAGATCCAATGAGGACGCTAAACTAGCCACTGTGGTAGGGTTTGTCCGTTTAGCCACTAACACACAAAATAAGGGAATACTGTTGTATCCTAGTTAGCATTTAGGCTAAATATAGATGCATTTTGGTGTATACATCTGAACGGCCTCAACCCTGCAGTCCGGCGCTTGTCAACTTTGTAAAACTATCCAAGTGATATTTGTCTCATCACAGACTCTCGGACTCAAAATATAGACTGTATGGCAACCTTAACTATATTTCTCTTTGAAACCATGTGTATTTATGCCAAATGTAGACTTAATAACATAGACATTTAGATTTTGTAAAAGTAGCCTTTTGTACTTCTCACCTTCGCTGTCTGAAAAATGGCGGAAAAGGAAGTTGGAATGGAATGCTGGGAAATTTACGTAGTCGGTTACGACAGAAACGCATAACCAAAACATTTATTTTTATTTAATTATTCAGTTGTCATTTTATTGCATTCTCGTACGTTTCACACAACATATTAATCTAAGTAGATAAGAATTTGTCATTTTTTAAAAACAATAAACAAATGTTGTGCGTTACCAGGGTGACCGGGGTAAACTACCAAGTGTGCTGTTAGGCTAGCTAAACTATGCTCGAGTTAAACTACTGGCGTTTTATTGTCCATAAATACAGCTAGTAAACTTCAACACGTTCCGTGAAGACACGTAAGAAATATACCTAGCTACGAATCTGTTGATTGTGTTATTGAGCATTTTGCCCAGGATATTTTCTAACACAAAAATGTCACAGTTAGAAAACGGTAGCGTTAGTAGCTAGCTAGATAGGTGATATTGGAAATTGCTTGGCTAATTTCGCTCGAATTCAGTGTTCACAGACCACCAGGATGCCGGTTCCTTTGTCTGGGGTAGAGCTGCTCAGACTGTGTACAGTGCTCCAGGACTGTGCTGCACAGCTGTCAGTGCTGGGTCACATCATGCCCGACACCTACAGGGGTCGTCCAGAAGCTGATAAGGTATTATCTGATTATCCTCAGTTATACGCGGAGCTAATGTCAGTTGGCTTTTTCAAGCGTTGATGAGTCTTTAGCAAATTAATGGTATGGTACTAATGCTATGCTTGCTATCTAAGCTGTAATTTTCTCCTATTCAGCCCGTATTCATCTGTTTTTCTGGAAGTTTGTGTCAGCTGACATTGGACAGGTCCTTGAACAGCAGAAAGGGGCAGAGCAGAACCTGAAAGCAGCCCGTCAGTTTGAGAGAGAGTCTGGGAGACTGTCAGATGCTACCCGTGAGCTGCACAGATCCCAGAAGGAACTGAACCGCACACTAGAGGAGAACCCACTGTCCCCTGACAACCTGGCCAAGGTGCAGAGAGACCGGTGGGTTCCAGATAGCTCTTGTTCGGGGCTTGAGTGCACATTCCGACTTGGACCAGAGCTGGGTTCCAGACAATTTAATAAAATAGAAGCCCACAACTCAACTGTGCTTCAAACAGAGATTAATTATGCACACGAGACAACTTTTCATTGGGATCTTTTTCAGGTCAACCACTGAATTATACACATTGTTTACATTTGTCAAACATTTAGAAGGTGCAGAGCAGACTGTATTAACTGTGAATACCCTGTATGCCATCTACCTCATACATAATGATCATATTCTCTCTCTCTCATATATATACAGTCAGTTTGTGGCTCACGTGATTGCGGATGTGTTGGCAGAGCTGCAAGAGAGAGGGACCTTTCACAGCTTGCTTTTCGCTGTGGGAGAAGAGAAAAGAAGGAAGGCCAACCTCCTGGACATAATAATCAGGTCAGGTTAAGGTCAATATGAATATGTAGGCTAATAATTCATTGTCTGTGCAGGCAATAGTGAAATTCTTTCAAAACCCACACAAAGAGGCTGGTGAGGGGAGGATGGCTTGTAATAATATCTGGAATGTTGTAAATGGAACAGTATCAAACACATGGATGTGTATGATAACGTTCCAGCCATTTCTATGAGCCTGTTTTATTTTGATTGAAAACAGAGCTACTATAATTTGTCTTTGTTTATTATAGGACGTGCATACAGTGCCTGCCTTAATTCTATCTAAAGAGGGATTACATTTGATGTTTTTTCTGATAGATCGACACAACCTACTCCACATTTTCAAAGTGAAGGAAAGTTATAGAACATTTTCCCCCAAAACAAACAAAATGAAATATCATACTTGGATAAGTCTCTACCCCCCTAGTTAATTTTTTATTAGACCTTTATTTAACCAGGTAAGCCAGTTGACAAGTTCTCATTTACAACTGCAACCTGTCCAAGATAAAGCAAAGCAGTTCGACACATACAACACAGAGCTACAAACAAACGCAGTCAATAACACAATACAACAATCTATGTACAGTGTGTGAAAATGTAGAAGAGTAGGGAGGTAAGGCAATAAATAGGCCGTAGAAGCAAAATAATTACAATTTAGCATTAACACTGGAGTGATAGATGTGCAGATGATGATGTGCAAGTAGAGATACTGGGGTGCAAAAGAGCAAGAGGGTAAGTCATAATATGGGGATCAGGTAGTTGGGTGTGCTATTTACAGATTGGCTGTGTACAGGTACAGTGAGCTGCTCTGACATCCAGCTTCAGTGATTTTTGCAATTTGTTCCAGTCACTGGCAGCAGAGAACTGGAAGGAAAGGCAGCCAAATGAGGTGTTGGCTTTGGGGATGACCAGTGAAATATTCCTGCTGGAGCGTGTGCTACGGATGGGTGTTGCTATGGTGACCAGTGAGCTGAGATAAGGCGGGACTTTACCTAGCAAATACTTACAGATGACCTGGAACCAGTGGGTTTGGCGACGAATATGTAGTGAGGGCCAGCCAACGAGGGCATAGCAAACAGGTCGCAGTGGTTGGTAGTATATGGGGCTTTGGTGACAAAATGGGTGGCACTGTGATAGGCTACATCCAGTTTGCTGAGTAGTGTTTGTAAATGACATTGCCGAAGTCGAGGATTGGTAGGATAGTTAGTTTTACGCGGGTATGTTTGGCAGCATAAGTGAAGGAGGCTTTGTTGTGAAATAGGAAGACGATTGGAGATGCTTAATGTGAGTCTGGAAGGAGAGTTTACAGTCTAACCAGACACCTAGGTATTTGTAGTCCACATATTCTAGGTCAGAACCGTCCAGAGTAGTGATGCTAGTCGGGCGGGAGGGTGCGGGCAGAAATTGGTTCAAGAGCATGCACTTAGTTTTACTAGCATTTAAAAGCAGTTGGAGGCCACGGAAGGAGTGTTGTATGGCGTTGAAGCTCGTTTGGAGGTTTGTTAGCACAATGTCCAAAGAAGGGCCAGATGTGTACAATGGTGTCATCTGCGTAGAGGTGGATCAGAGAATCACCAGCAGCAAGAGCGACGTCATTGATATATAAAGAGAAAAGAGTTGGCCCGAGAATTGAACCCTGTGGCATGCCCATAGAGATTGCCAGAGGTCTGGACAACAGGCCCTCTCCAATTTGACACGCATAACTCTATCAGAGAAGTAGTTGGTGAACCAGGCGAGGCAGTCATTTGAGAAGCCAAGGCTATTGAGTCTGCCGATAAGAATGCGTTGATTGACAGAGTCGAAAGCCTTGGCCAGGTTGCTGCAGTGGGTGCTGAGATGTTGGCCGGAGTAGGGGTAGCCAGGTGGAAAGCATGGCCAGCCGTAGAAAAATCCTTATTGAAACTATCGATTATCAGAGATTTTAATCGGTGGTGACAGTGTTTCCTATCCTCAGTGCAGTGGGCAGCTGGGTGGAGGTGCTCTTATTCTCAATGGACTTAACAGTGTCCAAAAACATTTTGGAATTAGTGCTACAGGATGCAAATTTCTGGTCAAGGGCAGTCAAGTCTGGGGTGAACCAAGGGCTATATCTGTTCTTAGTTCTATATTTTTTTGAATGGGGCATGCTTATTTAAGCTGGTGAGGAGAGCTCTTTTGAAGAGCAACCAGGCATCCTCTGACGGGATGAGGTCAATATCCTTCCAGGATACCCAAGCCAGGTTGATTAGAAAGGCCTACTCGCTGTAACGTGTCCCTAAAGTGTTTTAGGGAGCATTTGACAGTGATGAGGGGTGGTCGTTTGACCACGGACCCATTATGCATGCTGGCAATGAGGCAGGGATCACTGAGATCCTGGTTGAAGACATCAGAGGTGTATTTAGAGGGCAAGTTGGTCAGGACGATATATAAGAGGGTGCCCATGGTTACAGATTTAGTGTTGTATCTGGTGGGTTCCTTGATCATTTGTGTGAGATTGAGGGCATGAAGCTTAGATTGTAGGACGGCCGGGGTGTTAAGCATGTCCCAGTTTAGGTCACTTAACAGTATAAAGTCTGAAGATAGATGGGGTCGATCAATTCACATATGGCGTCCAGGGCACAGCTGGGGGCTGAAGGGGGTCTATAACAAGTGGTAATGGTGAGAGACTTGTTTCTGGAAAGGTGAATTTTTAAAAGTATAAGCTCAAATTGTTTAGGCACAGACCTGGATAGTATGACACAACTCTGCAGGCTCTCTCTGCAGTAGATTGCAACTCCGCCTCGTTTGGCAGTTCTATCTTGTCGGAAAATGTTATAGTTAGAGGATTTTTGGTAGCCTTCCTAAGCCAGGATTCAGACACGGCTTGGACATCCGGGTTGGCGAAGTGTGCTAAAGCAGTGTATAAAACAAACTTAGAGAGGATGCTTCTAATGTTAACATGCATGAAACCAAGGCTTTTACGGTTACAGAAGTCAACAAATGAGAGTGCCTGGGGAATGGGAATGATGGTGGGGGATGCAGGATTCACCTCAACATCACCAGAGGAACAGAGGAGGAGTAGGATAAGAGTACGGCTAAAGGCTAAAAGAACTGTCCATCTAGTGTGTTCGGAACAGAGAGTAAAAGGAGCAGGTTTCTGGGCTTGGAAGAATAGATTCAAGGCATAATGTACAGACAAGGGTATGGTAGGATGTGAGTACAGTGGAATAAAACCTAGGCATTGAGTGAGGCACCATTTAAGCCAGGTGAGGTCACCGCATGTGTGTGTGTGTGGGGGTGGAACAAAAGGGCTAGCTAAGGCATATTGAGCAGAGCTGGAGGCTCTACAGTGAAATTAGACAACAATCACTAGCAGGCCGGGGCTAGCAGGCTAGCAGATGGGCCTCAGGGGGACGTCGCAACGGAAAAGCCTGTAGAAACCCCCTCGTACGGTTACGTCGCAGACCAGTCGTGATGGATCGGCGGGGATCCGTGTCGGCAGGCCCATTTGCAAAGGAGGTATTGTAGCCCAGGAACTGGCTGATGGATCTCTGCGGCAAGCCAGGAGATGGGCCTAGCCCGAGACTAGCTGCAGGCTAACTGGTGCTTGCTTCTGGACAGAGACGTTAGCCAGGTGTAGCCACTCGGATAGCAGCTAGCAAGCTGCGATGATCCGGTGTAAAGGTTCAGAGCTTGTGGTAGGAATCCGGAGATGTGGTAGAGAAAAATCAGTCCGATATGCTCTGGGTTGATATCGCGCTGTGCAGACTGGCAGGAATTGACCGGGCTGAGGCCGACTTAAATCTTAAATACTTGGTGGAAGCACTTTTGGCAGACATTACAGCTGTGAATTCTAACAACTTTTGCACAACTCTTAGGGAAAAATATAGCCATTGTTTTTGTCAAAATTGCAAAAGTTCATTACATTTGGTTGGGGATCATTGACGGAAAGCGATATTTAAACCTTGTCTCTGATTTTCTTTAAAGTAGATTTAAGTCAGGACTGAGACTTTACCACTCAGGAACACTCAACACCTCTTGGAAAGCCCTTCTGGTGTCTTTTGCATACAAATGTGTGTAGTTGATCACAGAACACTGAACTGGGCTTTTCGTCTTTCAAATGTATTTTGATCCTAACAAACTCCTCAGTTCCTGCCGGTGACAAGCATACCTATAACATGATCCAAATACTTGAACATACAAAGAGATCAACAACATTGCATTCACTTGATATTACTGGCCTCTATGACAAAGTGAAAAGAAAGAAGCCAGTGTTAAAAAATAAAATCCACTAGATGGGAACGGAGGTAAGATGCAGACTCTACACAGCGGTGCAGATTGCCTCAAGATAAAATCTTAATATTTAATATCTGTAAGACTAAATATTAGAACTTTACATACTCGTGGGTAATAACCTTCCATCTGGATGACACAAAACAAATCATCAGGCTTAAGAAATGTATTCGACAAATATTACAACAACAAGCAACACCAAACATGAGAGTAAACAAGGAGAACCAATCTCCAAAAGAAATGAGACTCCGACGGACACAGACGATTTATGCTTTTCACCACCGGGAATGGTAAGGGTGGAAACCAATCTGTTGAAATCGATCGATGACAAACTGCATTCTTGAATTAGTTAAGAACGATATAAAGGAGTTGACGGCGAGCCTTGAGATGAGTGACGAAAAAGCTGCTACATTGGAGAAAGATACAAACAAGCTAAAAGGGACAGTCAATAAGATTGAAATGGACGTTAAATGAACTTAAAGGAGAACATCTTTCTGAGAGAAGCCTTACTTGACATACAGAATAGATCTATGAGAGGAAATATGGTACCTTACTGCTATCCAAGAAAAAGGAGAAGTTCCTGAAAATGTGGTGAAGGAATTCCTTCTTACAGCGCTTTCAGAACCCACGCGAAGCTGTCGACAAAATCCAACTTGAACGTGTACACTCTTTTTTTTAAGAAAAGGGAAAGTGTAGCTCTCATAGTCGATAAACTGTATATTGACAACCAAATGCTCCGAGACAAAGACTACACTCTCTCATGGCTATTCTAAATATTACAAAGTTCCTATAGAGTTGTCAAATTAATGGAAGACCCAACACTAGCCATGGTTGGGATTGTAATAAAAAAAATATATCTATAAAAGCAATAAAATACAACAATTTAAATAAACTACACTATACCATTCTAGATAGGGAACGTTGGAAAATAATTACTATTAGACTTTCCATTTATAGTATTTTATCAATTGATAAGACAGCATTAGAAGAAAAGATAATTAACTCAATTATACATCTTCAAGTACAAGAACACAAAAGTACTGAATCAACATGGAAGAGATAAAACACAGAGGACATAGAAGACACAGTATGTGGGTATGTGCAGGAGTATTGTGATGGAAGGTGGGGTGAGTGTTTTTGTGTTTGGAAAAGTGTGGAGTTGAGTGAGTGAAAAAGGATAGTGGTTGCAAATCCCAGAGCCCATGTGTGTTTGTGAGCAGGGGTTATGAGAGCTTTCGATTGTGTGCAGATGTGGGATATACATTTTACAATTGATTGTAAATGTAGTTGATTTATTTATTTGCCTATCATGATGGAACGGTCCCCAATCCTATACCTGAGAGATCCATACGCTAAGGAGAAGTCCTTATCTGTTTTATGGGCCTACTGTAAGTAGCCTATACGCAGCCAAATCAGAATGATGAATGTGTCAGACCTAAAGCAGTACCGTCCCCTCAAGATTCTGATCCTGCCTGGCAGGGTTGGTCCTACAAAGCCAAATCCCCCTGATGGGAGAGCATAATATACAAGGAAATTCTCAAAGCTGCTAATCAGAAGCTTGAAGACCTTGTACCTAGCCGGTGGGGATTCCAGTGGGGTATCCCCACCCAGGCAGTGGCAGTTCTGGCAACACTAGCTGCAGTAACCAATGGGGAGGGGTCACACTCGGACATTCAGCAAGGGGGCATATTATTGTGGCCCTGGTGGCACAAAATCAAAGGTCTGAGAACACAGAGATGCTTGGGAGTATGGTCACAACAGGGGACCGTTGGGGTGTAGCTGAGCGCCATCAGCTAGGACGTGACAATGGTTAATCATTTGATTGGACATGATTTCGAAAGTCACACACCTGTTGATATAAGGTCCCACAGTTGATAGTGCATGTCAGAGCAAAAACAAGCCATGAGATCGAAGGAATTGTCAGTTGAGCACCGAGAAAGGATTGTGTTGAGGCACAGATCTGGGGAAGGGTACCAAAGAACATTTATGCAGCATTGAAGGTCTCCAAGAACACAGTGGCCTCCATCATTCTTAAATGGAAGATGTTTAGATCCACCAATAATCTTCCTAGAGCTGGCTGCCCGGCCAAACTGAGCAATCTGGGGAGAAGGGCCTTGGTCAGGGAGGTGACCAAGAACCCGATGGTCACTATGACAGAGCTCCAGAGTTCCTCTGTGGAGATGGGAGAACCTTCCAGAAGGACTACCATCTCTGCAGCACTCCACCAATCAGGCCTTTATGGAAGTGGCCAGACGGAAGCTACTCCTCCGTAAAAGGCACATGACAGCCCGTTTGCCAAAAGGCACCTAAAGGACTGAGCATGAGAAACAAGATTCTCTGCTCTGATGAAACCAAATTTAATTATTTGGCCTGAATGCCAAGTGTCACGTCTGGAAGAAACCTGGCACCATCCCTACAGTGAAGCATGGTGGTGGCAGCGTCATGCTGTGGGGATGTATTTCAGAGGCAGGGACGGGAAGACTAGTCAGGATTGAGGGAAAGATGAACGGAGCAAAGTACAGAGAGATCCTTGATGAAAACCAGCTCCAGAGGGCTCAGGACCCTAGACTGGGGCCAAGGTTCACCTTCCAACAGGACAACGACCCTAAGCAGACAGCCACGACAATGCAGGATTGGCTTTGGGACAAGTCTCTGAATGTCCTTGAGTGGCCCAGCCGGAGCCTGGACTTGAACCCGATCGAACATCTCTGGAAAGACCTGAAAAATAGCTGAGCAGTGACACTCCCCGTACAACCTGACAGAGCAGATCTGCAGATAATGGGAGAAACTCCCCAAATACAGATGTGCCAAGCTTGTAGCGTCATACCAAAGAATACTCGAGGCTATAATCGCAGCCAAAGGCACGTCAACAAAGTACTGAGTCAAAAGTTTGGACACACCTACTCATTCAAGCGTTTCTCTTTATTTTTGTTATTTTCTACATTGTAGAATAATAGTGAATATATCAAAACTATGAAATAATGCATATGGAATCATGTAGTAACCACGGGGTTGAGATTGGGTGATTGTGGAGGCCAGGTCATCTGATGCAGCATTTCATTACTCTCTTTCTTGGTCAAATAGCCCATACCCAGCCTGGAAGTGTGTCGGGTCATTGTCCTGTTGAAAATCAAATGATAGTGGGACTAAGCGCAAACCAGATGGGATGGTGTTTCGCTGCAAAATGCTGTGATAGCCATGCTGGTTATAAATAAATCACTGACAGTGTCACCAGCAAAGCACCCCAACACCATCACACCTCCTCCTCCATGCTTCACGGTGGGAACCACACATGTGGAGGTCATCCGTTCACCTACTCTGCATCTCACAAAGACACGGCAGTTGTAACCAAAAATCTCAAATTTGGACAGATTTCCACCGGTCTAATGTCCATTGCTCGTGTTTCTTGGCCCAAGCAAGTCTCTTCTTCTTATTGGTGTTCATTAGTAGTGGTTTCTTTTCAGCAATTCGACCATTCAGTCTCCTCTGAACAGTTGATGTTGAGATGTGTCTGTTACTTGAACACTGAAGCATTTATTTGGGCTGCAATTTCTGAGGCTGGAAACTCTAATGAACTTATCCTCTGAAGCAGAGGTAACTCTGGGTCTTCCTTTCCTGTGGCGGTCCTCATGAGAGACAGTTTCATAGCGCGTGATGGATTTTGCGACTGCTCGAAGAAACTTTCAAAGTTCTTAAAAATGTCCACATTGACTGACCTTCATGTCTTAAAGTAATGTTGGACTGTCGTTTCTCTTTGCTTATTTGAGCTGTTCTTGCTATAATATGGACTTGGTATTTTACCAAATAGGGCTATCTGTATACCACCCCTGCCTTGAAACAACAACTGATTGGCTCAAATGCAATAAGGAAAGAAATTCAACAAATTAACAAGGCACGCCTGTTAGTTGAAATACATTCCAGGTGACTACCGCATGAAGCTGGTTGAGAGAATGCCAAGAGTCGACTCACACTTACACATTGGGCCTGATTGCTGTCTGTGTGTATTGCAGGGAGGAGGGCGGCCGGCGGAGGACCAAAGCTCTTCAGAGACAGCTGCTTGACATCCGCAAGGAAAAAACTCTGGAGCTGCAGGTACCATAACTGAGGAAAACAACGGAGACACACTCCTTCACGTGCCCAATATGATTTTCAATCTAGTAATGGGCAAGGTTAGAATTAGGCTACACATTCACTGACTCTTGGTGGTGCTCCAAGTTCTTTGAGGGTGTCAGACGTCAATGTCTTTGAAAATCGGGGTGCCTCCCTGTTTTTCATTCTCAGGTAAATAGTTAGAAAGTACTGACAACTTATGTAATACTTTGCGCAAACTGTCTTAATGTTGTCCCTTTAGCGACGCGAGGAGATGACTGCCCACCTGAAAGACCAACTACAGGAGATGAAGGCTAAGACTGGCCTGGAGAGGAAGTATGTGAAGAGCAGCGCGGAGCTGCTGGTGTACCAGGGACAGAAGATCAACACACACTCTGAGAAGCAGCTGGAGGATGAGATCAGGGTGTGTGTCTTTGTGGCCCTGTCTAGAATCATCCCCTAAAGCTGTGTTTACACAGGCAGCCCAAATCTGATCTTTCGCCCAATTAGTGGAAAACATCTGATCAAAAGATCAGAATTGGGCTGCCTGTGTAAACTGGACCATTTTTGTTGTTGGGTAGGCTGATTGAAATTCACACACACACACACAAATATATATTTTTATATAAAGACATAGCGGGCGGCCCATGGGCCTGTTAAGATTTGTTGTACAGAGTTTTGCGCAGTTTCTACTAATCTATAATGAGCCTGGCTGATCAGTGGGCAACGGCCATAAAGTTAATTAGCCTATGATATTACTTAGTGCACATATGTTTTGAAATGTCATGTCAGCACTGCTCCCAGTGTCTAATTAGGGTGTGTAGGGTCACGGTGTATGTGTGTGTGGGGGGTGAGTTGGCGGCGCACAGAGTGATGTGGGCTCGTGTGGATGAAATGCCAGGGCTGAATTGTTGTTCCAGTCCCCCCATGTAGATCTCATAGAATTGGGTAGGTATTGCTTTTTGCTAATACCTACACATTTCTTCTGGCTATCCCATCCTTTCAGATCTACACAAGTGGCTAGGGGCCTGGGGGGGTGTTTCTGGACAGAGCCTTTGGTGTGACTTGGCTACAGACTTTGTAGCAACTGTGAGGTTTGGCTGTACAGAGATGGTCACCACTACAGGTGCATCTGTGTAATCATTGTTCCTCTGTCCTCAGCTACAGCAGGAGAGGTTGGAGGAGGAGAGGAGAGTTCATATGGAGATGGAGACTTTCCTCAAGGAACATCAGACAGTACGTGTGCAGTGGTGGTTGGAAAATGACATGACTCGTGTATAGGAGCATAATTGAACTTTTGTGTGATATATAGAGTACCGGTCAAACGTTTTAAAACACCTACTCATTCCAGGGTTTCTCTTTATTTTTACTAATGATCTACATTGTAGAATAATAGTGAACACATCAAAACAATGAAATAACACATATGGAATCATGTCGTAACCAAAAAAAGTGTTAAACATTTTTTTTATATTTGAGATTCTTCAAAGTAGCCACCCTTTGCCTTGATGACAGCTTTGCACACTCTTTGCATTCTCTCAACTAGCTTCACCTGCAATGCTTTTCCAACAGTCTTGAGGAAGTTCCCACATATGCTGAGCACTTGTTGGCTGCTTTTCCTTCACTCTGCGGTCCGACTCATACCAAACCATCTCAATTGGTTTGAGGATGGGTGATTGTGGAGGCCAGGTCATTTGATGCAGCACTTCATCACTCTCCTTCTTGGTCAAATAACCCTTACACAGCCTGGAGGTGTGTTGGGTCATTGTCCTGTTGAAAAACTGATAGTCCCACTTAGCCCAAGTGCTGTGGTAACCATGCTGGTTAAGTGTGTCTTGAAAAGCACCCCCACACCATAACATGTCCTCCTCCATGCTTTACGGTGGGAAATACACATGCAGAGATCATCTGTTCACCCACACCGCGTCTCACAAAGACACAGCGGATGGAAACAAAATCTCCAATTTGGACTCCAGATCAAAGGACACATTTCCACCGGTCTAATATCCATTGATCGTGTTTCTTGGTCCAAGCAAGTCTCTTCTTATTTGTGTGGTTTCAGCAATTTGACCATGAAGGCCTCAAATCTAAAATACATTGATTTGTTTAACACTTTTGTACAACGTAGAAAATAGTAAAAATAAAAAACTCAAATGAGTAGGTGTCCAAACTTTTGACTGGTACTGTATGTAAATTCAGTCTTAAAGTAATGGACTGTCGTTTATCTTTGCTTACTTGAGCTGTTCTCACAACACAACTGATTGGCTCAAACGCATAAAGAATGAAAGAAATTCCACAAATGAACTTTTGTTCACACATGTTAGTTGAAATGCATTCCATGAAGCTCGTTGAGAGAATGCCAAGAGAGTGCAAAGCAGTCATCAAGGCAAAGGGTGGCTATTTAAAGTATAAAATATAGATTTTTTTTAACACTACATGATTCCATATGTGTTATTTCATAGTTTATGTCTTCACTATTATTCTACAATGTAGATACTAGTAAAAATAAAGAAAAACCCTTGGATGAGTAGGTGTTGTAAAACTTTTGACCGGTAGTGTAATATAATAAATAATAAATAATATATGCCATTTAGCTGACGCTTTTATCCAAAGCGACTTACAGTCATGTGTGCATACATTCTACGTATGGGTGGTCCCGGGAATCGAACCCACTACCCTGGCGTTACAAGCGCCATGCTCTACCAACTGAGCCACAGAAGGACCAGAAGTGTGTATTGGGTGTAGTAGGATGTGTTGGTACGTTCTTTGAGCCGCCATCTAAAACATCTAATGCTGTTATTTTATTGCAATAGTAGAATCCCAAATCAATCCCTAGTCCCCATTCAGGGTTCGGCAAACTTTACGACAGCAATAGCAATTTTTTAAAATCACAAAACATTAGTTGGGGGAGCTGTACACGAAATTGATGAGCCCTTGTCTCTTGAGCAAGTGGCCATAGCTGGGATTTAGCACCACGGATAGCAGCAGATCAAATCACTGCAAAATCTGACTTTCAGAACCACAAAACAGGTTGTCTGTCATTGTGACGCTGCAACAATGTGTGTTTGTGTGCACCTCTCAGAGTCTGGGGGAGAAGCTGGAGGTATGGATGGAGCGCTATGAGAGAGACATGGAGGACAAGCAGCAGGAGCTTAACAGCCTGAGAAACAACAAAGCTAACAATCTCTCCCAGCTCCAGGAGCTGGCCAAGAAGGTGAGGACATAGCCTGGGTGGATTTCATTCGGCACCAGACAGGGAAAAACGGACTGAAACAGGGAGGGACCACCTGGACTTTTCTAAAAAGAAACAGTAGTTTTCATTTTCCGTTGCATAATGTTTTGCTTCAGTGTGCCCTAATGAATACAACCCATTTTTTTCTGTATACAGGTTAGCGCTAGGTAATGAATAGGATAGTAGGCCTGATATACACTGAGTATACCAAATATTAGGAACACCGTCCTATTGAGTTGCACATCCCACTTGCAAATAAACTGTTATTACAAGCCCTCAGATCATTAAAGAGGCAGTTGCTACATACGTTTTTTTGTTTTACCTTTAAATTAATTGTACGCTACATAGCCAAAAGTATGTGGACACCCCTTCAAAGTAGTGGATTTTATAAGTAAACAAAGATTGAAAACAACGGGCTGTGGTCTATGGGAACAAATGAGTCATAGTGGGCAGAGCAAGCAAGGAGGGGACAGAGCCAAACACGAGCTATTGAGATCCTATATTGGCGCATTCTAGCATGCATCTGCATATTGCGCCTGTGCAATAACTCAATTCACCCTTGCATTCCTAAACAACGCAATTTAAAAAAAAAAAAAATTGCAAAGTCTACAAAACATAGTCCACTCTGTTCATAACAGATTGTAGTTTTGGGAATAGAAGACTGTATTGAGATCAAATGTTTCATTGATGAGAAAATTTGCAGAATGTCGGCCAAAATCTACCTTCTCCCACTGCAGGCCAGTGGGCTTCCTCTCACTACCATATTTGGAAAATAAAGCCAAGCAGATGCTTCACATTTGTGTTATTGTTCTGTGACACAGCCATGCAATCTTCATAGACAAACATTGGCAGTAGAATGGCCCTTACTGAAGAGTTGAGTGACTTTCAACGTGGAACCGTCATAGGATGCCACCTTTCCAACAAGTTAGTTTGTCAAATTTCTGCGCTGCTAGAGCTGCCCCGGTCAAATGTAGGTGCTGTTATTGTGAAGTGGAAACATTTAGGAGCAACAACGGCTCAGCCGGGAAGTGGTAGGCCACACAAGCTCACAAAATGGGACCGCCAAGTGCTGGAGCGCATAAAAAATGCCTGTCCTCGGTTACAACACTCACTACCGAGTTCCAAACTGCCTATGGAAGCAACGTCAGCACAAGAACTGTTCGTCAGGAGCTCCATGTAATGAGTTTCCATACATAGCTTTTTAAAATGTATTACTAAAATAGACTGCTTTTAGAAAGTATACCTGTATGGAACAGAAATTTTACTCTGCATATTGACTCAGTCTTTGTACTTTCTTCTGTTCCAGTACAGAGACAGTGAGCAGGTGGTCATCGAGGACAGGATGGAGAAAGAGGCCCTACGCAGGAAGCTGGAGAAGGAACACATGGAGCGAGACGCAGCCACCAAGGTAATCATTAAACACTCTTTAATAAATCACCTCCACCTGCCCAGCAAGGAAACCAATCACATCCAGTGGCAGGGCAGTGTTTAATGCCATGCATCTTGATCACAACTGTACTCCCCTGTTCATTACACTAAATCATTTTGTTGTTCCCTGTGTCACTTGCAGATCCAGTCGTGGTGGAGGGGAACGTTAGTGCGACGCGGCCTGGGCCCCTATAAGAAAGGCAAGAAGCCCAAGGAGGGCAAGAAGGGAAAGAAGAAAAAGTGAGGTGTCCCTTCAAGAGCTCCAAAAAGTCTCAATACAGACATGTTACTTTTCATCAATGTTCAATCCCTGATTACAGACAATCTAAGTCGACACTTGGCCTGTAGGCAAATATATATTCAATGAGAAAGGCTTTCCCCCTTTAACAGAGTAAAGTTGGCGTGGTCATTTTGAATACTACTACCACCATTGCAAGGTTCTTACTTATATGCAGTCTAACACAAGGGCAAGAATGGTAATAAACAAGCGTACTCATGAGACTGATATGGGTCACTTTTATTAATGCCAAATATTAATTCCAGAAAATAATAATTCAATTTTGTACATGTTTTCAGGGACAATTTCTCAGCAAACGGTGTAAAAATGTAAAGTTAAAAAGACCCATGTTGCGGTCATGAAAGAAGGTCCTCTCTTTATGCGGTACCTACTTGTAAACACATGGAATGTATCTATTTTACTGTACATATGTCAAGGGGTCCAGACCCAGCAGTAGGGGCACATGATTCCTGCTAGAGAAAGCCCAAGTCAGTAAGGGTGAAAATATCAAAACAAAACATTTATAATATATTTAAAATCACCTTTATCTTCCCTTTTGAGAACTCTGACTAAAACGAAGTTAAAATGGTAAAAACATACCTCTGATATATTTTTTCACTTCAGAATCTACGTAGGCAGATTCCCAGTTTACATCGCCTTTACTGTAGGGATGTGCATCTAAGGCAGCCTACATAGCTTTTACTGTAGGGATGTGCATCTAAGTAGACAGCCTACGTAGCTTTTACTGTAGGGATGTGCATCTCTGTAGGCAGCCTACATAGCTTTTGAAGGGAAAAATATATATCAGAGGTATGTTTTTACCATTTTAACTTTCTTTTAGATAGAGTTCTGAAAAGGGAGGCTGGGAATCTGCCTACAAGATCCCATCAATCAGTGGTCCTCAGGTCAGTCTTCACCAGAGTATTATTGCCAGCTCTGTGGCTAGCACTCCCTCATCCCCCTCCCTGAGAACGAGAGGTTGTGTCTGCCTCAGAACTAAGAGTCAGTCCGTTAACCTGACTTTCTGTGGGTAACACTGCTCTAAGTAGAGCTGGGCCATGTTCATTAGGGCAAGGCAACTGAACTGCAATGTTTCTTATTGGACAATTGTTGTTTTCTTCTGTTCGGTGCCTAATGAACACGGCCTTCTCAATGGGGTTTCACTAAGGACAGCGCTAGTGAAATAAATACTGTTCCGGTCTGGCAGATTACTGTAACCGCTGCCAGATCAAATTAGCAATATGCACACCTGTGTGTAGCAAGAGCCACATTGTGTCTATAAGGTGTGTTTGAACAATTCACAAAAAACAACTTGATCATGAGAATTGGAAAGGTGTCTTGAACACTATCAATAGTTCAATCTGTAGATCCATTTGAATGTCATACAAGCTTAGCAACATTAAAAGATGAGTTCTGTGCATGAGGGAGACACTATGTCATATTCACTACTACTTGTCTACGGTCTCAACTCTCCATGTTGAACTCAACTGTGAAAGTGATGAGGTGGTTCGTAGAGAATAAAAAAGGTAGTGTATGTTTAGCCCCAGAACCTGGCCAGCCCCAACAGCTCGTCAGTAGTGGACTACAATAAGAAATAACCGTTACTGCAAGATAAAAGCACAGATACTAATGCAAAGTTGCAGGCCTTGATGTCATGCTGTCAGTCAACCTGCCCATACACACGCCTTTGATTAGAGACTTGACTGAGCTGTGCTCAAGGAAGAAATTGCCTGGAAACACTGGTCGAGGATCAGCTTGAACTAATCCCACTCGTAACACTAACCCTTTAAGAGGCCTGTTTTCTATCTTATAGTACTTAATATTTTACTTCCCTGGCCCAGCACTTAGGGACATCGTCCAATCCATGTAGCTACACGAGAACACAACTCCTTGTGGAAAAACACATGAATTACAGCTTTATACATGGGTGATTCTACACAAGTGGTGCAAATTGCAATCCCACCCCGAAAAAAACTAATATATATATATTTTAAAAAGTTACGTCTCCAAACTTAGGACATCTATATACATCACGATATGTTCTAATTCAATCCAAGCCAATACCAAATATATTGTTAACTTAATATAGTAAAAAGTAATTGTTTACACACTTATTTCTACTGAGAGGTGTTTTATTATTATATTGAAAGATACTGATCTAATTAGCAGTTGATTTTTAAACATCTTTCTAAAAAAATAAAAAATAAATCCTTCCCACATTGAGGTCACTAACTATACATACACAATAAAAGACTGTGCCTTAAGAAACTCCTACAAATATCACCAGGTGATGGGATTGCACCCCTCTCCAGCATGACCACATGGTGAGTAGTCTATCTGGAAACATTTCAGATCAAATTTTTGAGTTGGTAAATCTTCATCTATTCTTAAATAGTGTCAGTACCGAACATCTCCTATATCAAGAAATGTGTAAAGTTCTCTTTTGGGATGTACATACAGTGCATTCAGAAAGTATTCAGACCCCTTGACTTTTTCCACATTATGTTACGTTACAGCTTATTCTAAAATGGATTCAATTGTTTTTTTCCCTCATCCCAATACCCTATAATGACGAAGCAAATATATTTATATTGTTAAGTTTTTTGCACATGTATAAAAAAAAAAAAAACGGAAATATCACATTTACATAAGTATTCAGGCCCTCTATTTCGTACTTTGTTGAAGCACGATTACAACCTTGACTCTACAAGCTTGGCACACATGTATTTGGGGAGTTTCTCCCATTCTTCTCTGCAGATCCTCTCAAGCTCTGTCAGGTTGGATGGGGAGCGCCGCTGCACAGCTATTTTCAAGTCTCTCCAGAGATTCCGGGCTCTGGCTGGGCCCCTCGAGGACATTCAGAGACGTGTCCTGAAGCCAGTCCTGCGTTATCTTGGCTGTGTGCTTAGGGTCATTGTCTTGTTGGAAGGTGAACCTTGGCCCCAGTCTGAGGTCCTGAGCACTCTGGAGCAGGTTTTCATCAAGGATCTCTGTACTTTGCTCTGTTCATCTTTCCCTCGATCCTGACTGGTCTACCAGTCCCTGCCACTGAAAAACAGACCCACAGCATGATGCTGCCACCACCATGCTTCACCGTAGGGATGGTGCCAGGTTTCCTCCAGACGTGACGCTTGGTATTCAGACTAAAGAGTTCAATCATGGTTTCATCAGAGCAGAGAATCTTGTTTCTCATGGTCTGAGAATCCTTTGGGTGCATTTCGGGAAACTCAAAGTGGGCTGTCATGTGCCTTTTACTGAGGAATGGCTTACGTCTGGCCACTCTACCATAAAGGCCTGATCAGTGGAGAGCTGCAGAGATGGTTGTCCTTCTGGAAAGTTCTCCCATCTCCACAGAGGAACTCAGGAGCCCTGTCAGAATGACCATCGGGTTCTTGGTCACCTCCCTTAAGAATAATGGAGGCCACTATGTTTTTGGGGACCTTCAATGCTGCAGACATTTTTGGTACTCTTCCCCAGATCTGTGAGTCAACACAATCCTGTCTCGGAGCTCTACGGACAATTTCTTCGACCTCATGGTTTGGTTTTTGCTTTAACATGCACTGTCAACTGTGGGACCTTATATAGACAGGTGTGTGCCTTTCCAAATCATGTCCAATCAAGTTGTAGAAACATCTCAAGGATGATCAATGGAAACAGGATGCACCTGAGCTCAATTTCGAGTCTCATAGCAAAAGATCTGAAAAGTTATGTAAATAAGATATGTAATTTTAAAAAACTGCTTCCTCTTGGTTAATATGGGGTATTGTGTGTAGATTGATGAGGTGAAATTTTTTTTGTACGTTTTAGAATAAGGCTGTGGAAATTAAAGATAGCTAGCAATATGTTAGCCGGTGGAGGCTGCTGAGGGGAGGACGGCTCATAATAATGGCTGGAACGGAGCAAATGGAATGGCAACAAATCATGTGTTTCATACCATTCCATGTATTCCGCTCCAGCCATGACAACAAGCCTGTCCTCCCAAATTAAGGCGCCACCAACCTCATTGGATGTTCAAAATAAGTCAAACTGAAAAAGTCACAACCGAAACAATTGACACCATGGAGAGATAGAGGTTTCATCTTTGACTCTATGCCATTATGGCGTCTGTGACAGCACCGGCAGTGCCATTGAGGCCATCTTAATTTAAAGTTGCATGCGCCATGATCTACCAACTGAGCTACAGAGGACCACCATGTGCCCACTCAAAATTGTGCATTATACAACATTTAGGAGTAAATTGAAAGCCTGACTGAGTCCCCCTCAAGACCACATTCGGTCTTTAACGTATCATGGTCTCAACTCACTGGGTCTGGATCTTGGGACCAAAGTCCTGGTATAAATCTTGGCCTTGGCTTCTGGATATTACCTTACTCGTGGGTTTACAAACAATAAGCAACCCAATTTGAGGAAGCCCTCTGATCATTGGCTGATCACTTCCAAACCCATAGGAATCCCCACACAGTTGACTACATTTAAATAGTGGAAGCCCTCTATATGGCAATGTCTATACTGAAACGAGTTATATCTTTCGGAGTCCTCCATTTATGTCTATGATTGACACCCGTGCCACCGAAACGCCTGTTATTTTGTCAATTTTGTTTGCAAATTATTTCTCCAATGAATCTATAATAGAAGGTTAATCAAAATGATCACTATTGTGCATGGTTCTTCCTTTATTGCAACTTTTTCACTATGTTTCGGAATAACACTTTTTTTTCGGGGGGGGTGTAAGGTAAATTCAGATAAATATTTAAAATATGCAATACAAACAAAGTGTGTGAGTAGTATATGTCTACCTGAAATATGTTGGAAGACGTGTGCTGAAAGTTGGGGGAAAATAGGATACAAATGTGATTTATTTTTTTGTCCCAGTTTACACCACTTCTGTATAATGACCCCGAGGGTACAAAACATTAAGAAAACCTGCTTTTTCCATGACCAACTGACCAGGTGAAAGCTGATCCTTTATTAAATCCACTTCAATCAGTGTAGATGAAGGCGAGGAGACAGCTTAAAGAAGGAGTTTTAAGACAATTGAGACATGGATTGTGTATGTGTGCCATTCAGAGGGTGAATGGGCAAGAAGATATTTAAGTGCCTTTGAACGGGGTATGGTAGTAGGTGCCAGGCTCACCGGTTTATGTCAAGAACTGCAACTATGCTGGGTTTTTTACACTACAGTTTCCAGTGTGTATCAATAATGGTTTTACCACCCAAAGGACATCCGGCCAACTTGACAACTGTGGGAAGCATTGGAGGCAACATGGGCCAGCATCCCTGTAGAATGCTTTCAGCACCTTGTCGAGTCCAGGCCCTGGCGAATTGAGACTGTTCTAAGGGCAAAAAGGGGTGCAACTGAATATTAGGAAGGTGTTCGTAATGTTTTGTACACATTTTGAGAAAGTATAAAGCGTAGAGATTACCGGAGCGCCCTCTCCCTCTCTAATCCAGCATTGGTTTTGATTCAGCCAGCTCGTGATTTGACCACATAACAAAAAAAAAAAGACACGTTCATTTAATAACAGCCATTTTAAGTGTTGGCAGCATCAATGTTCCCATGACGACAGACCACCACCGTTATTGTTGCTCTTTGTAGCACATGACCTTAAAGGTTACTTAGGCAACCGACAACTTGCTAGTCTCCTAACCCTTCCCCATACACCCACCCAACCCCTCTGACATGCAAGGATCTAACATGTGAAAGTAAAAGGAATATGAAAAATAAGATGAAATAATAATAATAATAATAATAGAAAATAAAACAACCCCTACTGAACATAGATAAGAGGATGGAGAGAGAATGACTAGTAATAGAAAATAAAAAACCCTCTTACTCGCCGTCCAACTGACCGTTTGTCTGGGACAATCTCGGTTGTTCATCTGTTCGTCCGTCAGTCTTTCGAGGCTGCAAGTCGTAAGCAGTCTGTGTGAGGACACAGTGGAAGAGACAGTCATCCCTTTCTTTGACATACTCGTGCTCCCTCATCTCTCTTCATTGGGGAAGACCTGTCTGGGAAGGCTGGGGTGACCCTGTATGGTTGAGGGGGCGGGGGGGGTCGAGAGGGAAAGCCATATAATGTACATTCGGAGAGCGAGAGGGTGGGTCCTGTGTCTGTCCATCCATGAGTGAGTGTGGAACTCTGCTGCCCTACATGGCCAGAGGGTTAGTGGTGGTGGCAGGGGAGGTTGTGTATTTGGGCAGGGCCAGCTCCAGGAGTGCACGCACCGTCCCAGCCACCAGGGGGAGCCCTCTCTCCTCTAGGATGTGGAGGGGCAGGCACAGCTGGGTCTAAGGCCAGATGAAGAGCACACGCACACAGACGACAAAGGGAGGAGGGAAAACGGGAGAACAAAAAAGGGTATGTCAATGGATGGGCAAATAATAACAAAAACTACCAAAAGATAACAGAAATCAACACAAATGGAAAGAAACTCAACATAAGATGGAAAAGGAGGTGAACGGGATCCAAACGGCATGACCTTGAGGAGAGCAGGGAAGCGGAGCAGGGAGCAGGTGTGCAAACACAGGCACAGGGTTACAGTAAGTAGGGACTTGTGCACTGAGACACCCACTGAACAACATATCCCACAGGAGAGAGAGAACAAGCTGAAGACAAGCAGAAGTAGTGAGGAGAGAAGACAGGCGGCAAAGAGGAAGGAAGTCACACCAAATATTTGGTTCATTTTATTGTGAAAGGAGGAGCTCTGGGAAAGAGTTGAAAGGTCAACAACAGAAGACACAGGAGAGATAGGCACGTTGTTACACACACTGGAAGCAAACAGACCACTGACAGAGAACATTCACACCGCTCTTCAGAGCCAGAGGAGACATTACTCCTTGTCATTCAGCATAGACCAACTACACACACAGCCTGTGTCCCCCGAATGTCACCCTATTCCCTATTGAGTGCACTACTTTTAACCAGGGGACACATAGGAATCTGATTAAAAGTAGTGCACTATATAAAGAATAGGGTCCCATTTGGAACAAACTAGATTCACTCGCTCTGTGTCTCACAAAATATGTGCTTCGTCTTTGTATAGAACGGTATAAGAACACTCATTGCTAAATACAGTGCCTTCAGAAAGTATTCACACCCCTAGACTTTTTCCACATTTTGTTGTGTTACCGCCAGAATGTTAAATGGATAACATTTTTCCCCCCACTGGAACACACACAATACCCCATAATGTTACAGTGGAATTATGTTCTTAATTAAAAATGAAACGCTGAAATCAATAAGCAAGTATTCAACCCCGTTGTTATGGCACCTAAATAAGTTCAGGGGGAAAAAATGAACTGAACAAGTCACAGAGACTCAATCTATGTGCAATCATAGTGTTTAACATGATTTTTGAATCACTACCTCATCTCTGTAGACCCACACATACAATCATCAGTCTCTATGTAGAGCAGTGATTTCAAACCGATTCGACCACAAAAACCAGGGAGATTTTCCAATGCCTCACAAAGGACACCTTTTGGTAGATGGGTAAAAAAAAAAAAAAAAACACAAAAACCCCTGCAGACATTGGATATCCCTTTGAGTATGGTAAAGGTAAACTTAGGACTGTGTATTCAATAAACCCAGTCACTACAAAGATACAGGCTTTCTTCATAAAAACTGAAACATCACATTTACATAAGTATTCAGACCCTTTACTCGGTACTTTGTTGAAACACCTTTTGCTAAAAGCTTGGCACATCTGTATTTGGGGAGTTTCTCCCCATTCCTCTCTGCATATCCTCTCAAGCTCTGTCAGGTTAGATGGGGAGCGTCTCTACACAGCTATTTTCAGGTCTCTCCAGAGATGTTCGATCGGGTTCAAGTCTATGCTCTGGCTGGGCCACTCAAGGACATTCAGAGACTTGTCCCTTCCCCAGATCTGTGCCTCGACACAATCCTGTCTCGGAGCTCTATGGACAATTCCTTCGACCTCATGACTTTGTTTTTGCTCTGATATGCACTGTCAACTGTGGGACCTTAATATAGACAGGCGTGTGACTTTCCAAATAATGTCCAATCAACTGAATGTACCACAGGTGGACTCCAATCAAGTTGTAGAAACATCTAAAAGATGATCCATGGAAACAGGATGCACCTAAACTCAGGTAATGAATACTTACGTAAATAAGGTCTTTTTTTTTTTTTTACAAACATTTCTAAAAACCGGTTTTCGCTTTGTCATTATAGGGTATTGTGTGTAGGTAGATTGATGAGAAAAAAATAAATGTCATAATTTTTAGAATAAGGCTGTACCGTAACACCTGGAAACAGCCAAGGGGTCTGAATATTTTCTGAATGCACTGTATTAGGGTTTTATTTTTCAGATTTTTGTTCTCCCACTTTGACAGTGTATTGTGTAGATCGTAGACAAAAAATTACAATTAAAGCCATTTTAATCCCACTTTGTGACAAAATGTGGAAAAAGTCAAGGGGTGTGAAAACTTTGGGAAGGCACTGTAGTCCTGCCATATCCTGGGGCTGATTGTTACCACAGCTTGTGCCTACATAGACTGGTCCCAGGTGTGTTTGTGCCATCTTACTAGTTCATTACCCCCACACATTCATCACACACCACAGAGACACAAAATGGGGGTAGAGTGACGTTGCCCCTAGACACTGATCTTGGGTCAGTTTAGCATTTGACCTAATAAAGGTTAAAGACAAAGTGAAACATTGTAGTAAGTTAAAAGGGATTTTGATAACCAAACGTGATAAAGAAGCAAGTTCAAACCCTTAAACCAGTAACAAACAAAAAAAATAGAAATGTTTGACTACTGACTACTGCGTGCCGCCATCTTCATAACGTGTCATCAATGACATCACTTGAATGTTTCGTCTGACAGGCATGCCAGATTACAATGCATAAAAATGTTTTCATTTTGACAAGAAACATTTTAAGAAAATAAGTACCTCTTAGAAGGCTATCCGGTTAGAAATTAGCCCGATAACATGGTTTGAACAATTGTACTTGGGAGTATGGCTAGACAGTACACTGTCATTCTCTCAGCACATATCCAAGCTGCAGGCTAAGGTAAAATCTAGAGTTGGACACATCCCTGCACTCTATACTCCTCTGTAAACGGGTCATCTCTGTATACCTGTCGCAAGACCCACTGGTTGATTCTTATTTATTAAACCTTCTCAGGCCTCACTCCCTCCTATCTGAGATGCCTACTGCAGCCCTCATCCTCCACGTACAACACCCATTCTGTTAAAGGTCCCCAAAGCACATATACATCCCTGGGTCGCTCATCTTTTCAGTTCGCTGCAGCTAGCGACTGGAACGAGCTGCAACAAACACTCAAACTGGACAGTTTTATCTCCATCTCTTCATTCAAAGACTCAATCATGGACACTCTTACTGACACTTGTGGTTGCTTCACATGATGCATTGTTGTCTACCGTGTTTGTGCAGGTACCATGGGGTGATATTGTCATGATGTGTTGCTACTATGTTGTGCTGTCATGTGTTTCTGCCATGTTGTGTGGTTGTCTCTTTCGTCGTGATGTGTGTTTTGTCCTACATTATTATTTTGAATCCCCTGTTCTCACAGGATGTCTTTTGCCTCTTGGCCACATCTTTCCAAGCTTGTGCTAGGTGCTCTAAAACCTATCATACGCTTTAAAAGCATTTTCACAACATCATGTTCAACAACGTTACCTAATGTCGACATGTAAAATGTAGGTTGATTTGAGCATTTCAGTTCCACTAAGGTTAAGATTGGGGAAGGGGAAGCTGATCCTAGATCTGTAACTAGGGGTAACATCACCCCGAAGCCACAAAATGAGCGTTAGGACAGAGGGGGGCTCGATCACAGACAGTCAAGGAGCAAAAGGTACCTGTAGGATACTTGATTGTGCGTCAGCAAGGACTCAAAGGCTTACAAATGACCCTCGGCTACCTGCTCTCTTCTGGATTAGGCAAAAACGTCCGACTGACTTTGCAGCTAAGGCTAAGCCATGTTCGAGTCAGGAGAGAAGGGAAGCGCTTGGCGTTGATTGGTCAGATTACTCGTGGTTGGTTCTTCTCAGGGGCAGTCGGGGAGGAGGAAGCACGGAGGTTACATATGACAAGCCCCCCGACTTTGATGTTATCTGTGCAATGGAAGTGACTTTCGGGTGGGAAGGTTCCATCTAAAAAACACACGCACACACGTCGGCAGGCAGACAAACTTAAGGCACAGGTTCAGTAGGTAGGTCCAGTAGCAGACAGCTCATTGACAACCCAGCAACCTCCAGGGTCTCGCTGTGCCAGTATATGACAGATTGGTAACAAGGGAGCATTGAAGGTCCACCTTGCCACTCCTTGATTGGAAGCAAGTAACCTTCCCCAACAAACAACTGGAACAACAAAAGATAATACCATATAGTAGGTTTTTGGCATATGGAGTTGTTCCCTTTTCAGTGGATGGCAAACCAGGCAGTGGCGAGCGCTCCTCTTTGTTATGGTAAAGTGGGACAGAGAGGTCCACTCTCATTCTTGTGTTTTTCCCTTGTCGAGTTCTGCTGCGTCTGAATGGATACCGCTGTGGTGATGGGAGTCGGCGCAATATGAAATGAGAAGCGTGTAGGAGTGCGAGTGGTGTTTGAGCCAGGATGTGTGTGTACGAGTGGTGTTTGAGCCAGGATGTGTGTGTACGAGTGGTGGAGAGCCAGCATGTGTGTGTACGAGTGGTGGAGAGCCAGCATGTGTGTGTACGAGTGGTGGAGAGCCAGCATGTGTGTGTACGAGTGGTGGAGAGCCAGCATGTGTGTGTACGAGTGGTGGAGAGCCAGCATGTGTGTGTACGAGTGGTGGAGAGCCAGCATGTGTGTGTACGAGTGGTGGAGAGCCAGCATGTGTGTGTACGAGTGGTGGAGAGCCAGCATGTGTGTGTACGAGTGGTGGAGAGCCAGCATGTGTGTGTACGAGTGGTGGAGAGCCAGCATGTGTGTGTACGAGTGGTGGAGAGCCAGCATGTGTGTGTACGAGTGGTGGAGAGCCAGCATGTGTGTGTACGAGTGGTGGAGAGCCAGCATGTGTGTGTACGAGTGGTGGAGAGCCAGCATGTGTGTGTACGAGTGGTGGAGAGCCAGCATGTGTGTGTACGAGTGTTGGAGAGCCAGCATGTGTGTGTACGAGTGGTGTGTGTACGAGTGGTGGAGAGCCAGCATGTGTGTGTGTACGAGTGGTGGAGAGCCAGCATGTGTGTGTACGAGTGGTGGAGAGCCAGCATGTGTGTGTACGAGTGGTGTGTGTACGAGTGGTGGAGAGCCAGCATGTGTGTGTACGAGTGGTGTGTGAGCGAGCATGTGTGTGTACTAGTGGTGGAGAGCCAGCATGTGTGTGTACGAGTGGTGTGTGATCCAGCATGTGTGTGTATGAGTGGTGGAGAGCGAGCATGTGTGTGTATGAGTGGTGGAGAGCGAGCATGTGTGTGTGCGAGTGGTGGAGAGCGAGTTGGTAAAGTGAGAAAGGGGTTGTGCGTCCAGAAAGACAGTTCAGAGGTGGGGCACCAGGTGGCAGTACAGGGCACACAGTACAGACATGATGGACAGATAGAAGAGGGCAAAGCCTGCCAGCTGGGCCGGGGGAGAAGGCATAAGGAGGGGGGGAGGAGCCATGGAGAGCAGGACCCCCAGCGTCCCGTAAACACAGCCTCCCCGGCCATCCAGAACCACCTCCACTGTGCACAGCCTCTCCTGTCCCATGGGACATGAAGTAGGGGAGAGAATCAGCAGGCAAAGGATACAATTAAATAGATAGGGGAGATGTGTGTTTGTACGGACAGATGGAAGATGAGTTTGAGGGGGAAGTGTTACGGTTAAAAAAAAAAGAAGAGCGGAGGAGCAGAAAGAGAAAGTTACTGTTAGGAACAGGCAAGCGGCTCTCCAAGTCAAGTTTACAAAAGCTCTGCAGGTTGCCAGTATGTCAGTTGAGTTAGCTGGAGTCAACTGATAAAAAGAGCAAGGACAGAACTAGGCTAAACTTTAGTGTTGATACAAAAAGCAGAGTAGTAGAGGGAGTCTGTCTTATCTACTCCGTACAAGAAATCTTATGACCGAAGAGAAAAACCTGCACTGAAAGTAGCCTTTAGGTATTTGACTAAATTGGTGAGGTCACCATCTGCTGCTAGCAAATTAAAATCTGAAGAACAGTCAGTCAGTACAGGTTCTCTTGTATCATATGCTTTACCCATAAACACACAGACGTTTTAGCATGAAGACTAGTGACTTGTATGCCAGTCCTTTATTCAACTAGTGTGAAGGTCTTACCTGTGGAACCCCGATCCTGCGACACGCCTCCAGAAAGTTCTCCACATTCCGCCGACACTTGGCCATCGTCAGTTTGGGCTTAATGGACAGACACAGAACGAGGACAATGGTAAGCACAACGACAGCGGCTTGTCTCAAATGGCGCCCTATTACATGTATAGTGCACTACTTTTGACCAGGGCCTACGGTCACAGTAGTGCACTATGTAGGGAATAGGGTGCCATTCGGGACAAAAGCCGTGTCTGATCATAACCCCAATGCAAATGTATGGCAAAGTAAAAAGGAGCATTGTTGTATTGACATGCTTCAAGTGTAGTGTTCCTAACTGACTTGTGTAGTGTAGTGTGTGTAGTGTTCCTAACTGAATTCATTCTGAAACTGACATCACTAACGCACGTATGGTATGCACAGCACAGCACACGCATAGTGCGCACACAAACTCACCACAGCAGGGGAGGGCACATGGATGCTGGGTACGGATCGCGGCCGCACATGATTAGCCAGATGGCAGAGGACGACCCCGTCGGTCAGTGCTGCTCCCAGGTCGCTGGGCAAGGACACTTTCAGACGCGACTCTATGTTCTACAAAATAGAGCAGGACACAATTACAGGGGGATCAGCACATGTAGGGACAGGAGCTTTTCCTGACCTTGTGATCCGACCAGGGCTCATAAAGCATCTCAGAGTAGGAGTACTGATCTAGGATCAGGTCCTGGGGTCCATCTAATTGTACTCATTATGATCTGAAAGGAAAGACTGATTCTAGTTCAGCACTTCTACTCTGAAATGCTTTATGAATACGGACCAAGGAACCCAGTGGAAACGCCAGGCTCTAATGGCTTGGTCAAAAGGGGGGAGAATCTGTTTGTCGGTTGTTGTTCACCTTCCGCAGTTGCTCCACCAGAGCAGCCTCCTCTCCCATGGGGCCTTGAGGCTGGGTAGGGGTCACCTCTTCAGGCTCTGGCCTGGGTGCAGCACCATCACCTGGTGGGGAAGGCAGAACCAGACAGGCTCAAACATTCACATACAAGATCAAAAGCTGGTGAAAGCAGAATGGGTGCTAATCATTTATCCTGAAGATGGTGAAGTCCAGTTCTCTACAGACACAATGGCATGATCAGACACATGGCAAACAATTCAGAAGACAAACTACAGTAGATAGACAGAACTCTGGGCGGAGCTCTACAGCAACAGACGGGGGGGAACTCTACAGCAACAGACGGGGGGGAACTCTACAGCAGACAGACGGGGGGAACTCTACAGCAACAGACGGGGGGAACTCTACAGCAACAGACGGGGGGAACTCTACAGCAGACAGACGGGGGGGAACTCTACAGCAACAGACGGGGGGGGAACTCTACAGCAACAGACGGGGGGCAACTCTACAGCAACAGACGGGGGGGCAACTCTACAGCAACAGACGGGGGGCAACTCTACAGCAACAGACGGGGGGCAACTCTACAGCAACAGACGGGGGGCAACTCTACAGCAACAGACGGGGGGCAACTCTACAGCAACAGACGGGGGGAACTCTACAGCAACAGACGGGGGGAACTCTACAGCAACAGACGGGGGGAACTCTACAGCAACAGACGGGGGGAACTCTACAGCAACAGACGGGGGGAACTCTACAGCAACAGACGGGGGGAACTCTACAGCAACAGACGGGGGGAACTCTACAGCAACAGACGGGGGGAACTCTACAGCAACAGACGGGGGGAACTCTACAGCAACAGACGGGGGGGAACTCTACAGCAACAGACGGGGGGAACTCTACAGCAACAGACGGGGGGGAACTCTACAGCAACAGACGGGGGGGGAACTCTACAGCAACAGACGGGGGGAACTCTACAGCCACAGACGGGGGGAACTCTACAGCCACAGACGGGGGGAACTCTACAGCCACAGACGGGGGAACTCTACAGCCACAGACGGGGGGAACTCTACAGCCACAGACGGGGGGGGAACTCTACAGCCACAGACGGGGGGAACTCTACAGCCACAGACGGGGGGGGAACTCTACAGCCACAGACGGGGGGAACTCTACAGCCACAGACGGGGGGAACTCTACAGCCACAGACGGGGGGGGAACTCTACAGCCACAGACGGGGGGAACTCTACAGCCACAGACGGGGGGAACTCTACAGCCACAGACGGGGGGAACTCTACAGCCACAGACGGGGGGGGAACTCTACAGCCACAGACGGGGGGAACTCTACAGCCACAGACGGGGGGAACTCTACAGCCACAGACGGGGGGGGAACTCTACAGCCACAGACGGGGGGAACTCTACAGCCACAGACGGGGGGGAACTCTACAGCCACAGACGGGGGGAACTCTACAGCCACAGACGGGGGGAACTCTACAGCCACAGACGGGGGGAACTCTACAGCCACAGACGGGGGGGGAACTCTACAGCCACAGACGGGGGGAACTCTACAGCCACAGACGGGGGGAACTCTACAGCCACAGACGGGGGGGGAACTCTACAGCCACAGACGGGGGGGGAACTCTACAGCCACAGACGGGGGGAACTCTACAGCCACAGACGGGGGGAGAACTCTACAGCCACAGACGGGGGGGAACTCTACAGCCACAGACGGGGGGAACTCTACAGCCACAGACGGGGGGGGAACTCTACAGCCACAGACGGGGGGAACTCTACAGCCACAGACGGGGGGAACTCTACAGCCACAGACGGGGGGGAACTCTACAGCCACAGACGGGGGGGGAACTCTACAGCCACAGACGGGGGGAACTCTACAGCCACAGACGGGGGGAACTCTACAGCCACAGACGGGGGGAACTCTACAGCCACAGACGGGGGGAACTCTACAGCCACAGACGGGGGGAACTCTACAGCCACAGACGGGGGGGGAACTCTACAGCCACAGACGGGGGGGAACTCTACAGCAACAGACGGGGGGAACTCTACAGCAACAGACGGGGGGAACTCTACAGCAACAGACGGGGGGAACTCTACAGCAACAGACGGGGGGGAACTCTACAGCAACAGACGGGGGGAACTCTACAGCAACAGACGGGGGGGGAACTCTACAGCAACAGACGGGGGGGAACTCTACAGCAACAGACGGGGGGAACTCTACAGCAACAGACGGGGGGAACTCTACAGCAACAGACGGGGGGAACTCTACAGCAACAGACGGGGGGGAACTCTACAGCAACAGACGGGGGGAACTCTACAGCAACAGACGGGGGGAACTCTACAGCAACAGACGGGGGGAACTCTACAGCAACAGACGGGGGGAACTCTACAGCAACAGACGGGGGGGAACTCTACAGCAACAGACGGGGGGAACTCTACAGCAACAGACGGGGGGAACTCTACAGCAACAGACGGGGGGAACTCTACAGCAACAGACGGGGGGGAACTCTACAGCAACAGACGGGGGGAACTCTACAGCAACAGACGGGGGGGGAACTCTACAGCAACAGACGGGGGGGGAACTCTACAGCAACAGACGGGGGGAACTCTACAGCAACAGACGGGGGGAACTCTACAGCAACAGACGGGGGGGAACTCTACAGCAACAGACGGGGGGAACTCTACAGCAACAGACGGGGGGAACTCTACAGCAACAGACGGGGGGGAACTCTACAGCAACAGACGGGGGGAACTCTACAGCAACAGACGGGGGGAACTCTACAGCAACAGACGGGGGGGGAACTCTACAGCAACAGACGGGGGGGAACTCTACAGCAACAGACGGGGGGAACTCTACAGCAACAGACGGGGGGAACTCTACAGCAACAGACGGGGGGAACTCTACAGCAACAGACGGGGGGAACTCTACAGCAACAGACGGGGGGAACTCTACAGCAACAGACGGGGGGGAACTCTACAGCAACAGACGGGGGGAACTCTACAGCAACAGACGGGGGGAACTCTACAGCAACAGACGGGGGGAACTCTACAGCAACAGACGGGGGGGAACTCTACAGCAACAGACGGGGGGAACTCTACAGCAACAGACGGGGGGAACTCTACAGCAACAGACGGGGGGGAACTCTACAGCAACAGACGGGGGGAACTCTACAGCAACAGACGGGGGGGAACTCTACAGCAACAGACGGGGGGAACTCTACAGCAACAGACGGGGGGAACTCTACAGCAACAGACGGGGGGAACTCTACAGCAACAGACGGGGGGGAACTCTACAGCAACAGACGGGGGGAACTCTACAGCAACAGACGGGGGGAACTCTACAGCAACAGACGGGGGGGAACTCTACAGCAACAGACGGGGGGAACTCTACAGCAACAGACGGGGGGAACTCTACAGCAACAGACGGGGGGGAACTCTACAGCAACAGACGGGGGGGAACTCTACAGCAACAGACGGGGGGGAACTCTACAGCAACAGACGGGGGGAACTCTACAGCAACAGACGGGGGGAACTCTACAGCAACAGACGGGGGGGGAACTCTACAGCAACAGACGGGGGGAACTCTACAGCAACAGACGGGGGGAACTCTACAGCAACAGACGGGGGGAACTCTACAGCAACAGACGGGGGGAACTCTACAGCAACAGACGGGGGGAACTCTACAGCAACAGACGGGGGGAACTCTACAGCAACAGACGGGGGGAACTCTACAGCAACAGACGGGGGGAACTCTACAGCAACAGACGGGGGGAACTCTACAGCAACAGACGGGGGGAACTCTACAGCAACAGACGGGGGGGAACTCTACAGCAACAGACGGGGGGAACTCTACAGCAACAGACGGGGGGGAACTCTACAGCAACAGACGGGGGGAACTCTACAGCAACAGACGGGGGGCACTCTACAGCAACAGACGGGGGGCAACTCTACAGCAACAGACGGGGGGCAACTCTACAGCAACAGACGGGGGGGCAACTCTACAGCAACAGACGGGGGCAACTCTACAGCAACAGACGGGGGGCAACTCTACAGCAACAGACGGGGGGGAACTCTACAGCAACAGACGGGGGCGAACTCTACAGCAACAGACGGGGGGCGAACTCTACAGCAACAGACGGGGGGCGAACTCTACAGCAACAGACGGGGGGCGAACTCTACAGCAACAGACGGGGGGGAACTCTACAGCAACAGACGGGGGGAACTCTACAGCAACAGACGGGGGGGGAACTCTACAGCAACAGACGGGGGGGAACTCTACAGCAACAGACGGGGGGGAACTCTACAGCAACAGACGGGGGGAACTCTACAGCAACAGACGGGGGGGAACTCTACAGCAACAGACGGGGGGGAACTCTACAGCAACAGACGGGGGGAACTCTACAGCAACAGACGGGGGGGAACTCTACAGCAACAGACGGGGGGAACTCTACAGCAACAGACGGGGGGAACTCTACAGCAACAGACGGGGGGAACTCTACAGCAACAGACGGGGGGAACTCTACAGCAACAGACGGGGGGAACTCTACAGCAACAGACGGGGGGAACTCTACAGCAACAGACGGGGGGAACTCTACAGCAACAGACGGGGGGGAACTCTACAGCAACAGACGGGGGGGAACTCTACAGCAACAGACAGGGGGGGAACTCTACAGCAGACAGACGGGGGGGAACTCTACAGCAACAGACGGGGGGGAACTCTACAGCAACAGACGGGGGGGAACTCTACAGCAACAGACGGGGGGGAACTCTACAGCAACAGACGGGGGGGAACTCTACAGCAACAGACGGGGGGGAACTCTACAGCAACAGACGGGGGGGAACTCTACAGCAACAGACGGGGGGGAACTCTACAGCAACAGACGGGGGGGAACTCTACAGCAACAGACGGGGGGAACTCTACAGCAACAGACGGGGGGGAACTCTACAGCAACAGACGGGGGGGAACTCTACAGCAACAGACGGGGGGAACTCTACAGCAACAGACGGGGGGAACTCTACAGCAACAGACGGGGGGAACTCTACAGCAACAGACGGGGGGAACTCTACAGCAACAGACGGGGGGAACTCTACAGCAACAGACGGGGGGAACTCTACAGCAACAGACGGGGAACTCTACAGCAACAGACGGGGGGAACTCTACAGCAACAGACGGGGGGAACTCTACAGCAACAGACGGGGGGGAACTCTACAGCAACAGACGGGGGGAACTCTACAGCAACAGACGGGGGGAACTCTACAGCAACAGACGGGGGGAACTCTACAGCAACAGACGGGGGGAACTCTACAGCAACAGACGGGGGGAACTCTACAGCAACAGACGGGGGGAACTCTACAGCAACAGACGGGGGAACTCTACAGCAACAGACGGGGGGAACTCTACAGCAACAGACGGGGGAACTCTACAGCAACAGACGGGGGGAACTCTACAGCAACAGACGGGGGGAACTCTACAGCAACAGACGGGGGGAACTCTACAGCAACAGACGGGGGGAACTCTACAGCAACAGACGGGGGAACTCTACAGCAACAGACGGGGGGAACTCTACAGCAACAGACGGGGGGGAACTCTACAGCAACAGACGGGGGGGGAACTCTACAGCAACAGACGGGGGAACTCTACAGCAACAGACGGGGGGAACTCTACAGCAACAGACGGGGGGAACTCTACAGCAACAGACGGGGGGAACTCTACAGCAACAGACGGGGGGAACTCTACAGCAACAGACGGGGGGAACTCTACAGCAACAGACGGGGGAACTCTACAGCAACAGACGGGGGGAACTCTACAGCAACAGACGGGGGGAACTCTACAGCAACAGACGGGGGGAACTCTACAGCAACAGACGGGGGGAACTCTACAGCAACAGACGGGGGGAACTCTACAGCAACAGACGGGGGGAACTCTACAGCAACAGACGGGGGGAACTCTACAGCAACAGACGGGGGGAACTCTACAGCAACAGACGGGGGGAACTCTACAGCAACAGACGGGGGGAACTCTACAGCAACAGACGGGGGGGAACTCTACAGCAACAGACGGGGGGAACTCTACAGCAACAGACGGGGGGAACTCTACAGCAACAGACGGGGGAACTCTACAGCAACAGACGGGGGGAACTCTACAGCAACAGACGGGGGGAACTCTACAGCAACAGACGGGGGGAACTCTACAGCAACAGACGGGGGGGAACTCTACAGCAACAGACGGGGGGGAACTCTACAGCAACAGACGGGGGGAACTCTACAGCAACAGACGGGGGGAACTCTACAGCAACAGACGGGGGGGAACTCTACAGCAACAGACGGGGGGGAACTCTACAGCAACAGACGGGGGGAACTCTACAGCAACAGACGGGGGGAACTCTACAGCAACAGACGGGGGGAACTCTACAGCAACAGACGGGGGGAACTCTACAGCAACAGACGGGGGGGAACTCTACAGCAACAGACGGGGGGAACTCTACAGCAACAGACGGGGGAACTCTACAGCAACAGACGGGGGGAACTCTACAGCAACAGACGGGGGAACTCTACAGCAACAGACGGGGGGAACTCTACAGCAACAGACAGCAACAGGGGGGAACTCTACAGCAACAGACGGGGGGAACTCTACAGCAACAGACGGGGGGAACTCTACAGCAACAGACGGGGGGAACTCTACAGCAACAGACGGGGGGAACTCTACAGCAACAGACGGGGGGAACTCTACAGCAACAGACGGGGGGAACTCTACAGCAACAGACGGGGGGAACTCTACAGCAACAGACGGGGGGAACTCTACAGCAACAGACGGGGGGAACTCTACAGCAACAGACGGGGGAACTCTACAGCAACAGACGGGGGGAACTCTACAGCAACAGACGGGGGGAACTCTACAGCAACAGACGGGGGGAACTCTACAGCAACAGACGGGGGGAACTCTACAGCAACAGACGGGGGGGAACTCTACAGCAACAGACGGGGGGAACTCTACAGCAACAGACGGGGGGAACTCTACAGCAACAGACGGGGGGAACTCTACAGCAACAGACGGGGGGAACTCTACAGCAACAGACGGGGGGAACTCTACAGCAACAGACGGGGGGAACTCTACAGCAACAGACGGGGGGAACTCTACAGCAACAGACGGGGGGAACTCTACAGCAACAGACGGGGGGAACTCTACAGCAACAGACGGGGGGAACTCTACAGCAACAGACGGGGGGGAACTCTACAGCAACAGACGGGGGGAACTCTACAGCAACAGACGGGGGGAACTCTACAGCAACAGACGGGGGGAACTCTACAGCAACAGACGGGGGGAACTCTACAGCAACAGACGGGGGGAACTCTACAGCAACAGACGGGGGGAACTCTACAGCAACAGACGGGGGGAACTCTACAGCAACAGACGGGGGGAACTCTACAGCAACAGACGGGGGGGAACTCTACAGCAACACAGACGGGGGGAACTCTACAGCAACAGACGGGGGGAACTCTACAGCAACAGACGGGGGGAACTCTACAGCAACAGACGGGGGGAACTCTACAGCAACAGACGGGGGGAACTCTACAGCAACAGACGGGGGGAACTCTACAGCAACAGACGGGGGAACTCTACAGCAACAGACGGGGGGAACTCTACAGCAACAGACGGGGGGAACTCTACAGCAACAGACGGGGGGGAACTCTACAGCAACAGACGGGGGGAACTCTACAGCAACAGACGGGGGGGAACTCTACAGCAACAGACGGGGGGAACTCTACAGCAACAGACGGGGGGAACTCTACAGCAACAGACGGGGGGAACTCTACAGCAACAGACGGGGGGAACTCTACAGCAACAGACGGGGGGAACTCTACAGCAACAGACGGGGGGAACTCTACAGCAACAGACGGGGGGAACTCTACAGCAACAGACGGGGGGAACTCTACAGCAACAGACGGGGGGAACTCTACAGCAACAGACGGGGGGAACTCTACAGCAACAGACGGGGGGAACTCTACAGCAACAGACGGGGGAACTCTACAGCAACAGACGGGGGGAACTCTACAGCAACAGACGGGGGGAACTCTACAGCAACAGACGGGGGAACTCTACAGCAACAGACGGGGGGAACTCTACAGCAACAGACGGGGGGAACTCTACAGCAACAGACGGGGGGAACTCTACAGCAACAGACGGGGGGAACTCTACAGCAACAGACGGGGGGAACTCTACAGCAACAGACGGGGGGGGAACTCTACAGCAACAGACGGGGGAACTCTACAGCAACAGACGGGGGGAACTCTACAGCAACAGACGGGGGGGAACTCTACAGCAACAGACGGGGGGGAACTCTACAGCAACAGACGGGGGGAACTCTACAGCAACAGACGGGGGAACTCTACAGCAACAGACGGGGGGAACTCTACAGCAACAGACGGGGGGAACTCTACAGCAACAGACGGGGGGAACTCTACAGCAACAGACGGGGGGGAACTCTACAGCAACAGACGGGGGGAACTCTACAGCAACAGACGGGGGGAACTCTACAGCAACAGACGGGGGGAACTCTACAGCAACAGACGGGGGGAACTCTACAGCAACAGACGGGGGAACTCTACAGCAACAGACGGGGGGAACTCTACAGCAACAGACGGGGGGAACTCTACAGCAACAGACGGGGGAACTCTACAGCAACAGACGGGGGGGAACTCTACAGCAACAGACGGGGGGAACTCTACAGCAACAGACGGGGGGGGAACTCTACAGCAACAGACGGGGGGGAACTCTACAGCAACAGACGGGGGGAACTCTACAGCAACAGACGGGGGGAACTCTACAGCAACAGACGGGGAACTCTACAGCAACAGACGGGGGGAACTCTACAGCAACAGACGGGGGGAACTCTACAGCAACAGACGGGGGAACTCTACAGCAACAGACGGGGGAACTCTACAGCAACAGACGGGGGGAACTCTACAGCAACAGACGGGGGGAACTCTACAGCAACAGACGGGGGGAACTCTACAGCAACAGACGGGGGGAACTCTACAGCAACAGACGGGGGGAACTCTACAGCAACAGACGGGGGGAACTCTACAGCAACAGACGGGGGGGGAACTCTACAGCAACAGACGGGGGAACTCTACAGCAACAGACGGGGGGAACTCTACAGCAACAGACGGGGGGAACTCTACAGCAACAGCGGGGGAACTCTACAGCAACAGACGGGGGGAACTCTACAGCAACAGACGGGGGGAACTCTACAGCAACAGACGGGGGGAACTCTACAGCAACAGACGGGGGGGAACTCTACAGCAACAGACGGGGGGGAACTCTACAGCAACAGACGGGGGGAACTCTACAGCAACAGACGGGGGGGGAACTCTACAGCAACAGACGGGGGGAACTCTACAGCAACAGACGGGGGGAACTCTACAGCAACAGACGGGGGGAACTCTACAGCAACAGACGGGGGGGGGAACTCTACAGCAACAGACGGGGGGGAACTCTACAGCAACAGACGGGGGGAACTCTACAGCAACAGACGGGGGGGAACTCTACAGCAACAGACGGGGGGGAACTCTACAGCAACAGACGGGGGGAACTCTACAGCAACAGACGGGGGGAACTCTACAGCAACAGACGGGGGGAACTCTACAGCAACAGACGGGGGGAACTCTACAGCAACAGACGGGGGGGAACTCTACAGCAACAGATGGAAGTCTGACAGCACTCAAACAGATGGGATCAGAAAACCAACAGAGCTGAACATCATACATAACAGTCAACTATCTACAGTGTCTCTCAGTGACTTTGCAGGATCCCATCCAGACATGTCTATCAGCCCAGACACAGTTACCAGAACAATGTCACATACGACACTCAATTGTGACATGTGCATTGCACGCTCAAGAGGAACCAACACTCTCTTCTGAAAGCTCGCAAGGCCATGCAGCCAAGATCCAGAGGTTGTGATCCGGTGACATACCTCTCCTCTGCTCTTCCTTCTGGCTGAGGCGAAACAAGAAGCTGTCTGGCCGCTGGGCGGGCCCCTGGCAGGAGGGCGGGGCAATAGGGCCGGGGTAAGAAGGTGATTGGAGGGCTGCAAGCAGAACAGGATGTGAGCAGGTGGGAGAGTGGCAGAGTGAATAGACCATTGAGTAAAATCCTTTCAGATCCACAGGAACGTCTAGGGGGTAGTGGTCAATTTGGAATACAGAAATTAGTAAGGAGAGGGAGGAGTGTGTTGGAAGCCGCTCAAGTTTACAGCCATTTCTAATCTGGTTTCCCTGGAAGCCAGTGAGACAAGCTGCACCGAGCAGTGTATGGCAGCCGTGATGTAACCATAGAGGGAAACGGAGGAATAGTGTGACTGGTGTCTTACCCGTGGGAGACAGGGAGGAGCAGCGATCCTCGCCCTGCTGAGTGGCCAGTCGAGTCCCAGCGGAGGGCAAACAGAGGGAGAGAGAGAGAGTTCATTTCATTTGAGTCAAGACAAAAAACAGTTCCCTCAACAATACTCCGGTCTCACACCTCTGACACCAGAGATGTAATGGGGGAGGGAAAAGGCCTGTAAACATCACTCGACTGTTTGGTGTTTACAGACCTATCTTTTAGAGCGACAACAAAGATGGGCAACTGTTACATAAGAGAGGGTGGACTGTGGGCATAGAGCCATGAAGCTCTCTGGCTGCAGGTAGGTAGAGTGGCCCTTAGAGTCAGCTTATAATAACTATCATATTCATGGATTGTAGAGGTCGACCGATTAATTAGGGCCAATTTCAAGTTTTCATAACAATCGGTTATACGGCATTTTGGACGCCGATTATGGCCGATTACATGAGGAGACTGGGTGGCAGGCTTACTACCTGTTATGTGAGTGCAGCAAGGAGCCTAGATAAGTTGCTAGCTAGCAATAAACTTACCTTATAAAAAAACAGCAATCAATCTTAAAATAATCACTAGCTATCGCTCTGGATAAGAGCGTCTGCTAAATGACTTAAATGTAATGTAATGTTATCTATACATGGTTGATGATATTACTAGCTTGTCCTGCGTTGCATATAATCAATGTGGTACCTGTTAATTTATCATTGAATCACAGCCTACTTCACCAAATGGGTGATGATTTAAGAGCATTCGCGAAAAAAGCACTGCCGTCGCACCAATGTACCTAACCATAAACATCAATGCCTTAATTAAAATCAACACACAAGTATATAGTTTTAAATCTACATATTTAGTTAATATTGCCTGCTAACATTAATTTATTTTAACTAGGGAAATTGTGTCACTTCTCTTGCGTTCTGTGCAAGCAGAGTCAGGGTATGTGCAGCAGTTTGGGTCGCCTGGCTCGTTGCAAACTGTGTGAAGACCATTTATTCCTAACAAAGACCATAATTAATTTGCCAGAATTTTACATAATTATGCAATGTAACAGCAATATTTAGACTTAGGGATGCCACCCTTTCAATAAAATACGGAACGGTTCCGTATTTCACTGAAAGAATAAAACGTTTTGTTTTTTAAATGATAGTTTCAGGATTTGACCATATTAATGACCAAAGGCTCGTATTTCTGTGTTTATTATATTTAGTGTATGATTTAATATTTGACAGCGAAGTCTGAGTGGTGATAGGCAGCAGCAGGCTCGTAAGCATTCATTCAAACAGCACATTCCTGCGTTTGCCGGCAGCATTGCGCTGTTTATGACTTCAAGCCTATCAACTCCCGAGATTAGGCTGGCAATACTAAAGTACCTATAAGAACATCCAATAGTCAAAGGTATATGAAATAAAAATGGTAGAGAGAGAAATAGTCCTATAATTCCTATAATAACTACAACCTAAAACTTCTTACCTGGGAATATTGAAGACTCATGTTTCAGAGGAACCACCAGCTTTCATATGTTCTCATGTTCTGAGCAAGGAACTAAAACGTTAGCTTTCTCACATGGCACATATTGCACTTTTACTTTCTTCTCAACACTTTGTTTTTGCATTATCTAAACCAAATTGAACATGTTTCATTATTTATTTGAGACTAAATTTATTTTATTTTTGTATTATATTAAATTTAAATAAAATTGTTAATTCAGTATTGTTGTAATTGTCATCATTACAAATATATATATAAAAATCGTCATCGTATTTTTTTGGTCCTCCAATATTCGGTATCGACGTTGAAAAATAATAAATCGGTCGATCTCTAATGGATTGGATTTATATACACCTAGTGTTTTGTTACTAGGTGCTCAAAGTGCTTTACATTGTACAGGGGAAACACCTCAGCTCACACCTGGGTGATGCCACGGCAGCCATTTTTCAAGGGAGAGCGCACCACACATGCGCGAGCCAAACCCTAACAAATCACCTAACTGGCCCTGGGCCAGTGTTTTGCAACATGCTCTAACACCCAAAGTATAAGGAAATAAAGAGAAAGAGACGGAGAAGGGGGGTTGAAAAGAAGACGTGCAAGTTCGCAGTACCTGCAGTAGACACGTGGGGACGATATCTATGGACATCCCAGACCCGGAAAGAGACTGGGGTGGGGGGCACAAAAATATAAAGGAGAGAGACAAGAAAGTAAAGCCAAAAGGTGGATTGAAGGATTTTTAAAAATAACAAAATGTAACTCAAGAAAAATAAGATAAAGAGACTATTAAATGCTGAGAAAGGTCAAGAGAACATTGAGTACTATTCTGCAAATTGAGTAAGCACAGTGGAAACAGCATGCTGCACAGATAAGGGCAACAAAACAACAACCGTGTGTGTGGGTGTTTGCGTTTGTGTGGTGGTACACTACATGACAAAAATGATGTGGACACCTGATACAACAGCCTCCACTCTTCTGGTTAGGCTTTCCACTAGATGTTGGAACATTGCTACGGGGACTTCAGCCACAAGAGCATGAGTGAAGTCGGGCACTGACGTTAGGTGTTTAGGTCGGGCTTGCAGTCGGCATTCCACTTCATCTCAAAGGTGTTCGATCGTGTTGAGGTCAGGGCTCTATGCAGGCCAGTCAAGTTCTTCCACACCGATCGACAAACCATTTCGGTATGGACCTCACTTTGTACATAGGGGCACTGTCATGCTGAAAAAGGAAAGGGCCTTCCCAAACTGTTGCCACAAAGTTGGAAGCACCAAATAGTCTAGAATGTCATTGTAAGCTGTAGCGTTAAGATTTCCCTTCACTGGAACTAAGGGGCCTAGTCTGAACCATGAAAAGCAGCCCCAGACCATTATTCCTCCTCCACCAAACTTTACAGTTGGCACTACGCATTGGGGCATTCCTCCTGGCATCCGCCAAACCCAGATACATCACTCCGGAGAATCCGTTTCCACTGCTCCAGAGTCCAATGGCAGCGAGCTTTACACCACTCTAGCCGACGCTTGACATTGCACATGCTGATCTTTTAAGGCTTGTGTGCGGCTGCTCGGCTATGGAAACCCATTTCATGAAGATCCCAACTAACAGTTATTGTGCTGACATTGCTTCCAGAGGCAGTTTAGAACTTGGTAGTGACTGTTGCAACTGAGAACAGACCATTTTTAAGGGCTATGCGCTTCAGCACTAGGCTGCCCCATTCTGTGAGGTCGTGTGGCCGAACACTTCGCGGCTAACAGCATTTACATTTGACTGGGGCAGCTCTAGCAGGGTAGAAATTTGTCAAATGGACTTATTGGAAAGTTGGCATCCTATGACGGTGCCATGTTGAAAGTCACTGAGCTCTTCAGTGAGCTATTCCACTGCCAACGTTTGTCTATGGAGATTACATGGCTGTTTGCTTGGTTTTATTCACCTGTCAGCAACAGGTGTGGCTGAAATAGCCGGATCCACTAATTTGAAGGGGTGTACACATACTTATATATATATATATATATATATATATATATAGAGTGCATTTGGAAGTATCCAGACCCCTTGACTTTTTCCACATTGGTACGCTTCAGCCTTGTTCTAAAATTGATTACATTTTTTAATTTTTTTATCATCAATTCACACACAATAACCCAAAATGGCAGAGCAAAAACAGGTTTTTAGAATTATTTGCAAAGGTATTAAAAATTAAAAACTGAAATATCACATTTACATAAGTATTCATACCCTTTACTCAGTACTTTGTTGGCAATTGGCAGCGATGACAGCCTCAAGTCTTCTTTGGCATGACGCTACAAGCTTGGCACACCTGTATTTGGGGAGTTTCTCCCATTCTTCTCTACAGATCCTCTGAAGCTCTGTCAGGTTGGACGGGGAGTGTCGCTGCACAGCTATTTTCAGGTCTCCCCAGAGATGTTCGATGGGGTTCAAGTCCAGGTTCTGGCTGGGCCCCTCAAGGACATTCAGAGGTTTGTCCCGAAGCCAGTCCTGCATTGTCTTGGCTGTGTGCTTAGGGTCGTTGGAAGGTGAACCTTCGCCCCCCAGTCTGAGGTCCTGAACGGTCTGGAGCAGGTTTTCATCAAGGATCTCTCAGGTTTCCCTTGATCCTGACTCCCAGTCCCTGCTGCTGAAAAACATCAACAGCATGATGCTGCCATGCTTCACCGTAGGGATGGTGCCAGGTGTCCTCCAGACGTGACGCTTGGTATTCAGGCCAGAGTGTTCAATCTTGGTTTCATCAGACCAGACAATATTGTTTCTCATAGTCAGAGTCCTTTAGGTGCTTTTTGGCAAACTCCAAGTGGGCTGTCATGTGCCTTTTACTGAGTGGCTGCCGTCTAGCCACTCCAACATAAAGGCCTGATTGGTGGAGTGCTGCAGAGATGGTTGTCCTACTGGAAGGTTCTCCCATCTCCACAGAGGAACTCTGGAGCTCTGTCAGAGTGACCATCGGGTAATCGATCATCTCCCTGACCAAGGCCCTTCTCCCACGATTGCTCAGTATGGCCGGGTGGCCAGCTCTAGGAAGAGTCTTGAATGATGGAGGCCGCTGTGTTCTTGGGGACCTTCAATGCGGCAGACATTTTTTGCTACCCTTCCCCAGATCTGTGCCTCAACACAATCCTGTCTCTGAGCTCTACAGACAATTCCTTCGACCTCATGGCTTGATTTTTGCTATGATGTGCACAGTGGAAACATCACGGATGATCAATGGAAACAGGATGCATATGAGCTCAATTTAGAGTTTCATAGCAAATGGTCTGACTACTTTTGTAAATATTTTGAATAAATATGTGCCTATGTCATTATGGGGTACTGTGTGTTGCTGGATGAAATAAAAAATTTAGAATAAGGCTGTAACATAACAAAATGTGGAAAAAGTTTAGGGGTCTGAATACTTTCCGAATGCACTGTAGTGTATGTTTGCAGACAGCGCATGTACACCATTTGACATTTTAGTCATTTAGCAGATGCTCTTATCCAGAGCAACTTACAGAAGCAATTAGGATTATATGCCTATGACTTGGTTTGTTTGTATGTATTGCGTGTATCATTAATCCAACAATGTGTGACTGTGTGTGTATATGTATGCTGTGTACACATAGTTGCTCCCTAAATGTGCATGTGAAACAAGTCAAATGTTTGTGCGTGTGTAGGACTGTAACCAAAAGTGTTTCACCTGCTTGTGAGTGCCAGGCCTCCTCTTTATAGTGTTGGTGTCAGTGTCTACCTCAAACACCATGCGAGGCTGGGACTCGCTCTAACAGTGACCCAGCCGGAGATGGAAGAGAGAGACAGAAAAGAAACACATACAGAAAGAGGGGAATCAGAAGGGAAATAAGTGGAGGGGTTAAGCCAGGACAGGTGTAGGGTGGTTACAATGTGCCAGGAAGACGAAGGGAACTATTTGCTGCGCCCCATGGGCTCTCCATACAACATTTGTGAACTATATAGGGAACAGGGTGCCATTTGGGATATGACCATTGTCTCTTGAACAGGTGAATGCAAGAAGGGGACAGGCAAGGAATCCAATAGCAGCAGGTCATCTAATAACTATACTAACAGCATTTTCACACTTTCGTGCCGACCCAAACCATACCGTGTGGATATTTACATTTCCTTAAGTGAGCCGTGGGACATGGTTAGCTCGCCATGTCCCGCCCAAACCAGGCATTAAATAAGATGTGTGTAACAAAGCAGGCTGATCCTTGGGTTAGACCATACTGTGCTCAGAGAAAAGTTAGCCAGAGGAGTACAGTTTGGGTCAGAGGAACATTTGTGTGAAAAATGTATAATAGCCAGAGTTGTGTTCATTAGGCACTTGACAGAAATCGAAAATGAGCGTTTCATCTTAGTCCCACTTGGCAGTTGTGCGTAATGAAAACGTCACAGTTAGATATTCTACACATGTCTTGAACTCTATTGGCAGGGATGAAACACCATTCTTCCATGACAAATTCCATCATTTGATGTTTTGTTGATGTTGGTGGAAAACGCTGTCTCAGGCACCGCTCCAGAATCTACCATATGTGTTCAATTGGGTTGAGATCTGGTTACTGACACACACACACACACACTTTAAACCCCATATGCGCATTTGAGACCCCTCTTTCAAAGTCACTGAGATCTCTTCTTCTAGACATGGTAGCCAAAATAATGATCAACTGGGCATTTTTATACATGACCCTAAGCATGATGGGATGTTAATTGCTTAATTAACTCAGGAACCAGAACTGTGTGGAAGCACCTGCTTTCAATATACTTTGAATCCCTAATTTACTCAAGTGCTACCTTTATTTTGTCAGTTACCTGTAAGTCTATAGATTGTGTGTAGCTATATAACCATTCAACCTATAAATCAGACGAGAGTGTCAATCCAACCCTGGAAGACTAGTTGGAGAAGGAGGGAGAGGACTGTGAAAGGTTATTGGGTGTTGACGGGTGGGTAGAGGACAGAAAGAGAGCAGGTAACACCCCATGTGCGAGCGACCGGGAATTGAGGGGGGGGTCGCCAATTATATTTTATTTAGAGTACAGATTATTGTATGGAATGCTATACCAATGTTTGAGAACGATAACTTGAAAAATAACATTTTATTGAGTAAATGTATTCATTGGTTTCCTTTCACTTTAATAAGAGATGTACATGCAATGAATCGAAGGTTATTTGTTAATGTAAAATCTAAATTGACCACTGTTTTAAAATCAGTGGAGCAGGAGTGAAGGGAAGAAGAGAATGGGTGCACAGCCCCGGGGCCTTACCATGAAGAGGGCCGAGTCGTCCGTGTGGGTAGAACGCCTGGAGGGGTACGTGTTCTGGCAGAGGAGTGGAAGAGAGGGAATGAGGACAGAACATACAGGGAAGACAGGAGGTGAGGATGGAGAGGAGGGGGAGATGGCTAGGATATATAGCCAAGGCTCCAGACTAACAATTTTCAGTTGGTGGCACCAGCCCAAAAATGTGCGCCGCGTCACACAATGGAATATATTTGAGTCAGCACCTTATAAAAGTCATTCACAATGCTTCATTAAAGAAGTGACAGTGCTAACAACTTTTCAGCCGAATCTCAGAGTTCTAAAACCGGACCAAAGCACTTGGGTTACGCAGAAACAGTGCCAGTAGTAGCTGGCTAACACCAGTCGGATGAGAGAAAGGAAGCTAAATATATTTAGCTATGGAAGGTTTTTCCAAATGGCTGAAGTCATCTGTGGAAACTGTTGGTCTTGACACTTGCATGTAATAAGCACAATTATAAACTGGGTGGTTCGAGTCCGGAATGCTGATTGGCTGACAGCGTGGTATATCAGACCGTATACCACAGGTATGACAAAACATTTATTTGCACTGTTCGAATTACGTTTGTAACCAGTTTATACTAGCAATAAGTCACCTGGGGGGGTTTGTGATATATGGCCAATATACCATGGCTACGGGCTGCGTCCAGGCACTCCACTTCACGTCATGCCTAAGAACAGCCCTTAGCCGTGGTATATTGGCCATATACCACACCTCCTTGTGCCTTATTGCTTAAGGGATCGGACCATTTTAAAACTTTGTTTTAGCCTAAAATGACAAAAAAATAATTAAAGATGAGTTTTCAAAAAAAAATGTGTTCCATCATCTTTAAAATGCAAGAAAAAGGCCATTCTATGACTTAGGACCCTAGGCACAATTTAGATTTTGAACACTAGATGGCAGCAGTGTATGTCCAAAGTTTTAGACTGATCCAATGAACCATTGCATTACTTTTCTAAACGTATTAAGTCTGCCCAAATGTGCCTAAATGGTTTATTGATACATTTTCAAGTTCATAATTGTGCACTCTCAAAAAAAATATCATGGCATTATTTCACACACACACACGGTTTGTGCTTAATTTCCATTATTAGTGGGCTCTTACAGATTGCATCATTGAGTGACAATGGACAGGGACTATGCGAGCATCTTGCTAATAGTGTGTCATTGTGACCACCCCACGCACGCCATCTTCATGCTTTTGTGACCCTTGATATTTGAGATTTAACCCAATTGTCTATGCGATTAAATGTAAGTCAAAAGAAAAGGGAGATAAAAATATTTTCTTCGTTTTTCGGGGGCGAAGGACACAGTCTACCGGTGTCCTAGCTAGCTACCGGTGTCACTCTCGCCTCCCGCCTACTGTGTACCCAAGTACTCCAAGCTACCTATCTAATTAGCTTTGATTCCGTCTGCCGAACACCTGCCCTCACCGTAGTAACATAACTGCGGGAAATCAATGCTCGACAGGCAGGGGGGGTGGAGAGTACACTGTCTACCAGTGTGCCAGCTAGCTAGCTATCCCACCTGCTGTGTACCGTAGACCTAGTTAAATAGCTAACTAGCACCTAGTGCTTTTTGCTAAGGCCTGCTGAACACCTTGTCCTCGCCGTTGTTAACGGAACTGTGGGAAAACGGTGTTCGACAAGCAGGGGCGAAGGACACTGTCAATCTAGGTTTCACCAGACCAGAGAATTGTGTTTCTAATGGTCAGAGTCCTTTGGATGCCTTTTTGGTACATTCCAAGTGGGCTGTCATGTGCCCTTTACTGAAGAGTGGCTTCCATCTGGCCACTACCACAAAGGCCTGATTGGTAGAGTGCGGCAGAGACGGCTGTCCTTCTGGAAGGTTCTCCCATCTCTACAGAGGACCTCGAGAACTCTGTCAGAGTGACCATCGGGTTCTTGGTCACCCTCCTGACCAAGGCCCTTCTCCCCCGATTGCTCAGTTTGGCCAGGCGGAAGAGTCTTGGTGGTTCCAAACTTCTTCCATTTAAGAATGATGGAGTCCACTGTGTTCTTGGGGACCTTCAAAGCTGCAGAAATGTTTTGGTACTCTTCCCCAGATCTGTGCCTTGACACAGTCCTGTCTCGGAGCTCTACAGACAATTCCATCGACCTCATGGCTTGTTTTTTTGCTCTGACATGCACTGTCAACTGTGGGACCTTATATAGACAGGTGTGTGCCTTTCCAAATCATGTCCAATCAACTGAATTTAACATTAGGTAGAAACACCTCAAGGGTGATCAATGCAAAGAGGATGCCCCCGAGTTCAATTTTGAGTCTCATAGCAAAAGGTCTGAATATTAACATAAATATTTACATTTTTAATAAATGTGCAAAAATGTCTAAAAACCTATTCTCACTTTGTCATTATGGGGTATTGTGTGTAGATTGATGAGGGGAAAAACATATTTAATCTATTTTAGAATAAGACTAACATAACAAAATGTGGTAATAGTCAAGGGGTCTGAATACTTTCCCAGTGCACTGTATATGCATATTAGAGCTTATGATTACGCGTCGGCCTATATATGAGCCCAAGCCTCTAACAAAAATGATTGTACCATTATACAAAATATAGCCTACCTGACATGAGTGAAATTAACTGTTTTTTTGTGACTTTCTCAAATCATTAATAGCCTATTGTCACATCATGCAGCCCATATATATTTGGACTTCTAAAGGCATTCTATGGTTTATATCATTCACAACTAAAGTTGCCAAATAACTATAAATCTAGTGTATGGGACCTGTTTCAAATGATCACTTTTACGCTCAACATAACCATAGCATCCTATGACGGTGCCACATTGAAAGTGACCGAGCTCTTCAGAAAGGCCATTCTACTGACAATATTTGTCTATGGAGATTGCATGGCTATGTGCGGCAAAAATAGCCAAATCCACTCATTTGAAGGGGTGTCCAATGGATTTATTGTGGTGGTGTATATTGAATTGATTTATTAGACTTTTTTTTAAATGTGGATGTTCCAAAGGTGCGCATCAGCGTCTGGTTTGGATACCTGGAAATGTTAAACGTGTTGATGTGAATTAACAGCAAATTACTGTGAGACAGGCAGCTTTTGCATGACAACCAGCTGATAGGATTTTATGACCGCCACCGCCCTAGATGCGGTGCAAATGACATTATTGTGGGAGCACCTCCTCTTAGAGTGTGAATTAGGCTGTTTGAGAAGGTTTGAATCCTAAGCAACCTGCATACACATTGTTTGAAGTATAATAGACCAACATAGCTACTGTGTGCATGGGTGTAGCGCATGTGAATTTACTTTCATTTTCCGCTTAAGACCAATGCCTACATCTAATCTCACTTACAACTTCATTTTTAATTATATTATAGGCCTAATTCAACTGGAGATTATTCACCACATGAGGAAGTGGAAACACATAAGCTTGGTCGCCAACTCTACATATAACACCTACTGCTTATAGCCATGTATTAATACAACAGTAAATGTCCCCCAGAAAACTCCCCCAATGAGTAGTGCACTTGTGATGCCGATGTGCAACTTCATGTGCTCGGTATTTCAAAGCCATATCAGATATTGTGATTTTAAAAGTGTGCTTTAAACGCAATAATAAAAAAATACACCCTACAGAAATCTGAAACCCTCCTCTCATTAATACGGACAACTAGATGTCTCCAAAGTTGTTTGTCCGCGCAATTGCATTTCGAAATGTTATACAATCACAAGGGGCCCACACGAGGGGGTAGAGCGAGTGTGAAGCTCGCTCATTACAGCAACCGGCAACAACAAAACAGGCAGGCACAGCAGCAGGGCAGACATTTTTATTATGAATCATGAGGATAATGCACTTTGCTATTTAAAAAGGTCATGGTTTTATCCACCCCAAAAATAGGACGTTTTGATTGAGGTGACCAGCTAGAATGTGCAGCTCGAACCAGTGCGACCAATAAAAAAATGAAACTGGCACAGCGAAGTTAAAGGGTCGCAAAATGTGACTGAATGGTGGTAGTCTGAAGCCCAGCATTTAGCACAGATGTTTTAGAGTAGGGACAAAAAGACAACACATTGCTGGGGTCGTAGATGTTTTGTCTTCACCCTGAAGAATCAGTGATGGTATAACTAGAGAGGGGAAGGAGGGTGAAGGAAGGCACGTGACCACAATAGGAGCAAAAGAGAGGGATGATGCGTGTGTGGGGTGAGATGGAGGGTTAATGGAGGACAATTGAAAGGGAGATGAGATAGAATGCATGGGAGGAATGGACATAGGGAGGAATGGACACTGGACATGACTCCTGAAGACTATGCGTGGTCATGTTTACGGAGAGCCCCTGTGAAATTGTATTAAATCCTAGTTATACCTTGAACCTTTCATGTCAACACACATTAACTCACCATGGAGAACCCGTCAGAGATGGAAAACAAAGCCGAAGAGGAAAGAGAGGGAGGGAGAGAGGAGAACAGTGTGTGGACTCACCTCGTTCTCTGTGGGACTCAGCTTGGTAGGGCTTTGAGATGCTTTGTGCTGTAGAAACCGAGAAGAGTCTCAGTAACACAGAACTCTCCAAAAGTCTAAATGTTTTTTTTAAAGCTCACAACTCAAGCTACTTGGATTTGAGATCGGAAAATGAAGCGCTAGAGAATGTCACTTTCATTTGAGGCCATTCATATTTATCTTTTACATTTTAAAACATGAAGACTGCTATAGATACATACACAGCATGTGTCAGCACTTTCTATGATCAAGTCCCCACTAACTCACTGCACACAGAGATAGATGAGCAAGACATAAATCAATAAGAAAACTGAATAGTAGTCAGAGGAACCTTGACGTAGGTCATGATGGCGTCCCGCTGCACTGAGCGTGACTTCTGCCTCTCCTCCTCGTACCGCAGGGCGGCCAACTGGGCCATCCTCCGCACGCGCTCCACGCCCCCACCCGGTGCCCCGCTCGGACCCGCACCAACCCCAGCCCCTGACCCTCTCTGAACACAGGGAGATGGAGGAAGAGGGAGGAAACAAAACAAAGAGAGGAGTGAAAGGAAGGAAGATAGCAGAGGGAAACAGAAAGACGGAGAGGAGGCGGCATGAGGATGAGAGGAGTTGAAAAGAGGCGGTGTCGACATTTAGACTCAATAAATCACGTTTTAAAACATGAAAGTAGTAATTGACGCAGTACTGAGTACTGGAAGCTGTACACAGCATTTGGACACACTTGGGTTACCTGATTATGAGAGGCAGAAGAGTCTGGATCATGGGCAGTCCTTGGGGGGAGACAGATGGGGGAAGGGGGTTAGATTTGTGATCTAACAACACAGATTATACATCTTTATTTAGACTGGAGATATTATGGTCTGTTGGGGACAGTAATTTCTTGAGTCCAAAAATATTTGTGAAAAACTGAACAGAGACACGACAACACAGACTGAGAATCTGCCAAAGAGCTGGACTCGTGTTTGTGTGAGTTATACATCAGTAAATGTCCCCCATAAAACTCCCCCAATGAGGAGTAGTGCACTTGTAATGGCCAATGTGCAATTTCATGTGCTCTGTATTTCAAAGCCATATTAGATATCGTGATTGTAAAACAGTGTGCTTCGAGCGCAATAATACAAATTAAACCTACAGAAATCTGAGACCCTCATCTCATTAATGGGCAATGTTCCCTCAAAACATTTTCGGCACTGACTGAGCAAATTTCAGGTCTGCTGAGCGCAAACTTGAACTTGTGAAAATTCTGTGCAACTTCCAGTGCGCATTTACTGTGAACACTGAAGGTGTACCCACTTTTAAGTCACAGTTTTAACACTGGTCATGCACAGCTCCGTTTTCCTATTTTGTTGCATTACAACCTGTAATTTAAATGGAATTTTACTTGGATTTCATGTAAATGGACATACACAAAATAGTCCAAATTGGTGAAGTGGAATGAAAAAAATCATTTGTTTCAAAAAATTATAAAAAATAAAAAACAGAAAAGTGGTGTGTACATATGTATTCACCCCCTTTCCTATGAAACCCCTAAATAAGATCTGGTGCAACTAATTACCTTCAGAAGTCACATAATTAGTTAAATAAAGTCCACCTGTGAGCAATCTAAGTGTCACGTGCATCTGTCACGTGATCTCAGTATATATACAGCCGTGGCCAAAAGTTGAGAATGACACAAATATTCATTTTCACAAAGTCTGCTGCCTCAGTTTGTATGATGGCAATTTGCATATACTCCAGAATGTTATGAAGAGTGATCAGATGAATTGCAATTAATTGCAAAGTCCCTCTGCCATGCAAATGAACTGAATCCTCAAAAACATTTCCATTTCAGCCCAGCTGACATCATGTCAGTGATTCTCTCGTTAACACAGGTGTGAGTGTTGATGAGGACAAGGCTGGAGATCACTCTGTCATGCTGATGGAGTTCGAATAACAGACTGGAAGCTTCAAAAGGAGGGTGGTGCTTGGAATCATTGTTCTTCCTCTGTCAATCATGATTACCTGCAAGGAAACACGTGCGGTCATCATTGCTTTGCACAAAAAGGGCTTTACAGACAAGGATATTGCTGCCAGTAAGATTGCACCTAAATCAAACATTTATCACCAAGAACTTCAAGGAGAGCAGTTAAATTGTTGTGAAGAAGGCTTCACGGCGCCCAAGAAAGTCCAGCAAGCGCCAGGACAGTCTCCTAAAGTTGATTCAGCTGCAGGATCGGGGCACCACCAGTACAGAGCTTGCTCAGGAATGGCAGCAGGCAGGTGTGAGTGCATCTGCACACACAGTGAGGCAAAGACTTTTGGAAGATGGCCTGGAGTCAAGAAGGACAGCAAAGAAGCCACTTCTCTGCAGGAAAAACATCAGGGACAGACTGATATTCCGCACAAGGTAGAGGGATAGGACTGCTGAGGACTGGGGTAAAGTCATTTTCTCTGATGAATCCCCTTTCCGACAAGTTGAGCGCTACCATCAGTCCTGTGTCATGCCAACAGTAAAGCATTCTGAGACCATTCATGTGTGGGGTTGCTTCTCAGCCAAGGAGTGGGCTCACTCACAACTTTGCCTAAGAACACAGCCATGAATAAAGAATGGTACCAACACATCCTCCGAGAGCAACTTCTCCCAACCATCCAGGAACAGTTTGGTGATGAACAATGCCTTTTCCAACATGATGGAGGATCTTGCCAAAAGGCAAAAGTGACAACCGAGTGGCTTGGGGAACAAAACATTGATATTTTGGGTCCATGGCCAGGAAACTCCCCAGACCTTAATCCCATTGAGACCTTGTGGTCAATCCTCAAGAGGCGGGTGGACAAACAAAAACCCACAAATTCTGACAAACTCCAAGCATTGATTATGCAAGAACGGCCTGCCATCAGTCATAACACTGCAAATATTGACTCTTTGCATCCCCACAGTGAAGCATGGTTGTGACAGCATCATGCTGTGGGTATGTTTTTACATCAGCAGGGACTGGGAAACTGGTCAGAATTTAAGGAATGATGGATGGAGCTAAATACAGGGAAATTCTTGAGGGAAACCGGTTTCAGCCTTCCACAGATGAGAGACTGGGATGGGAGGTTCACCTTCCAGCAGGACAATGACCCTAAGCATGCTGATAAAGCAACACTCGAGTGGTTTAAGGGGAAACATTTAAATGTCTTGGAATGGTCGAGTCAAAGCCCAGACCTCAATCCAAATGAGTATCTGTGGTATGACTTGAACGATTGCTGTATACAAGCGGAACCCATCCAACTTGAAGGACCTGGAGCAGTTTTGCCTTGAAAAATGGGCAAAGATCCCAGTGGCTAGATGTGCCAAGTTTATAGAGACATATCCCAAGAGACTTGCAGCTGAAATTGCTGCAAAAGGTGGCTCTACAAAGTATTGACTTTGGGGGTGTGAATAGGTACGCATGTGTTATTTCTTGTTTGTTTCACAATTTAAAAATATTTTGCATCTTCAAAGTGGTATGTTGTGTAAATCAAATGATACAACCCCCCAAAAATAAATTTTAATGACAGGTTATAAGCTAACAAAATGTCCTGCATGGTTTATTCTGTTTCGGTACGTTGCGTTGAAAGTGTAATATTGCGTTGATTCGATCACAACTACCACAGTAAAGGGAAACGTTGAAACGTCTACAGGGAAAACTGTAGAACAGTGGTCACCAACCTTTTGAGTCAAGATCACCGAGTCAAACTGCAAGCAGAAATCCACCGCTCAGATTTGTTTTTGCGTGACTTAAAAAGCGTAAGCTTACGCAACATTAACCAATTAAAAACAGTTCTGTAGCAATGAGGTTTGTACAGTAAACTAATGGCCCAATACATTATCACTGCATATTATCTTTGCTTGAATTGCCCTGGCAATGAATGCATTCCTGTTCGGGGTCAAAAAAAAAATATATATATATACACATTTCAAAATTTAAGGTAGGCGAAATGATCAAACCAGTGATAGATCCTTTGTTGTCATTTAAATAATAATTAGCTTTTTATTTTACTGTGCTGATGGTGCCTGCATCTGATGGTCAGTCTCAGTGGAGGGAGAGAGCAGCAGACTGAGGGGTCAGTCTCTCAACATCCCTCCACTCTCCCTTTCCTCCACTGACACAGACCAAAAAGGGACACCGTCTTCCAGCTGATGGCGAAACTCGACTCGCACCGCATTATTTCTGCCACGTGCACAAATTCATGCTATTCCTCCTATGAACAGAGAAAGTGAAATATTCCTCGATATTATAAAAGACCCAACGCAAGCCTATAGTTACACTTTCCTACTCCTTCATTACTGCTGCTGTGCTGGTTGTAGATCTGAGTGGAAATAGGAAGAACGTGCATTTTATGGCTTATAAAAGTGTTGAATACAAAGTGTTGACAGTGCTGAAAAAGAACTTAAACATTAACACACTCATAAAACAGCAGCTCTTTGCTAGTCATGGTTTTAAACGTTTTGAAATCTCACAGTATCAACTTTACTGTAGCTTTCGTTCATGCTTTACTGCAGACACGGTCATCTGAGCCATCCGATTGGCCAGCGGTAGGACTATAGTGCACTTGACTTGCTCTCCGGGCCCACCGGGAAGGCAGAGATTGTAATGTCAAACACATGAAATGGTTCAAAATGGCAACAGTTTGCCTACACGCGCGTAGGGCAGCTGAATCGGGTGCACCTACCGCCAACAGCCCGTGACAAAAAATAAATAGGCAAACTGACGAATAAAACAACAATAATCGTCCGATGGCATTGAGGAGTGCACCACATCAGTCACTGGCTTCATCAATAAGTGCATTAATGACATCGTCCCCACAGTCTTCCATATTGATCGTCTTCCATATTGGTATTACCAGAGAATTTAAAACCTTGTAATAACATAGTATATGGGATTGATTAAGAAATTTGGCTTAAAAAATGTGATTAATACCATGGTGTTTCTATTCCTCGGATGGGGCCACAGTGTCTCCTGACCCCTCCTGTCTCAGCCTCCAGTATTTATGCTGCAGTAGTTTATGTGTCGGGGGGCTAGGGTCAGTTTGTTATATCTGGAGTACTTCTCCTATATATTTATAACTTTTTTCACATACATTTTATTTTTATTTTCCATCAACTCATCTTCAAAACACTCTCCTGCAACCCGCCTCACCAATTTATATTTATAAAAAAGTATTATTTACCTCAAATCTTTAATCCTCCAAGAAGCTAGCCAGAAACTCCAAGAAGCTAGCCAGAAACTCCAAGAAGCTAGTTCAGAAGCTAGTTCAGAAGCTAGTTCAGAAGCTAGTTCAGAAGCTAGTTCAGAAGCTAGTTCAGAAGCTAGTTCAGAAGCTAGTTCAGAAGCTAGTTCAGAAGCTAGTTCAGAAGCTAGTTCGCTTCTTTACTGGCAAATCGTTAGTATTCAGCTAACCACGGTTTGTGGTCATCAGCTATCCTTTAGCTCGAAAATCTAGCGCCAGTTTTGTACGGCGCAGCGCGGCTCGGAACGGAACATACCGGACCAATTTTTCTCTCCATGTCCCTGGATTTCAACTGCTCTCTGGACATTCATACCCGGATCTCTCAGCTAGCTAGCTGCTATCCGTGTGACTATCGGCTTTCGTCGATTCCGGAGCAAACATCAATTATTCCGGAGCTAGACAGCTCCGTCAATCAATCCTGAGTTCCATCAATCACTCCTGGGCTGCAGTCACCTATCTGGACCCGTTTTACTGCCTACGCGGAGCCCCACCGGGCCTTCACAACTGGACTGCCGACGTTATCTACCCGAAGGAGATCCGGCTGGCTCCTCCGTCGCGACGTTACCTGAACGCCCATCTGCGGCCTGCTAACCGTTAGCTGTCTTACCGGCTGCTATCTGAATAGACAACCGGACAATTTATTTATTTTTATTATTATTATTATGTTTTCTTCTTGGGCCTCTATAACTATATCTATTGTTTTTATTTTTGTTGTTGTTATTGTAATTTGGATTAATCCCCTCTACCACACGGAACCCCAGTTATCTACTGACGGAACGCAAGAGGTGGCTAACAACAGACCCCCATCTTATGCTTGCTTGCTACCGATGGCCTGGCTAGCTGTCTAAATCGTCGTGACTCCCAACCAACCTCTCCACTCACTGGACCCTTTTGATCACTCGACTAAGCATGCCTCTCCTTAATGTCAATATGTCTTGTCCATTGAGGTTCTGGTTAGTGTTTATTGGCTTATTTCACTGTAGAGCCTCTAGTCCTGTTCACTATACCTTAACCAACCTATTAGTTCCACCACCCACACATGCAATGACATCTCCTGGTTTCAATGATGTTTCTAGAGACAATATCTCTCTCTTCATCACTCAATACCAAGGTTTACCTCCACTGTATTCACATCCTACCATACCTTTGTCTGTACATTACACCTTAATGCTATTTTATCGCCCCCAGACACCTCCTTTTACTCTCTGTTCCAGACGTTCTAGACGACCAATTCTTATTGCTTTTAGCCGCACCCTTATCCTACTCCTCCTATGTTCCTCTGGCGATGTAGAGGTGAATCCAGGCCCTGCAGTGCCTAGGTCCACTCCTATTTCCCAGGCGCTCTCTTTTGACGACTTCTGTAACCGTAATAGCCTTGGTTTCATGCATGTTAACATTAGAAGCCTCCCTAAGTTTGTTCTATTCACTGCTTTAGCACACTCTGCCAACCCAGATGTTCCAGCTGTGTCTGAATCCTGGCTTAGGAAGACCACCAAAAATTCCGAAATTTTAATTCCAAACTACAACATTTTCAGACAAGATAGAACTGCCAAAGGGGGCGGTGTTGCAATCTACTGCAAAGATAGCCTGCAGAGTTCTGTCCTACTATCCAGGTCTGTACCCAAACAATTTGAACTTCTACTTTTAAAAATCCACCTCTCTAAAAACAAGTCTCTCACCGTTGCCGCCTGCTATAGACCACCCTCTGCCCCCAGCTGTGCTCTGGACACCATATGTGAACTGATTGCCCCCCATCTATCTTCAGAGCTCGTGCTGCTAGCCGACCTAAACTGGAACATGCTTAACACCCCAGCCATCCTACAATCTAAACTTGATGCCCTCAATCTCACACAAATTATCAATGAACCTACCAGGTACCTCCCCAAAGCCTTAAACACGGGCACCCTCCGATATCATCCTAACCAACTTCCCCTCTAAATACACCTCTGCTGTCTTCAACCAAGATCTCAGCGATCACTGCCTCATTGCCTGCATCCGTAATGGGTCAGCGGTCAAACGACCTCCACTCATCACTGTAAACCGCTCCCTGAAACATTTCAGCGAGCAGGCCTTTCTAATCGACCTGGCCGGGGTATCCTGGAAGGATATTGATCTCATCCCGTCAGTAGAGGATGCCTGGATATTTTTTTAAATGCCTTCCTAACCATCGTAAATAAACATGCCCCATTCAAGAAATGTAGAACCAGGAACAGATATAGCCCTTGGTTCTCCCCAGACCTGACCGCCCTTAACCAACACAAAAACATCCTATGGCGTTCTGCATTAGCATCGAACAGCCCCTGTGATATGCAGCTGTTCAGGGAAGCTAGAAACCGTTATACACAGGCAGTTAGAAAAGCCAAGGCTAGCTTTTTCAAGCAGAAATTTGCTTCCTGCAACACTAACTCAAAGTTCTGTGGAGAATGGAGAATTGAACACCATGGAGAATAAGAACACCTCCCAGCTGCCCACTGCACTGAATATAGGAAACACTGTCACCACTGATAAATCCACCATAATTGAGAATTTCAATAAGCATTTTTTCTACGGCTGGCCATGCTTTCCACCTGGCTACTCCTACCCCGGTCAACAGCATTGCACCCCCAACAGCACTGCACCCCCAACAGCACTGCACCCCCAACAGCAACTCGCCCAAGCCTTCCCCATTTCTCCTTCTCCCAAATCCATTCAGCTGATGTTCTGAAAGAGCTGCAAAATCTGGACCCCTACAAATCAGCCGGGCTAGACAATCTGGACCCTTTCTAAAATTATCTGCCAAAATTGTTGCCACCCCTATTACTAGCCTATTCAACCTCTCTTTCGTGTCGTCTGAGATTCCCAAAGATTGGAAAGCAGCTGCGGTCATCCCCCTCTTCAAAGGGGGGGGGGACACTTGACCCAAACTGCTACAGACCTATATCTATCCTACCATGCCTTTCTAAGGTCTTCGAAAGCCAAGTCAACAAACAGATTACCGACCATTTCGAATCTCACCATACCTTCTCTGCTATGCAATCTGGTTTCAGAGCTGGTCATGGGTGCACCTCAGCCACGCTCAAGGTCCTAAACGATATCTTAACCGCCATCGATAAGAAACATTACTGTGCAGCCGTATTCATTGATCTGGCCAAGGCTTTCGACTCTGTCAATCACCACATCCTCATCAGCAGACTCGACAGCATTGGTTTCTCAAATTATTTCCTCGCCTGATTCACCAACTACTTCTCTGATAGAGTTCAGTGTGTCAAATCGGAGGGTCTGCTGTCCGGACCTCTGGCAGTCTCTATGGGGGTGCCACAGGTTTCAATTCTTGGACCGACTCTCTTCTCTGTGTACATCAATGAGGTCGCTCTTGCTGCTGGTGAGTCTCTGATCCACCTTTACGCAGACGACACCATTCTGTATACTTCCGGCCCTTCTTTGGACACTGTGTTAACAACCCTCCAGGCAAGCTTCAATGCCATACAACTCTCCTTCCGTGGCCTCCCAATTGCTCTTAAATACAAGTAAAACTAAATGCATGCTCTTCAACCGATCGCTACCTGCACCTACCCGCCTGTCCAACATCACTACTCTGGACGGCTCTGACTTAGAATATGTGGACAACTACAAATACTTAGATGTCTGGTTAGACTGTAAACTCTCCTTCCAGACCCATATCAAATAGCTCCAATCCAAAGTTAAATCCTGCTCCAGCAGGTATATCTCTAGTCACCCCCAAAACCAATTCTTTCTTTGGCCGCCTCTCCTTCCAGTTCTCTGCTGCCAATGACTGGAACGAACTACAAAAACCTCTGAAACTGGAAACACTTATCTCCCTCACTAGCTTTAAGCACCAACTGTCAGAGCAGCTCACAGATTACTGCACCTGTACATAGCCCACCTATAATTTAGCCCAAACAACTACCTCTTTCCCAACTGTATTTAATTAATTTATTTATTTTTCTCCTTTGCACCCCATTATTTTTATTTCTACCTTGCACATTCTTCCATTGCAAAACTACCATTCCAGTGTTTTACTTGCTATATTGTATTTACTTTGCCACCATGGCCTTTTTGCCTTTACCTCCCTTCTCACCTCATTTGCTCACATTGTATATAGACTTGTTTATACTGTATTATTTACTGTATGTTTGTTTTACTCCATGTGTAACTCTGTGTCGTATCTGTCGAACTGCTTTGCTTTATCTTGGCCAGGTCACAATTGTAAATGAGAACTTGTTCTCAACTTGCCTACCTGGTTAAATAAAAAAATAAAAAATAAATAAAACATTTATGAACATTTGAACATCTTGGCCATGTTCTGTTATAATCGCCACCCGGCACAGCCAGAAGAGGACTGGCCACCCCACATAGCCTGGTTCCTCTCTAGGTTTCTTCCTTGGTTTTGGCCTTTCTAGGGAGTTTTTCCTAGCCACCGTGCTTCTACACCTGCATTGCTTGCTGTTTGGGGTTTTAGGCTGAGTTTCTGTACAGCACTTTGAGATATCAGCTGATGTACGAAGGGCTATATAAATACATTTGATTTGATATTCCGAGAAAAACGAAACCCTCAGGATGGAATGGAAAATATGACACTGTACAACGTGACGGCCGGGAGTAGGATTGGAGGATTCTAAATGGTTTGCCTTCATTAGACAACTTTGTTACAATATTTCTGTAAATCAGTTATATTTAGTCCCATAGTAATTCATTATAGAGCCATAACTAAATCAACATCTGCATTTTGAAAGAGTATTTTTATAATTATTTTATTAACGAAAGCATAAAGATGCTGATGAAGAAATACAGTACTGTACAGTATATGCTTTTACATTTGGATAATAAAGCATTCGAGGCATTTTGAAGATAGAAGCCACCTGCATTTGTTTATTAGGCTACTGTGCAGTCTGAAAAGTAAACATAGCCTACAATACATACTGCAGTAAACATGGGCAAGTGCCTAATTCCTTACATAAGGGAGAGTCCATGTCCAAACTTTCTAGGTGACCTCAAGTACTCATTAACTGTCTTTAATGCTTTTTTTGTGTTGCATGGGTCATGGACAGAAACATCTGGTAGACCGTATTAATGATAAACACCCGGATACCCTTGCGGTGTCTGGTGAGCAGTTGGTCAAGTTCTGTTGTCAGAAGAGGAATAGAAATGTCAGGGTGAACCGACGACCTGACGAACCCGCCAGATATGTTGACTCTGCCTGTCGGAGGTGGAGGTCCAGAGCTCACAGGTGTGCCTGGCACGGATTGTGACTCCATCTCGCCCTCTTCAACGACTCTCCGCCAATGCCACCTGACTCTCCACAAATGTAGATTTCTATTATTCATGTTGGCCGTTAGGCTAAATGTTTGTTTTTTGTGGAGAAGGTTGAGATCACATCACCAACAAACTATCACCATCCAAACACACCAAAACAGTCGTGAAGAAGGTACGACAAAACCTATTCCCCATCGGGAGACTGAAAATATTTGGCATGGGTCCTCAGATCCTCAAAACGTTCGACAGCTGCACCATCGAGAGCTGGTTGCATCACTGCCTGGTATGGCAACTGCTCGGCCTCCGACGACAAGGCACTACAGAGGGTAGTGTGAACGGCCCAGTACATCACTGGGGCCAAGCTTCCTGCCATCCAGGACATCTATACCAGGTGGTGTCAGAGGAAGGCCCTAAAAATGGTCAAAATACTCCAGCCAACCTAATCATAGACTGTTCTCTCTGGTACAGAACGGCAAGCGGTATCAGAGCGCCAAGTCTAGGACCAAAAGGCTTCTTAACAGCTTCTTCCCCTAAGCCATAAGACTCCTGAACAGCTAATCAAATGGCTACCCAGACTATTTGCATTGTCCCCCCTCTTTTACACCGCTGATACTGTCTGTTATCATCTATGCATAGTCACTTTAATAACTACCTATATATACATATTACCTCAATTACCTCGACTAACCGGTGCTCCCGCACATTGACTCTGTACCGGTACCTATGTATAGCCTCACTACTGTAATTTTACTGCTGCTCTTTAACCTCTTGCTCCTACCTGACACGCAGGCGTCCCATCTAGACATCTGGAAATGCAAATGCGCTACTCTAAATGCTAATAGTAGTAGTTAAAACTCAAACGTTCATTAAAATACACATGCAGGGTATTGAATTAAAGCCACACTCGTTGTGAATCCAGGCAACAAGTCAGATTTTTAAAATGCTTTTCGGCGAAAGCATGAGAAGCTATTATCTGATAGCATGTGTCACCCCAAAAGACCCGCAGGGGACGTAAACAAAATAATTAGCATAGTCGTCGCTACACAAACCGCACAAATAAAATATAAAACATTCATTACCTTTGACCATCTTCTTAGTTGGCACTCCTAGATGTCCCATAATCACTATTGGGTCTTTTTTTAGATTAAATCGGTCCATTATATAGCATAGATATCGATCTATGAAGACTGTGTGATAAACGAAAAAAAATAGCGTCTTATAACGTAACGTCATTTTTTAAAATTAAAAAAGTCGACGATAAACTTTCACAAAACACTTCGAAATACTTTTGTAATGCAACTTTAGGTAATTAGTACACGTTAATAAGCGACCAAATTGATCACAAGGCGATGTATATTCCGTCTGGAAATAATGTCCGGGTAAATCTCAACCAAAATATCCGTTCGGAGACTTGAACAAATGGCTTGTCTCTTCTTCGTTTGACCAAGAAACAAAGCCTAGGCAAATGACAAGACTGTTGACATCGTGTGGAAGCTGTAGGTATTGCAACCTCAGCCCCATTTATTGTGGTTCGCCTTTATCAATGGGTTGAAGTGGCGGATGGATAGATATTTCCATTTTCAGTGATCAGATTTTCCTGCGCTTTTCGATGAAACGCACGTTCTGTTATAGTCACAGCCGTGATTTAACCAGTTTTATAAACGTCTGAGTGTTTTCTATCCACACATACTAATCATATGCATATACTATATTCCTGGCATGAGCAGCAGGGCGCTGAAATGTTGCGCGATTTTTAACAGAATGTTCAAAAAAGTAGGGGGTAGGAGTAACAGGTAAATTTTTTTAAATTTTTTAAAACTTATTTATTAACACTTACTTTTCTTAAAACTGCATTGTTGGTTAAGGGCTTGTAAGTAAGAATTTCACTGTTGTATTCTGCGCATGTGACAAAAATGTTGATCTTAAGTTCAAATCTCGTGCTTCTCTCTGTGGGCTGATATTTCTGTGCAGCAGTCTTGGGAGTATTGTTCGTGTGCGCAGCTTAGAGGGAACATTGGTTATAGGTCAAGTTACTAGATAGATAGATAGGGTGTGTGTGTGTGTGTGTGTGTGTGTGTGTGTGTGTGTGTGTGTGTGTGTGTGTGTGTGGTGTAGGTCTTCCTACCGGTTCTGCAGAGAATTGTGTCGCCTCGGGTCGTCTGTCCTTGAGTCTCTGGAGGAGTTGGACTTGACTGGAGAGCCCTACAAAGAAACAGTCATCAACACACTTACACCACAAACACACCAGGGGTGGGTTCAGTTCGGTTCAATGTTTGCTATGTTGCGTGAAGATTTGCACTGACTGACACGATTCCCCAAAATGGTGCAAACCATTGGTTCAACAGCCTTTGAGGTACGTTTGCTCCCGTTTGGCGAGTGTGGCCTAATCAATATGGATGTGACCATTTCAAATTGCAAAACTCATGGACACCATACACAATCGCTTACTGGGTCACCATAATCAGGTTCTTCAACTGGTCATTCAGAACAGTAGTCTCTGTTGAATTAAATGTTGCATACCCTTCTGTTGTGATGAACGCACCCCCAGCCTTCTACATACAGTCCTGTGCACTCTGGCCAGTCGTACACACACGTGTACTCATGAACACACACAGTTGGCAGAACATGGAGATTGTAAGGGAGTGAGTGATTCCCACTGGGGCCACAAAATGTATGACTAACTCCCTTTGGACAAGTGTCTGCTGAATGACATTTATATCACACACACGCATATATAAAATGTACACTGCTCAAAAAAATAAAGGGAACACTTAAACAACACAATGTAACTCCAAGTCAATCACACTTCTGTGAAGTCAAACTGTCCACTTAGGAAGCAAAACTGATTGAAAATATACATTTCACATGCTGTTGTGCAAATGGAATAGACAACAGGTGGAAATTATAAGCTATTAGCAAGACACCCCCAATAAAGAAGTGGTTCTGCAGGTGGTGATTACGGACCACTTCTCAGTTCCTATGCTTCCTGGCTGATGTTTTGGTCACTTTTGAATGCTGGCGGTGCTTTCACTCTAGTGGTAGCATGAGACGGAGTCTACAACCCACACAAGTGGCTCAGGTAGTGCAGCTCATCCAGGATGGCACATCAATGCGAGATGTGGCAAGAAGGTTTGCTGTGTCTGTCAGCGTAGTGTCCAGAGCATGGAGGCGCTACCAGGAGACAGGCCAGTACATCAGGAGATGTGGAGGAGGCCGTAGGAGACAACCCAGCAGCAGGACTTCTACCTCTGCCTTTGTGCAAGGAGGAGCACTGCCAGAGCCCTGCAAAATGACCTCCAGCAGGCCACAAATGTGCATGTGTCTGCTCAAACAGTCAGAAACAGACTCCATGGGGGTGGTATGAGGGCCCGACGTTCACAGGTGGGGGTTGTGCTTACAGCCCAACACCGTGCAGGACGTTTGGCATTTGCCAGAGAACACAAAGATTGGCAAATTCGCCACTGGCGCCCTGTGCTCTCCACAGATAAAAGCAGGTTCACACTGAGAACATGTGACAGACGTGACAGAGTCTGGAGACGCTGTGGAGAACGTTATACTGCCTTCAACATCCTCCAGCATGACCGGTTTGGCGGTGGGTCAGTCATGGTGTGGCATGGCATTTCTTTGGGTGGCCGCACAGCCCTCCATGTGCTCGCCAGAGGTAGCCTGACTGCCATTAGGTACCGAGATGAGATCCTCAGACCCCTTGTGAGACCATATGCTGGTGCGGTTGGCTCTGGGTTCCTCCTAATGCAAGACAATGCTAGACCTCATGTGGCTGGAGTGTGTCAGCAGTTCCTGCAAGAGGAAGGCATTGATGCTATGGACTGACCTGCCCGTTCCCCAGACCTGAATCCAATTGAGCACATCTGGGACATCATGTCTCGCTCCATCCACCAACGCCATGTTGCACCACAGACTGTCCAGGAGTTGGCGGATGCTTTAGTCCAGGTCTGGGAGGAGATCCCTCAGGAGACCATCCACCACCTCATCAGGAGCATGACCAGGCATTGTAGGGAGGTCAATAGAGGCACGTGGAGGCCACACACACTACTGAGCCTCATTTTGACTTGTTTTAAGGACATTACATCAAAGTTGGATCAGCCTGTAGTGTGGTTTTCCACTTTAATTTTGAGTGTGACTCCAAATCCAGACCTCCATGGGTTGATACATTTGATTTCCATTGATCATTTTTGTGTGATTTTGTTGGCAGCACATTCAACTATGTAAAGAAAAAAGTATTTAATAAGAATATTTCATTCACTCAGATCTAGGATGTGTTATTTTAATGTTCCCTTTATTTTTTTGAGCAGTGTATGTACGCATGACTAACTCCCTTTGGACAAGTGTCTGCTGAATGGCATTTATATCACACACACACACACGCACACAAATACATGTAACACACTTACCTCTCTGGTGACACGGCGCTCAATGTAAGCCATGAACTGGGAACTGAGGCTGATTGTTTCTGCTACTTCTCCTCCTCCTCCTCCTCTCCTATACAACTGGGCCTCCTCCTCCTCTCCTGTACAACTGTCTATAAAGTCAATCTGCTCCAGCTCTGCCTCTACTACAGACAGACAGATGGATAGACAGACAAGACAGAAAGGCAGATTACACACAAGTTCAGAGTAAAAAGAAGCAAGATGTAGAATATACACTAAACAAAAATATAAATTAAACAATGAAGATTTGAGTTACAGTTCAGCAGTCAATTGAAATCAATTATTTAGGCCCTGATTTGTGGATTTCACGACCGGGAATGCAGATATGCATCTGTTGGTCACAGATAGCTTACAAAAAAAAGGTAGGGGCGTGGATCAGAAAACCAGTCAGTATCTGGTGTGACCACCATTTTCCTCATGCAGCGTAACAAATCTCCTTCACATAGAGTGGATCAGTCTGTTGATTGTGGCCTGTGGAATGTTGTCCCACTCCTATTCAGTTGCTGTGTGAAGTTGCTGGATGTTGGCGGGAACTGGAACACACTGTCGTACACGTTGATCCAGAGCATAACATGTCTGGTGAGTATGCATTCCGTGGAAGAACTGGGACATTTTCAGTTTCCAGTAATTGTGTACAGATCCTTGCAACATGTGGCCGTGCAATATCATGCTGAAACATGAGATGAATGGGCCTCAGGATTTCGTCATGGTACCTCTGTGCATTCAAATTGCCATCGATAAAATGTAATTGTGTTCGTTTGTCCGTAGCTTATGACTACCCATACCATAACCCCACCATGGGGCACTCTGTTCACAACGTTGACATCAGCAAACAGCTCGCCCACAAGACACCATACACACATATGCCACTCGTACAGTTGAAACCGGGATTCTGCCTGTTCAGGGGCCGAATGACAGATTGTTACCTAATCAGCTCATGGATTCGATCTTGCAACCTTTCGGTTACTTGTCCAACGCTCTAACCACTAGGCTACCTGCCGCCTTTTACGCAGTGTCATATGCCAAACAGTCTGGCATGAGAAGGAGTCTCAGGGAGTGAAATGCTAACACAAACAGACTGGTACCCAGGCTAGAATACAAGTGAATAAAACTCTAAATACAGTACATGACACTACAGTTCACACACACAAACAGACATGCGTTGATTCTCACATGTGCCGTTGGTAACAGGATGGGAGCCAGACGTCCTGTGCTCCTCCCTCTCCCTCCGCTGTCTCTGTTCTTTGGTGATCTCTGCCACACGCAGTGGCAGGTCCGACAACTCATCCGTGGGCTGTAGGGATGAAAGAGAAAATAGTTAGGAGTGAAAGAAACACATGGAGAAATTAGCTTCTACATACGTGTGAAATATGGCACTAACTTGCAATCATAGAACCTGTGCGACTGCCCTTCATTGACATTAGGAATGTCCCCGACTAACAAAAATCATCTGTTCTTTCGACCAATCGATTGGTCAACATTTGTAAACGTGTGTATGTTTTCATATATAGACACACCCTATGTGTTTTAATAAAATAAACTATACAGTGGCTCTTCCTTGAAAAAGTTGCGTCACACTGCAGCACAGCTTGCAGGATGCTGCGGTATGGTAGAGCACGTTACAGTGCACAATGTCATAGTATTATATTGTCAGCCATTGTTGCCGTTAATACCGTTAATGCTCATAGAAACCACCTATGAGGGAGTCTTTATGAAGCTTGCAGGCCAGACGTTTTGATCGCTGTAGCCCTATCTGAAAGAGCATAACAAGTGAATTCATTTTGTTGACATGAAGCAACCATAGCCTCAGCTACTATCGCACAGAGAACTACATCTTAAAACATGCCATTCTGTTAGTTTTGAAAAAAATTGTCTTAGTATCTTGTACATTTTTATGACCTTCCTAAACAAAATATGAACGGATTTCTTTGTGATTGTGTATATTAAACTGATTTATTAGACTGGCGGCTATTGGCAGGCTACTCGTTGAGTCCCAACTATTCTACTGCATGGAGCTTTGAGGATGAAATGCTCACTACGTTTTTGTCTTTCGTGATATTTCTCTTAACGTAGGCCTACTGCTAGAGTGTAAAATACACATATTTGGGTTAATTCAGGGCCAGGCGGTTTCAAGATTTTTATTGAAATGACATGGAGCTGTCGGACTAAGAGACATGTTTTTATTGATCCTTTATTTAACAAGGCACGTCAGTTAAGAACAAATGCTTATTTTTACAAAGACGGCCTGGGAACAGTGGGTTAACTGTGGTCCTTCTGTAGCTCAGTTGGTAGAGCATGGCGCTTGTAACGCCAGGGTAGTGGGTTCGATCCCCGGGACCACCCATACGTAGAATGTATGCACACATGACTGTAAGTCGCTTTGGATAAAAGCGTCTGCTAAATGGCATATATTATTATTATATATTAACTGCCTTGTTCAGGGGCAGAATGACAGATTTTTTACCTTGTCGGCTGAGGGATTCGATCTTGTAATCTGTCATTTTAACCGGTACATAAATTACCTTCAGATGAGTCCCGTGACACCTGCCGCCCCAGGTAGCCTAGTTTACATAAGTATTCAGACCCTTTGCTATGAGATTTGAAATTGAGCTCAGGTGCATCCTGTTTCCATTGATCATCCTTGAGATATTTCTACAACTTGGAGTCCACCTGTGGTAAATTAAATTAAATTGGACATGGTTTGGAAAGGCACACACCTGTCTATATAAGGTCCCACAGTTGACAGTGCATGTCAGAACAAAAACAAGCCATGAGATCAAAGTAATTGTCAGTTGAGCTCCGAGACAGGATTGTGTCGAGGCATAGATCTGGGGAAGGGTACAAAAACATTTCTGCAGCATTGAAGGTTCCCAAGAACACAGTGGACTCCATCATTCTTAAATGGAATACGTTTGGAACCACCAAGACTCTTTCTAGAGGTGGCTGCCCTGCCAAACCCGAGCAATCTGGGGAAAAGGGCCTTGGTCAGGGAGGTGACCAAGAAGCCAATGGTCACTCTGACAGAGCTCCAGGGTTCCTCTGTGGAGATGGTTGTCCTTCTGGAAGGTTCTCCCATCTCTGCAGCACTCCACCAATCAGGCTGTTATGGTAGAGTGGCCAGACAGCAGCCACTCTTCAGTAAAAGGCACATAACAGCCCGCTTGGAGTTTGCCAAAAGGCACCTAAAGACTCTCAGACCACGAGAAACAAGATTATCTGGTTTGATGAACCCAAGATTGAACTTTTTGTTGGCATTCAGGCCAGTCACATCTGGAGGAAACCTGGCACCCTCCCTACAGCGGAGCAAGGTGGTAACAGCATCATGCTGTTGGGATGTTTTTCAGCGGCAGGGACTGGGAGACTAATCACGATCGAGAGAAAGATGAACGGAGCAAAGTACATGGAGATCCTAGATGAAAACCTGCTCCAGATCACTCAGGACCTCAGACTGGGGCAAAGGTTCACCTTCCAACAGGACAACAACCCTAAGCACACAGCCAAGACAACACAGGAGTGGCTTCTGGACAAGTACCTGAATGTCCTCGATTGGCCGGAGCCTGGACCTAAACCTGATAGAAGTTTAAGAGAGACCTGAAAATAGCTGTGCAGCGACGCTCCACATCCAAGTTTTGCATTTGCCTTTATTAGGGATCCCTATTAGCTGCTGCCAAGGCTCCTCTTCCTGAGGTCCAAATACATTGAGGCATTTACATCAGACATAAAAGATAAAATAGCACATCATAAACATTATTAAACCACTAAATATCTACAATACCACCATACAACAATATTACAACGTACATGTGAAGAGTACGTGTGCTAGTGTGTGTGTCTTTTTACAGAGCGAGCTGTTCCATAAGGTGTAGTTTTAACTGCTTTTAGTGTGCGTGTCTTTTTACAGAGCACGCTGTTCCATAAGGTGTAGTTTTAACTGTTTTTAGTGTGCGTCTTTTTACAGAGAACGCTGTTCCATAAGGTGTAGTTTTAACTGTTTTTAGTGTGCGTCTTTTTACAGAGCACGCTGTTCCATAAGGTGTAGTTTTAACTGTTTTTAGTGTGCTAGTGTGTGTGTCTTCTTACACAGCTCGCTGTTCCATAAGGTGTAGTTTTAACTGTTTTTAAATCTGATTCTACTGCTTTGCATCAGTAACTTGATGTGGAATAGAGTTCCATGTAGTCATGGCTCTATGTAGTACTGGGTGCCTCCCATAGTCTGTCCTGGACTTGGGGACTGTGGAGAGACCTCTGGTGGCATGTCTTGTGGGGTATGCATGGGTGTCTGAGCTGTGTGCTAGTTGTTTAAAACAGACAGGTCGGTACATTCAGCTTCAACACTGCTTACAAAAAACAAGTAGTGATGAAGTCAATCTCTTCCACTTTGAGCCAGGAGAGATTGACATGCATGTCATTGATGTTAGCTCCCCGTGTACATTTAAGGGTCCGCCATGTTGCTCTTTTCTAGACCAACTGTAATTTGCCGAAAGTATGTCCCTCTTTGTGGCACTTGACCATATGTCTGGGCCAGGTGTGACAATGCTAGGGCCTATAGGACTTGTTTTGTTGATGCAATGTCAAGAAAACAACGCAGTGCTTTATTACGGACATACCTTTCCCCATCTTAGCTTCCGTTGCATCAATATGTTTTGACCATGACAGTTTACAATCCAGGGTTATTCCAAGCAGTTTAGTCACCTCAACTTGCTCAATTGCCACATTAGCCAATTAGTTGAGGTTTCTGGTTTAGTGAATGGTTTGTCACAAATACAATACTTTTTGAAATATTTAGTACTAGCTTATTAATTGCCACCCATTCTAAAACTGAATGCAGCTCTTTAAGTGTGGCAGTGGTAGCTGATGTGTAAAATGTTGAGTCATCAGCATACATAGACACAGGCTTTACTCAGTGCCATCATTGTAAGGCCCAAGTTATGTTCTTGTTTTGACAAAGTCATTTCTTAAGATAATTATTGATTTAATGTGATTAGTTATTCATTTACATCCGTCTCTTATATTAAAGCGGAACTGACAGCGTTTTAACTACATTGCACAAATAAAAACAGACAATCACAATATCTGTCAAAAATATAAAATCCCCAGTTTATGCTACAAAACCAACTTGAGGTTTTAAAAAAATAACATATTTGACTCAACGTTCCATGACGTACACTAAGGCATTATTGTCAGAATAGATGGGATGCAGTTCAATGCATGAATAATATAATTCAACAATACATTTCATGGTAGTCCAAATAATATTTCTATCAGGTTGTAATTCACAGCTGGCCTGGTACATGGTTTACTGCCTCCATTCTGGATGCACTATTTCAGTTTCGATTTACTCAATATTCTGACAAAAACGCGCACATGTGACTAAGGATGGGAATGTCAATACAATCAGCATAGCAATGATCACAAGTCAGTTATAACGTGACTAATAGGCTAGCATATCTATTTACATAACAAGCTAAAAACACAGAGCCTAACGTTAGATGCACTACATACAATAGTAAGTATTTGGTGAATAACAAAAGTTTCTCAATACTTTGTTATATACCCTTTGTTGGCAATGACAAGAGGTCAAACATTTTCTGTAAGTCTTCACAAGGTTTTCACACACTGTTGCTGGTATGTTGGCCCATTCCTCCATGCAGATCTTCTCTCTGATGTTTTGGTTCTGTTGCTGGGCAACACGGACTTTCAACTCCCTCCAAAGATTTTCTATGGGGTTGAGATCTGGAGACTGGCTAGGCCACTCCAGGACCTTGAAATGCTTCTTACGAAGCCACTCCTTCGTTGCCCGTGCGGTGTGTTTGGGATCATTGTCATGCTGAAAGACCCAGCCACGTTTCATCTTCAATGTCCTTGCTGATGGAAGGAGGTTTTCACTCAAAATCTCACGATACATGGCCCCATTCATTCTTTCCTTTACACGGATCAGTCGTCCTGGTCCCTTTGCAGAAAAACAGCCCCAAAGCATGATGTTTCCACCCCCATGCTTCACAGTAGGTATGGTGTTCTTTGGATGCAACTCAGCATTCTTTGTCCTCCAAACACGACGAGTTGATTTTTTACCACAAAGTTATATTTTGGTTTCATCTGACCATATGACATTCTCCCAATCTTCTTCTGGATCATCCAAATGCTCTCTAGCAAACTTCAGACGGGCCTGGACATGTACTGGCTTAAGCAGGGGGACACGTCTGGCACTGCAGGATTTGAGTCCCTGGCAGCGTAGTATGTTACTGATGGTAGGCTTTGTTACTTTGGTCCCAGCTCTCTGCAGGTCATTCACTAGGTCCCTTACTCACCGTTCTTGTGATCATTTTGAGCATCTTACCTCAGTGACTGACCATCTTGTGTGTGTGTGTGTGTGTGTGTGTGTCTCACCTCGTTGCCTGACCATCTCTTGTCTCCACTGTCCACGCTGTTGAAGCCAGAGTCCAACGCTCCGTACGGCCGGCCAGGGTACAGCTCCTCCACACTAAGAGTACAGAAGATAAGACCAACTTTAAGACAAGACCTGGGTCAAAACACAATGTCAAATGCATTCAAAGGTTGGTTTCATTATTTAAGCCCTGCATAAAACACATCAATAAACAATTACAGTATACATATCTACAGTATACACATATCAATTACACAATACGAAAAGCAAACACACCAAAACACAAGCGTATGAAAACAAAGCAATTTAGTGAGTTGAAGAACAACGGAAGTGTAAACGCCAAGCTAAATGAAGGAAGAACTTTACCCAGGTACGGAGTGTGTCTAGGAGGAGTGGACTTGTCTCTCTGTAATAGTATGTGGGCGGGGCCTGCATCTATATGTGAGGAAGGGTGTGTGTCTAGGAGGAGTGGATATGTCTCTCTGTAATAGTATGGGGACAGGGCCTGCATCTATATGTGAGGAAGGGTGTGTGTCTAGGAGGAGTGGACTTGTCTCTCTGTAACAGTATGGGGACGGGGCCTGCATCTATATGTGAGGAAGGGTGTGTGTCTAGGAGTTGTGGATATGTCTCTCTGTAACAGTATGGGGACAGGGCCTGCATCTATATGTGAGGAAGGTGTGTGTCTAGGAGGAGTGGATATGTCTCTCTGTAATAGTATGGGGACGGGGCCTGCATCTATATGTGAGGAAGGGTGTGTGTCTAGGAGGAGTGGATATGTCTCTCTGTAATCAGTATGGGGACGGTATGGGGGGGCCTGCATCTATATGTGAGGAAGGGTGTGTGTCTAGGAGGAGTGGATATGTCTCTCTGTAACAGTATGGGGACGGGGCCTGCATCTATATGTGAGGAAGGGTGTGTGTCTAGGAGGAGTGGATATGTCTCTCTGTAATAGTATGGGGACGGGGCCTGCATCTATATGTGAGGAAGGGTGTGTGTCTAGGAGGAGTGGATATGTCTCTCTGTAATAGTATGGGGACGGGGCCTGCATCTATATGTGAGGAAGGGTGTGTGTCTAGGAGGAGTGGATATGTCTCTCTGTAATAGTATGGGGACGGGGCCTGCATCTATATGTGAGGAAGGGTGTGTGTCTAGGAGGAGTGGATATG